>NC_091312.1:701348-856348 GCF_038502225.1 Cherax quadricarinatus | reverse complement strand
GGGTGAAGGTGTTGTTGTTGTGTGTGGAGGCGTTGCAATTGTTGTGGGTGGAGGTGTTATTGTTGTGGGTTGAAGTGGGATGGAGGTGTTATTATGATGAATAGAGGTGTTATTTTTGTGGATGGAGGTATTGTAATTGTTGTGGGTGGAGTTATTGTTGTGGGTAGAGGAGTTATGAGTTGTTGGGTGGAAGAGTTGGTGTGGATGGAAGTGTTGTTGTGGGTAGAAGAGTTATGGGTGGACGTGTTGTGGGTGATGGAGTTGTGGGTGAAGGTGTTGTTGTGGGCTGAAAAATAATTATGTTACGGATATGGAGTTTAATGCAGATGAATAAGTTAGTTGTGTGATTGAATAAGTTAGTGTTGTGGGGAAGAAGTTAGTGTTATAGGTAAGTATTGTGGGTGTTAGGTAAGACACATATGCAACAGTTAGGTATCTTTATTAGGTATCTTTATTCTTTATTCTTCTGCTTCTATCAACCTTTCTGTACTTGACTGAAGAAGCCTACTGTGTAGGCGAAACGTTTCACAATAAAGATACCTAACTGTTGCATATGTGTCTTACCTAACAACCTGTCGGTATTTTATACCATTTTAATGTTCAAGTATTGTGGGTAGAGATTTAGCAGGTACATTAATTTGGCTAAATCTCTAAGTATCACTAACTCACTGTATTCATCTCGATGTAGGATATTTAATGTCAGTTATTTTTAAGATGCTATTTGACTTATTTTAAATTAATCAACCAAGCCTTCTTTCTCCCTCAAAAAACGATATACTCTGACCACAACATCATAGAATTACGAGTATAAACTCGGGGTTAGGGAACTGCAGCACTAATGTACAAGACGGGATGTTCAGTAAGTTTAATTTCAACAACCACAGAATTGACTGGGAAAAAGTAAACCAAGAAATATCAGATTTATCCTGGGAGTCAAATATGAGCACCTTAAATCCCCACCAGTGCCTGGAGAAGCTGAACATAGAAGCATACAAGGTCTGTATTAAACATGTACCATCGAGGAAGCCCAGAAGATCAGATATATAGAGAGAGCGTAGGAGATGGTACAGAAGAAGAAAATGGGTTACTGAATTAGCAAAAACTTAGGATGTCATACCAAACAGAAGTACAAAGGGAACAAAAGGCCAAACGGGATATTGCAAGAAACCCAAAATATTTCTATTCCTATGCAAAATCCAAGCTAAGAACTACTTGTAGATAAACTAGACACATGTGCAAGATTTGGGTATCTTTAATAAAAAAACGTTTCGCCACACAGTGGCTTCATCAGTCCATACAAAGGAGAATGGTGGAGACCAGGATGAGTTTGAGGTAATCAGTCCCTCAGCCTTGAGTCGATGTGATCACTGTCACCGATGGTGACACTCTTCAAATCACTAGTGCTCCCTCACTTAGAATATTGCTCAGTGCTGACGGCCCCGTTCAAAGCAGGAGAAATATCGAAGCAGGAACAAATACAGAGATCGTTTACGGCTCACATTGAGCCAGTAAAGCACCTAAACTACTGGGAACGCCTGCAAGTCTTGAACATGTACTCAATGGAGCTGAGGAGAGAGAGGTACATGATAATATATACCTGGAAAGTACTTGAGGACCTGGTCCCAAATCTGCACACTGCCATAACAACATACTGGAGTGAGAGATAAACCCAGTGAGGTACCCGGGTGCGGTGGGGACAATAAGGGAACAGTGTATCAACATTCGTGGCCCCAGACTATTCAACATCTTTCCAAAAGTTGTCAGAAACACGGCTGGAACATATGTAGACGCCTTAAAGAGGAAACTGGACAAGTATTTTCACCAGGTGCCAGATCAACCAGGCTGTGATGGATATGTGGGGCAGCAGGCCTCCAGCAGCAATAGCCTGGTTGACCATGCAAGCACCAGATGAGCCTGACCCATGGACGGGCTCCGAGAGTAGTGAGTCTCGAAACTCGTCAAATGTATATCAGAGTTATCCCTTCAGCATTGGTGGTTGAGGTTCTCTTCATTTTTTTCCTAACACTAAACCCCTTGAACTAGCAAAGATTGCTCTGCCTCCAGCTAAAAGTAACTAATCAGAATGTAGCCTGGTACATACAACAGGATGCCAGAACAATAAGTTGTGCCTCTGTCAATCGTATTGTTTGCATTTCTTTAGGGCAGCGGAGAAAGCGCAAGTGCTCGACTCGAAGCTCTTAAAACCTGACGATAAGAATCATTATCCCCAGAGATAAAAGGGAATTGAGTTATAATACAAATAATCAAACCATAACATGGGCGGAAAGTGAAGTCGTGGCGAGTGAGTCGTAAAACCTTAGGCCACCGAGTAAGCCACTGGACCAGATGGCTACAATAAGATTCATCCACCTAGATATATTTATGCACATAGAAAGGTTGGCACAGACCCAACGTGTCGGTTCTCTGAACCATTCATCTACATTCCTGTCAGACACAGCAACATCTTGGGCTCCTAATACAAGGAATTCTTCACTTGCCTAAACCTTTAAGCATGACTGCTTCACCTCACCTGTCTACAGTATATAAGCCACTTCTTCGCGCATATGCTGTGTTTTTTCAAGATTGATGGACTGATTACATCGTCTCCAGGCTGAGGGACCGATTACCTCAAACTCCTTCTGATCTTCACCATTCTTCTTTGTATAGGACTGATGAATCCACTGTGTGGCCCAAGTGTTGCACATGTGTCTTGATTTATCAAGTTGTTGGTTCTCTGAACCATTTATCTACATCATAATATTTAATCAGACTTTCTGCATTTGAAGGAGAAAATTGAGCGAAGACTTAATAATTCTTATGCAATAAATAACTACGTTAGTTCACAATATTGTTCACGATGTTTTATATATCAGAGTTTGCTGTAATGTTATCTAATTACTGTAATTACAGCACCGTATATATTGTACACGGGTTTCATAAATACTGTGTATTGTTGCTGTGATGCGATGTATTATATTAATTTATGCTTTAAATATTCCTCTTTTATTACCATGGGGTAATAATTTGTTGCGTCACGTGAGATTGTCCCGTAGGAGCTTGTGTGTGTGTGTGTGTGTGTGTGTGTGTGTGTGTGTGTGTGTGTGTGTGACTGTGTGTGTGTGTGTGTGTGTGTGTGTGTGTGTGTGTGTGTGTGTGTGTGTGTGTGTGACTGTGTCTGTGTGTGTATGTGTGTGTGTGTGTGTGTGTGTGTGTGTGTGTGTGTGTGTGTGTGTGTGTGTGTGTGTGTGTGTGTGTGTGTGTGTGTGTGTGTGTGTGTGTGACTGTGTCTGTGTGTGTATGTGTGTGTGTGTGTGTGTGTGTGTGTGTGTGTGTGTGTGTGTGTATGTGTGCGTGTGTGTACTCACCTATTTGTGGTTGCAGGGGTCGAGTCTTAGCTCCTGGCCCCGCCTCTTCACCGGTTGCTACTGGGCCCTCTCTCTCCCCGCTCCATAAGCTTTATCAAACCTCGTCTTAAAACTGTGTATGGTTCCTGCCTCCACTACGTCATTTTTTAGGCTGTTCCACTGCCTTACAACTCTATGACTGAAGAAATACTTCCTAATATCTCTCTGACTCATTTGTGTCTTCAACTTCCAATTGTGGCCTCTTGTTTCTGTGTCCCCTCCCTGGAACATCCTGTCTTTGTCCACCTTGTCTTTTCCACGCAGTATTTTATATGTCGTTATCATGTCTCCCCTGACCCTCCTGTCCTCCAGTGTCGTCAGGCCGATTTCCCTTAATCTTTCTTCATAGGACATTTCCCTTAGCTCTGGAACTAACCTTGTCGCAAACCTTTGTACTGTCTCTAGTTTCTTGACGTGCTTTATCAAGTGCGGGTTCCAAACAGGTGCTGCATACTCCAGTATGGGCCTGACATACACGGTGTACAGTGTCTTGAACGATTCCTTACTAAGGTATCGGAATGCTGTTCTCAGGTTTGCCAGGCGCCCATATGCTGCAGCAGTTATCTGATTGATGTGTGCTTCCGGAGACATGCTCGGTGTTATACTCACCCCAAGATCTTTCTCCTTGAGTGAGGTTTGCAGTCTTTGGCCACCTAGCCTATACTCTGTGGTCTTCTGTGCCCTTCCCCTATCTTCATGACTTTGCATTTGGCAGGATTAAATTCGAGAAGCCATTTGCTGGACCAGGTGTCCAGTCTGTCCAGGTCTCTTTGAAGTCCTGCCTGGTCCTCATCAGATTTAATTCTCCTCATTAACTTCACATCATCTGCAAACAGGGACACTTCTGAGTCTAACCCTTCCATCATGTCGTTCACATATACCAAAAATAGCACTGGTCCTAGGACCGACCCCTGTGGGACCCCGCTCGTCACAGGTGCCCACTGTGATACATCATTACGTACCATGACTCGTTGTTGCCTCCCTGTCAGGTATTCTCTGATCCATTGCAGTGCCCTTCCTGTTATATGCGCCTGATGCTCTAGCTTCTGCACTAATCTCTTGTGAGGAACTGTGTCAAAGGCCTTCTTGCAGTCCAAGAAGATGCAATCAACCCACCCCTCTCTCTCGTGTCTTACTTCTGTAACTTTATCATAAAACTCCAGAAGTGTGTGTGTGTGTGTGTGTGTGTGTCTGTGTATGTGTAAGCACTTGCTTATTTCTTTAATTACTGATTCTTTTATTAAATATATTTTTCCTGGTAGAATTTTAAAGACTGTCGTAAAGTTTGGCGTAGATTTGACGTAAACATGTTTGTCTGGGCAGAGATAATTGCCCGAGTTGGTAAACACGATCCTCTGGGAGTCCTCCCCCTCTGTTCCTCCCACGCCCCCTTCCCCCTCTCCCTCCCCCCCATCCCCTCCTTCCCCCTCTCCCCTCCTTCCCCCTCTCCCCTCCTTCCCCCTCCCCTCCTTCCACTCCCCTCCTTCCACTCCCCTCCTTACCCCTCCCCTCCGTCTCCCTCCCCTCCGTCCCCCTCTCCCCTCCTTCCCCCTCGCCCCTCCTTCCCCTCTCCCCTCCGCCCCCCTCCCTTCCGCCCCCTCCCTTCCGCCCCCCTCTCCCCTCCTCTACACGCTGCGGACATCACTTTTTTGTACCTCGAATTCTATTTATTATTTTAAGTCAAACGTCGTTGTTTTTATTTTAGGCTTGACTTTGATTTTTTAAGGCCTAACTTTTGTTTTTAAGGCCGATAATAAATTTGTTGAGTTAGATATAAGAAATAACAAGTGGGCGTCTATACTACAAAGCACAAAATACTAACCACTTCCCTGGCAAAATCTAATCTTAAGGTCTGTCTTACCTTAGAATAACTTCGAAGAGTTTCGAGAGTTTCACTACTCTCGGAGCCCGGCCATGGGCCAGGTTCGTTTGGTGCTTGCCTGGTCAACCAAGCTGTTGCTGCTGGAGGCCCGGTGCCCCACATAACCTTCACAGCCTGATTGATCTGGCAGCTACCGGCCCTTGCGGCCCGGTTCATGGCTAGGCCTCTTGGTGGATCAGGTCCTGATCAACGAGGCTGTTACTGTTGGTCGCACGTAGTCCAATGTACGAACCACAGCCCGGCTGATCCGGTACTGACTTTAGGTATCTGTCCAGCTTCCTCTTGAGGACAACCAGAGTTCTATTGGTAATTCCCCTGATGGCTGGTGGGAGGCTGTTGAACAGTCTTGGGCCCCGGACACGTATTGTGTTTTCTCTTAGTTTACTAATGGCGCCCCTACTTTACATTGGGCGTATTTTGCATCGCCTGCAAAGTCTTTTGCTTTTGTAGGGAGTGATTTCTGTGTGATGATTCAGGACCAGTCCCTCTAAGATTTTCCAGGTGTAGATTATGGTGTATCTCTCGCCTGCGCTCCAGTGAGTACAAGTCAAGGGCTTCCAAGCATTCCCAGTAGTTCAGGTGTTTGATGGAACTTATATGTGCAGTTCTCTAGATCTGCAATTTCACCTGCCTTGAGTGGAGATGTTAATGTACAGCAGTATTCCAGCCTAGAGAGAACAAGTAATTTAAAAAAGATCATCATTGGCTTGACATCTCTTGTCTTGAATGTTCTCATTATCCATCCTATCAGTTTCCTAGCAGATGTGATAGTCGCACTGTTTTGATCCTTGTAGGTGAAGATACTTGTCCAATTTTCTGTTGAAGGCTTCTACACTTGTTCCAGCCGTGTTTCTGATTTCTGGCAAGATGTTGAATAGTCTGGGACCGAGAATGTTGATACAGTGTTCCCTTATTGTCCCCACCGCACCCCTGCTCCTCACTAGGTTTATTTGCACGTCCTCCCATATCTCTCACTCCAGTATGTTATGGCAGTGTGCAGATTTGAGATCAGGTCCTCGAGTACTTTCCAGGTATATATTATCATGTATCTCTCTCCTCCTCAAGATTTGAAGGCGTTCCCAGTAGTTTAGGTGCTTTACTGGCTCAATGTGAGCAGTAAACGATCTCTGTATTTGTTCCAGCTCTGATATTTCTCCTGCTTTGAACGGGGCCGTCAACACCAAGCAATATTCTCAGTGAGTGAGCACTTGCTATTTGAAGAGTGTCACCATCGGCATTATTTCCCTTGTTTTGAAAGTCCTCAATACCCGTCATTCTCCTGGTTGTTGTGATCTTTGTCTTGTTATGGTCTTTAAAAGAAAGGTCCGCTGACATAGTTATTCCCAGGTCTTTTACCTGTTCCTTTCGTTCTATTTGGTGACCCTCTTGTGTTTTGTATACAGTGTTCCTTTTGAGTTCTTTATTCTTTCCATACTTAAGCAGCTGGAATTTATCACCATTGAATATCATGTTGTTCTCCACTGCCCACTGGAATACCCTGCTTATGGCTTCCTGTAATTCTTCAGTGTTCTCTTCCGTAGTGGCTTTCATGCTTATTTTAGTGTCATCTGGAAATGATGATACAAAAGTGTGACTGATATTTTTATCTGTTTGCTATGAGGATGAGAAACAGCAGAAGTGCCTGGATAGTGCCTTGGGGCACTGAGCATTTTACCTGGCTGATGTTGGATCTTGCTCTGTTTACTGCTACTTGTGTTCTGTGTGTTAGGAACCCGAAAATCCATCTGCCTACCTTCCCCGTAATGCCCATGGCCTTCATTTTGTGCGCTATCACTCCATGATTGCATTTGTCAAACGCTTTTGCAAAATCTGTTTAAATCACATCTGCGTTTTGGTCGTCTTCCAGTGCCTCCGTAATTCTGTCATAATGGTTCAGCAGCTGTGACAGACATGATCGTCCTGCTCTAAAACCATGTTGGTTCGGGTTATGTTGGTTGTGCTACCTGGATTACCTGGAGGTTATTCCATGAAATTTGTAACCTGCCGCCTCATCACTCTTTCGAAGATTTTTATGATGTGAGAAGTTAGGGCTACTGGTCTGTAATTTTTAGCTAGTGCTCTACTACCTCCCTTGTGTAAAGGAGCTATGTCTGCACTCTTTAAGGCCTCCGGTATTTCACCTAGATCCAGGTCCTTTCTCCAGAGAATACTGAGGGGTCGTGGTAGTGGTACTTTGCACTTCTTTATAAATATGAGTATTCCATGAATCTGGTCCAGGTGCTGAGTGAGTGGGCATGTTAGCCATTTCTTTTTAGAAATCTATGGGATTTGTACTAATGTCAGTTAGTTGGTCTGTGCGGCCTTCTTCTGGAGTGAAAAATATTTCTGCGTTTTCTACCTTGCTGTCATTTAGTGGGTTGCTGAACACCGACTCATACTGTTCTTTTAGGATTTCACTCATTTCCTGTTCATCGTCAGTATACGAGTCTCCTCTCAGTAGTGGTCCAATTATACAGGTAGTTCTTAGCTTGGATTTTACGTAGGAATAGAAACACTTTGGGTTTCTTGCAATATCCTGTATGACCCTTTGTTCCGTTTATACTTCTTCTGTGAGGTATGACATCCTAAGTTTATGTTCTAATTCAGTGATCTCTCTGCTAAGTCTATCTTTCCTCTGGCTACGTAATACTATATGTCTCGTAAGTTCTGTTTTTTGTCTTTAAGGCCTAACGTCTGTTTTTAAGGCCTATATTCTGATTTTTAAGACTACGCTTCTGTTTTTATGGCAAATTATTATTTTAGGCATAACATTTTTTATTTTTTTTTTATTTTCAGTTTTGGCCCTTGAAGCAAATATTAGGCCTAAACCTTGATTTCTCCTAAACTCTGCTTTTTGTTATTAAAGGCATCAGATTGTTTTTTCTACTCTTTTAGGCCTCAAATTCTTACATTTAAGTCCTCAAATTCTGTTTTATTTTAAGCTTAACAAATTTTTAGGCTTATTTTTTTTTTATTCTTTGCCCTTAATTACATTAATTATAACTTATCTGTTCAGAGATTTAATTTAGTTTATTAATGTCAGATTTTGCTTGAGTGACGGAATTTTTTTTTTTGGGGAAGATGCAAAACACTTCACAAACTTCCTTAATGTCCAACACTGAAGTTGGACATTAAGGAAGTATCACGTACAGACCCTGAGTCTGTACGTGATACTTTGTTTCTGGAGGTACATGGTACATACTGTAACACGGTACAGGGTACACTTGGTACAGGATACACATGGTACAGGGTACACACGGTACAGGGTACACATGGTACAGGGTACACACGGTACAGGATACACACGGTACAGGGTACACATGGTACAGGGTACACACGGTACAGGATACACATGGCACAGGGTACACACGGTACAGGGTACACAGTACAGGGTACACACGGTACAGGATACACATGGCACAGGGTACACACGGTACAGGGTACACAGTACAGGGTACACACGGTACAGGGTACACATGGTACAGGGTACACACGGTACAGGATACACGGTACAGGGTACACATGGTACAGGATACACACGTTACAGGGTACACATGGTACAGGATACACACGGTACAGGATACACACGGTACAAGGTACACACGGTACAGGGTACACACGGTACAAGGCACACACGGTACAGGGTACACACGGTAAAAGGTACACACGGTACAAGGTACACACGGTTCAGGGTACACACGGTACAGGATACACACGGTACAAGGTACACACGGTACAGGATACGCACGGTACAGGGTACACACGGTACAGGATACACACGGCACAAGGTACACACGGTACAGGATACACACGGTACAAGGTACACACGGTACAAGGTACACACGGTACAGGGTACACATGGTACAGGATGCACGCGGTACAGGGTACACACGGTACAAGGTACACACGGTACAGGGTACACACGGTACAGGGTACAGGGAGGGGCAAAGAAGACCACAGACAGAGTATAGGCTAGGTGGACAAAGACTACAGACCTCACTCAGGGAGAAAGACCTTGGGGTGACCATAACACCGAGCACATCACCGGAGGCACACATCAACCAAATAACCGCTGCAGCATACGGGCGCCTGGCAAACCTGAGAATAGCGTTCGGATACCTTAATAAGGAATCGTTCAAGACACTGTACACTGTGTATGTTAGGCCCATACTGGAGTATGCAGCACCAGTCTGGAACCCACACCTGGTCAAGCACGTCAAGAAGTTAGAGAAAGTACAAAGGTTTGCAACAAGGCTAGTCCCAGAGCTCAAGGGAATGTCGTACGAGGAAAGGTTAAGGGAAATCGGACTGACGACACTGGAGGACAGAAGGGTCAGGGGAGACATGATAACGACATACAAGATACTGCGGGGAATAGACAAGGTGGACAGAGATAGGATGTTCCAGAGAGGGGACACAGGGACAAGGGGTCACAACTGGAAGCTGAAGACTCAGACGAGTCACAGGGACGTTAGGAAGTATTTCTTCAGTCATAGAGTTGTCAGCAAGTGGAATAGCCTAGCAAGTGAAGTAGTGGAGGCAGGAACCATACATAGTTTTAAGAAGAGGTATGACCAAGCTCAGGAAGCAGAGAGAGAGAGGATCCAGTAGCGATCAGTGAAGAGGCGGGGCCAGGAGCTGAGTCTCGACCCCTGCAACCACAATTAGGTGAGTACAAGGTACAAGGTACACACGGTACAGGGTACACACGGTACAAGGTACACACGGTACAGGGTACACAAAGTACAGGGTACACACGGTACAAGATACACACGGTACAAGGTACACACGGTACAGCATACACACGGTACAAGGTACACACGGTACAAGGTACATACGGTACAGGGTACACACGGTACAGGATACACACGGTACAGGGTACACACGGTACATTGTACACACGGTACAGAGTACACACGGTACAAGGTGCACACGGTACAGGGTACACACGGTACAAGGTACACACGGTACAAGGTACACACGGTACAGGGTACACACGGTACAGAGTACACACGGTACAGGGTACACACAGTACAGGGTACTCACGGTACAGGGTTCACACGGTACAGGGTACACACGGTACAGGGTACACACGGTACAAGGTACACACGGTACAGGGTACACACGGTACAGGGTACACACGGTACAGGGTACACACGGTACAAGGTACACACGGTACAAGGTACACACGGTACAGGGTACACACGGTACAGGGTACTCACGGTAGAGGGTACACACGGTACAGGGTACACACGGTACAGGGTACACACGGTACAAGGTACACACGGTACAGGGTACACACGGTACAAGGTACACACGGTACAAGGTACACACGGTACAGGGTACACACGGTACAGGGTACTCACGGTAGAGGGTACACACGGTACAGGGTACACACGGTACAGGGTACACACGGTACAAGGTACACACGGTACAAGGTACACACGGTACAAGGTACACACGGTACAGGGTACACACGATACAAGGTACACACGGTACAGGGTACACACGGTACAGGGTACACACGGTACAGGGTACACACGGTACAAGGTACACACGGTACAGGATACACGATACAGGGTACTCACGGTACAAGGTACACACGGCACAAGGTACACACGGTACAGGGTACACACGGTACACGGTACACACGGTACAAGGTACACACGGCACAAGGTACACACGGTACAGGGTACACAGTACAGGGTACACACGGTACAGGGTACACACGGCACAGGGTACACACAGTACAGGGTACACACGGTACAGGGTGCACACGGTACAAGGTACACACGGTACAAGGTACACACGGTACAGGGTACACACGGTACAGGGTACACACGGTACAGGGCACACACGGTACAGGGTACACACGGTACAGGGTACACACGGTCAGGGTACACACGGTACAGGGCACACACGGTACAGGGTACACACGGTACAGGGTACACACGGTACAGGTTACACACGGTACAAGGTACACACGGTACAGGGCACACACGGTACAGGGCACACACGGTTCAGGGCACACACGGTTCAGGATACACACGGTACAGGGTACACACGGTACAAGGTACACACGGTACAAGGTACACACGGTACAAGGTACACACGGTACAAGGTACACACGGTACAGGGTACACACGCGGTACAGGGTACACACGGTACAAGGTACACACAGTACAAGGTACACATGGTACAAGGTACACACAGTACAAGGTACACACTGTACAAGGTACACACGGTACAGGGTACACACGGTACAAGGTACACACGGTACAAGGTACACACGGTACAAGGTACACACAGTACAAGGTACACACGGTACAGGGTACACACGGTACAGGGTACACACGGTACAGGGTACACACGGTACAGGGTACACACGGTACAGGGTACACACGGTACAAGGTACACACGGCACAAGGTACACACGGTACAGGGTACACACGGTACAGGGTACACACGGTACAAGGTACACACGGTACAAGGTACACACGGTACAAGGTACACACGGTACAGGGTACACACGGTACAGGGTACACACGGTACAGGGTACACACGGTACAGGGTACACACGGTACAAGGTACACAGGGTACACACGGTACAGGGTACACATGGTACACACACGGTACAGGGTACACACGGTACAGGGTACACACGGTACAGGGTACACACGGTACAGGGTACACACGGTAGAGGGTACACACGGTACACACGGTACAGGGTACACACGGTACAGGGTACACACGGTACAGGGTACACACGGTACAAGGTACACACGGTACAAGGTACACACGGTACAGGGTACACACGGTACAGGGTACACACGGTACAGGGTACACACGGTACAGGGTGCACACGGTACAGGGTACACACGATACAAGGTACACACGGTACAGGGTATACAGGGTACACACGGTACAGGGTACACACGGTACAGGGTACACACGGTACACACACGGTACAGGGTACACACGGTACAAGGTACACACGGTACAAGGTACACACGGTACAGGGTACACACGGTACAGGGTACACACGGTACAGGGTACACACGGTACAAGGTACACACGGTACAAGGTACACGGTACAGGGTACACACGGTACAGGGTACACACGGTACAAGGTACACACGGTACAGGGTACACACGGTACACACACTGGTACACACGGTACAGGGTACACACGGTACAAGGTACACACGGTACAGGGTACACACGGTACAAGGTACACACGGTACAAGGTACACACGGTACACACACGGTACAGGGTACACACGGTACAGGGTACACACGGTACACACGGTACAGGGTACACACGGTACAAGGTACACACGGTACAGGGTACACACGGTACAGGGTACACACGGTACAGGGTACACACGGTACAGGGTACACACGGTACACACGGTACAAGGTACACACGGTACAGGGTACACACGGTACAGGGTACACACGGTACAAGGTACACACGGTACAGGGTACACACGGTACAGGGTACACACGGTACAGGGTACACACGGTACAGGGTACACACGGTACAGGGGTACACACGGTACAGGGTACACACGGTACAGGGTACACACGGTACAGGGTACACACGGTACAGGGTACACACGGTACAGGGTACACACGGTACACACACGGTACAGGGTACACACGGTACAGGGTACACACGGTACAGGGTACACACGGTACAGGGTACACACGGTACAGGGTACACACGGTACAGGGTACACACGGTACAGGGTACACACGGTACAGGGTACACACGGTACAGGGTACACACGGTACAGGGTACACATGGTACAGGGTACACACACGGTACAGGGTACACACGGTACAGGGTACACACGGTACAGGGTACACACGGTACAGGGTACACACGGTACAGGGTACACACGGTACAGGGTACACACGGTACAGGGTACACACGGTACAGGGTACACACGGTACATGGTACACACGGTACAGGGTACACACGGTACAGGGTACACACGGTACAGGGTACACACGGTACAGGGTACACACGGTACAGGGTACACACGGTACAGGGTACACACGGTACAGGGTACACACGGTACAGGGTACACACGGTACACACACGGTACAGGGTACACACGGTACAGGGTACACACGGTACAGGGTACACACGGTACAGGGTACACACGGTACAGGGTACACACGGTACAGGGTACACACGGTACAGGTACATGGTACACACGGTACAGGGTACACACGGTACAGGGTACACACGGTACAGGGTACACACGGTACAGGGTACACACGGTACAGGGTACACACGGTACAGGGGTACAGGGTACACACGGTACACACACGGTACAGGGTACACACGGTACAGGGTACACATGGTACAGGGTACACACGGTACAGGGTACACACGGTACAGGGTACACACGGTACAGGGGTACACACGGTACAGGGTACACACGGTACAGGGTACACACGGTACAGGGTACACACGGTACACGGTACACACGGTACAGGGTACACACGGTACAGGGTACACACGGTACAGGGTACACACGGTCCAGGGTACACACGGTACAGGGTACACACGGTACAGGGTACACACGGTACAGGGTACACACGGTACAGGGTACACACACGGTACAGGGTACACACGGTACACACGGTACAGGGTACACACGGTACAGGGTACACACGGTACAGGGTACACACGGTACAGGGTACACACACACGGTACAGGGTACACACGGTACCGGGTACACACGGTACAGGGTACACACGGTACAGGGTACACACGGTACAGGGTACACACGGTACAGGGTACACACGGTACAGGGGTACACACGGTACAGGGTACACACGGTACAGGGTACACACGGTACAGGGTACACACGGTACAGGGTACACACGGTACAGGGTACACACGGTACAGGGTACACACGGTACAGGGTACACACGGTACATGGTACACACGTTACATGGTACACACGTTAAAGGTACACACGGTACAGGGTACACACGGTACAGGGTACACACGGTACAGGGTACACACGGTACAGGGTACACACGGTACAGGGTACACACGGTACAGGGTACACACGGTACAGGGTACACACGGTACAGGGTACACACGGTACAGGGTACACACGGTACAGGGTACACACGGTACACACACGGTACAGGGTACACACGGTTCAGGGTACACACGGTACAGGGTACACACGGTACAGGGTACACACGGTACAGGGTACACACGGTACAGGGTACACACGGTACAGGGTACACACGGTACAGGGTACACACGGTACAGGGTACACACGGTACAGGGTACACACGGTACAGGGTACACACGGTACAGGGTACACACGGTACAGGGTACACACGGTACAGGGTACACACGGTACAGGGTACACACGGTACAGGGTACACACGGTACAGGGTACACACGGTACAGGGTACACACTGTACAGGTGCCACACTGTACAGGGTACACACGGTCCAGGGTACACACGGTACAGGGTACACACGGTACAGGGTACACACGGTACAGGGTACACACGGTACAGGGTACACACGGTACAGGGTACACACGGTACAGGGTACACACGGTACAGGGTACACACGGTACAGGGTACACACGGTACAGGGTACACACGGTACAGGGTACACACGGTACACACGGTACACACGGTACAGGGTACACACGGTACAGGGTACACACGGTACAGGGTACACACGGTACAGGTACAGGGTACACACGGTACAGGGTACACACGGTACAGGGTACACACGGTACACACACGGTTCAGGGTACACACGGTACAGGGTACACACGGTACAGGGTACACACGGTACAAGGTACACACGGTACAGGGTACACACGGTACAGGGTACACACGGTACAGGGTACACACGGTACAGGGTACACACGGTACAGGGTACACACGGTACAAGGTACACAGGGTACACACGGTACAGGGTACACATGGTACAGGGTACACACGGTGCAGGGTACACACGGTACAGGGTACACACGGTACAGGTTACACACGGTACAAGGTACACACGGTACAAGGTACACACGGTACAAGGTACACACGGTACAGGGTACACACGGTACAGGGTACACACGGTACAGGTTACACACGGTACAGGGTACACACGGTACAGGGTACACACGGTACAGGGTACACACGGTACAGGGTACACACGGTACAGGGTACACACGGTACAGGGTACACACGGTACAGGGTACACACGGTACAGGGTACACACGGTACAAGGTACACACGGTACAGGGTACACACGGTACAGGGTACACACGGTACAGGTTACACACGGTACAAGGTACACACGGTACAGGGTACACACGGTACAGGGTACACACGGTACAGGGTACACACGGTACAGGGTACACACGGTACAGGGTAAACACGGTACAAGGCACACACGGTAAAGGTACACACGGTACAGGGTACACACGGTACAGGGTACACACGGTACAGGGTACACACGGTACAGGGTACACACGGTACAGGGTACACACGGTACAGGGTACACACGGTACAGGGTACACACGGTACACGGTACACACGGTACAGGGTACACACGGTACAGGGTACACACGGTACAGGGTACACACGGTACAGGGTACACACGGTACAAGGTACACACGGTACAGGGTACACACGGTACAGGGTACACACGGTACAGGGTACACACGGTACACACACGGTACAGGGTACACACGGTACAGGGTACACACGGTACAGGGTACACACGGTACAACACGGTACAGGGTACACACGGTACAGGTTACACACGGTACAAGGTACACACGGTACAGGGTACACACGGTACACACACGGTACAGGGTACACACGGTACAGGGTACACACGGTACAGGTACAGGGTACACACGGTACAGGGTACACACGGTACAGGGTACACACACGGTACAGGGTACACACGGTACAAGGTACACACGGTACAGGGTACACACGGTACAGGGTACACACGGTACAGGGTACACACGGTACAGGGTACACACGGTACAGGGTACACACGGTACAGGGTACACACGGTACAGGGTACACACGGTACAGGGTACACACGGTACAGGGTACACACGGTACAGGGTACACACGGTACAGGGTACACACGGTACAGGGTACACACGGTACAGGGTACACACGGTACAGGGTACACACGGTACAGGGTACACACGGTACAGGGTACACACGGTACAGGGTACACACGGTACAGGGGTACACACGGTACAGGGTACACACGGTACAGGGTACACACGGTACAGGGTACACACGGTACAAGGTACACACGGTACAGGGTACACACGGTACAGGGTACACACGGTACAGGGTACACACGGTACAGGGTACACACGGTACAGGGTACACACGGTACAGGGTACACACGGTACAGGGTACACACGGTACAGGGTACACACGGTACAGGGTACACACGGTACAGGGTACACACGGTACAGGGTACACACGGTACAAGGTACACAGGGTACACACGGTACAGGGTACACATGGTACAGGGTACACACGGTACAGGGTACACACGGTACAGGGTACACACGGTACAGGGTACACACGGTACAGGGTACACACGGTACAAGGTACACACGGTACAGGGTACACACGGTACAGGGTACACACGGTACAGGGTACACACGGTACAGGGTACACACGGTTCAGGTACAGGTACACACGGTACAGGGTACACACGGTACAAGGTACACACGGTACACACACGGTACAGGGTACAGGGTACACACGGTACAGGGTACACACGGTACACGGTACACACGGTACAGGGTACACACGGTACAGGGTACACACGGTACAGGGTACACACGGTACAGGGTACACACGGTACAGGGTACACACGGTACAGGTTACACACGGTACAGGGTACACACGGTACAGGGTACACACGGTACAGGGGTACAAGGTACACACGGTACAGGGTACACACGGTACAGGGTACACACGGTACAGGGTACACACGGTACAGGGTACACACGGTACAGGGTACACACGGTACAGGGTACACACGGTACAGGGTACACACGGTACAAGGTACACACGGTACAGGGTACACACGGTACAGGGGTACAGGGTACACACGGTACAGGTACACACGGTACAAGGTACACACGGTACAGGGTACACACGGTACAGGGTACACACGGTACAGGTACAAGGTACACACGGTACAGGTACACACGGTACAGGGTACACACGGTACAGGGTACACACGGTACAGGGTACACACGGTACAGGGTACACACGGTACACACACGGTACAGGGTACACACGGTACAGGGTACACACGGTACAGGGTACACACGGTACAGGGTACACACGGTACAGGGTACACACGGTACAGGGTACACACGGTACAGGGTACACACGGTACAGGGTACACACGGTACAGGGTACACACGGTACAGGGTACACACGGTACACACGGTACATGGTACACACGGTACATGGTACACACGGTACAGGGTACACACGGTACAGGGTACACACGGTACAGGGTACACACGGTACAGGGTACACACGGTACAGGGTACACACGGTACAGGGTACACACGGTACAGGGTACACACGGTACAGGGTACACACGGTACGGGGTACACACGGTACAGGGGTACACACGGTTCAGGGTTCACACGGTACAGGGTACACACGGTACAGGGTACACACGGTACAGGGTACACACGGTACAGGGTACACACGGTACACACGGTACAGGGTACACAGGGTACACACGGTACAGGGTACACACGGTACAGGGTACACACGGTACAAGGTACACACGGTACAGGGTACACACGGTACAGGGTACACACGGTACAGGGTACACACGGTACATGGTACACACGGTACAGGGTACACACGGTACAAGGGTACACACGGTACAGGGTACACACGGTACAGGGTACACACGGTACAGGGTACACACGGTACAGGGTACACACGGTACAGGGTACACACGGTACAAGGTACACACGGTACAAGGTACACACGGTACAAGGTACACACGGTACACACACACGGTACAGGGTACACACGGTACAGGGTACACACGGTACAGGGTACACACGGTACAAGGTACACACGGTACAGGGTACACACGGTACAGGGTACACACGGTACAAGGTACACACGGTACAGGGTACACACGGTACAGGGTACACACGGTACAGGGTACACACGGTACAGGGTACACACGGTACAGGGTACACACGGTACAGGGTACACACGGTACAGGTTACACACGGTACAAGGTACACACGGTACAGGGTACACACGGTACAGGGTACACACGGTACAGGGTACACACGGTACAAGGTACACACGGTACAGGGTACACACGGTACAGGGTACACACGGTACAAGGTACACACGGTACAGGGTACACACGGTACAGGGTACACACGGTACAAGGTACACACGGTACAAGGTACACACGGTACAGGGTACACACGGTACAAGGTACACACGGTACAGGGTACACACGGTACAGGGGTACACACGGTACAGGGTACACACGGTACAGGGTACACACGGTACAGGGTACACACGGTACAGGGTACACACGGTACAGGGTACACACGGTACAGGGTACACACGGTACAGGGTACACACGGTACAGGGTACACACGGTACAGGGTACACACGGTACAGGGTACACACGGTACAGGGTACACACGGTACAGGGTACACACGGTACAGGGTACACACGGTACAAGGTACACACGGTACAGGGTACACACGGTACAGGGTACACACGGTACAGGGTACACACGGTACAGGGTACACACGGTACAGGGTACACACGGTACAGGGTACACACGGTACAGGGTACACACGGTACAGGGTACACACGGTACAGGGTACACACGGTACAGGGTACACACGGTACAGGGTACACACGGTACAGGGGTACACTCTGTACAGGGTACACACGGTACAGGGTACACACGGTACAGGGTACACACGGTACAGGGTACACACGGTACAAGGTACACACGGTACAAGGTACACACGGTACAGGGTACACACGGTACAGGGTACACACGGTACAGGGTACACACGGTACAAGGTACACACGGTACAGGGTACACACGGTACAGGGTACACACGGTACAGGGTACACACGGTACAGGGTACACACGGTACAGGGTACACACGGTACAGGGTACACACGGTACAGGGTACACACGGTACAAGGTACACACGGTACAAGGTACACACGGTACACACACGGTACAGGGTACACACGGTACAGGGTACACACGGTACAAGGTACACACGGTACAGGGTACACACGGTACAGGGTACACACGGTACAGGGTACACACGGTACAAGGTACACACGGTACAACACACGGTACACACGGTACAGGGTACACACGGTACAAGGTACACACGGTACAGGGTACACACGGTACAGGGTACACACGGTACAGGGTACACACGGTACAAGGGTACACACGGTACAGGGTACACACGGTACAAGGTACACACGGTACAGGGTACACACGGTACAGGGTACACACGGTACAGGGTACACACGGTACAGGGTACACACGGTACAGGGTACACACGGTACAGGGTACACACGGTACAGGGTACACACGGTACAGGGTACACACGGTACAGGGTACACACGGTACAGGTAACAAACGGTACAACACACGGTACAGGTTACTCTCGGTACAGGGTACACACGGTACAGGGTACACACGGTACAGGGTACACACGGTACAGGGTACACACGGTACAGGGTACACACGGTACAGGGTACACACGGTACAGGGTACACACGGTACAGGGTACACACGGTACAGGGTACACACGGTACAGGGTACACACGGTACAGGTTACACACGGTACAGGGTACACACGGTACAGGGTACACACGGTACAGGGTACACACGGTACTAGGTACACACGGTACAGGTACACACGGTACAGGGTACACACGGTACAGGGTACACACGGTACAGGGTACACACGGTACAGGGTACACACGGTACAGGGTACACACGGTACAGGGTACACACGGTACAAGGTACACACGGTACAGGGTACACACGGTACAGGGTACACACGGTACAGGGTACACACGGTACAGGGTACACACGGTACAGGGTACACACGGTACAGGGTACACACGGTACAAGGTACACACGGTACAGGGTACACACACGGTACCGGGCACACACGGTACAAGGTACACACGGTACAGGGTACACACGGTACAGGGTACACACGGTACAGGTACACACGGTACAGGGTACACACGGTACAGGGTACACACGGTACAGGGTACACACGGTACACACACGGTACAGGGTACACACGGTACAAGGTACACACGGTACAAGGTACACACGGTACAGGGTACACACGGTACAAGGTACACACGGTACAGGGTACACACGGTACAGGGTACACACGGTACAGGGTACACACGGTACAGGGTACACACGGTACAAGGTACACACGGTACAGGGTACACACGGTACAAGGTACACACGGTACAAGGTACACACGGTACAGGGTACACACGGTACAAGGTACACACGGTACAGGGTACACACGGTACAGGGTACACACGGTACAAGGTACACACGGTACAGGTACACACGGTACACACGGTACAGGGTACACACGGTACAAGGTACACACGGTACAGGGTACACACGGTACAGGGTACACACGGTACAGGGTACACACGGTACAGGGTACACACGGTACAGGGTACACACGGTACAGGGTACACACGGTACAGGGTACACACGGTACAAGGTACACACGGTACAGGGTACACACGGTACAAGGTACACACGGTACAGGGTACACACGGTACAGGGTACACACGGTACAGGGTACACACGGTACAACACACGGTACACACACGGTACAAGGTACACACGGTACACACACGGTACAAGGTACACACGGTACAGGGTACACACGGTACAGGGTACACACGGTACAGGTACACACGGTACACACACGGTACAACACACGGTACACACACGGTACAAGGTACACACGGTACAGGGTACACACGGTACAGGGTACACACGGTACAAGGTACACACGGTACAGGGTACACACGGTACAAGGTACACACGGTACAGGGTACACACGGTACAGGGTACACACGGTACAGGGTACACACGGTACAAGGTACACACGGTACAAGGTACACACGGTACAAGGTACACACGGTACAGGGTACACACGGTACAGGGTACACACGGTACAGGGTACACACGGTACAAGGTACACACGGTACAGGGTACACACGGTACAGGGTACACACGGTACAGGGTACACACGGTACAGGGTACACACGGTACAAGGTACACACGGTACAGGGTACACACGGTACAAGGTACACACGGTACAAGGTACACACGGTACAAGGTATACACGGTACAGGGTACACACGGTACAAGGTATACACGGTACAAGGTACACACGGTACAAGGTATACACGGTACAAGGTACACACGGTACAAGGTATACACGGTACAGGGTACACACGGTACAAGGTACACACGGTACAGGGTACACACGGTACAAGGTATACACGGTACAGGGTACACACGGTACAAGGTACACACGGTACAGGGTACACACGGTACAGGGTACACACGGTACAAGGTACACACGGTACAAGGTATACACGGTACAGGGTACACACGGTACAAGGTACACACGGTACAGGGTACACACGGTACAGGGTACACACGGTACAGGGTACACACGGTACAAGGTACACACGGTACAGGGTACACACGGTACAAGGTACACACGGTACAAGGTACACACGGTACAAGGTACACACGGTACAGGGTACACACGGTACAAGGTACACACGGTACAGGGTACACACGGTACAAGGTACACACGGTACAAGGTACACACGGTACAAGGTATACACGGTACAGGGTACACACGGTACAAGGTACACACGGTAGAAGGTACACGGTACAGGGTATACACGGTACAAGGTATACACGGTACAAGGTACACACGGTACAAGGTACACACGGTACAAGGTACACACGGTACAAGGTACACACGGTACAAGGTACACACGGTACAGGGTACACACGGTAGAGGGTACACATGGTACAGGGTACACACGGTACAAGGTACACACGGTACAGGGTACACACGGTACAAGGTACACACGGTACAGGGTACACATGGTACAGGGTACACGCACACGGGCACCTACTTCAACTCTGTGTAAAAAGTCAACAAGAGGCTGGAAGCGAGGCAACTATTGTTCCTCTTTTCCCCTCCCCTCTCATTCTCTCCCTTTCCCTCTTTTCTTCGCCCGCGTCCTTCTATTTGCTTCCATTCTCTCCTCCCTTCCCTTGGCTGTCAGTTGCTCGTCTCCTTCATTGTCCACACTCATGTCTTTCATTGTCCACACTCATGTCTTTCTCATTACAGTACATGTGTCGATGTCTGTTATCATGTAGATGTTCTTCCTCTCATGTCAGCCAGTTTCTCCCTCTTCACCCTCTAATGTCAGCCAGTTTCTCCCTCTTCACCCTCTAATGTCAGCTAGTTTCTCCCTCTTCACCCTCTCATGTCAGTCAGTTTCTCCCTCTTCACCCTCTCATGTCAGTCAGTTTCTCCCTCTTCACCCTCTCATGTCAGTCAGTTTCTCCCTCTTCACCCTCTCATGTCAGGCAGTTTCTCCCTCTTCACCCTCTCAGTACCTCGGAGTATGTGTATCCTCTTCGAGTATTTTCTACAGGTAAGAGACATGAATGCACTGATCAAGACATGTCTTGACATGTGGGTACAAGTTGATCAGTGAGTCACGGCGCAAGTGCTGTACTTTCATTAAGATTGATGGACTGAACACATCGACTCCAGTCTGAGGGACTGATTACCTCAAACTACTACTCATCTTCCGTAGTTCTTCTCTGTAATGGACTGAAAACGCCACTGGCGGGCGAAACGTTTGCAAAATAAAGATTCCCAAATATGGCACACTCTGCATACGTTCCGTCTCTTTTGCTGCACCTTGGTGTTGTTATTGCGACATGATTATCTTCCCTTTGTCTTCCAAATTCGTTAGCTTCATTTAACATAAGAACATAAGAAAGGAGGAACGCTGCAGGAGGTCTGCTGGCCCATACTAGGCAGGTCCTTTACAATTCATCCCACTAACAAAACATTTGCCCAACCCAATTTTCAATGCAACCCAATAAATAAGCTCTGATGTGAAAGTCCCACTCAAATCCAACCCCTCCCACTCATGTACTTATCCAACCTAAATTTGAAACTACCCAAAGTCCCAGCCTCAATAACCCAACTAGGTAGACTGTTCCACTCATCAACTACCCTATTTCCAAACCAATACTTTCCTGTGTTCTTTCTAAATCTAAACTTATCTAATTTAAATCCATTACTGCGGGTTCTCTCTTGGAGAGACATCTTCAAGACCTTATTAATATCCCCTTTATTAATACCTATCTTCCACTTATACACTTCGATCAAGTCTCCCCTCATTCTTCGTCTAACAAGTGAATGTAATTTAAGAGTCTTCAATCTTTCTTCATAAGGAAGATTTCTAATGCTATGTATTAATTTAGTCATCCTACGCTGAATGTTTTCTAACGAATTTATGTCCATTCTGTAATATGGAGACCAGAACTGAGCTGCATAATCTAGGTGAGGCCTTACTAATGATGTATAAGCTGCAGTATGACCTCTGGACTTCTGTTGCTTACACTTCTTGATATAAATCCCAGTAATTTATTTGCCTTATTACGTACGCTTAGGCTTTGCTGTCTTGGTTTAAGGTTGCTGCTCACCATAACCCCCAAGTCCTTTTCGCAATCTGTATGGTTAAGTTCTACATCATTTAACTTATAAGTACTAGGGTTATGGGCACTCCCAAGCTTCAGAACCTTGCATTTATCTACATAATTATTATCTACCTGGTTATTAGGTTCTTCTGGTGTAATTGTTGTGTACCTCTTTATCAGGTTCTGGTCTGATTGTTGTCTACCTGGTTATTAGGTTCTGATCTAATTGTCTACCTAATTAAACCTCCGCGCATAATCGTCCTATACTTAGCCCCACACAGGTTTCTAATCAGCCCATCTGGTTGAAGATCTGATCTGTCAGTCTATCAGTAGTAGCAACACGCAGTCCAGAACTCAGTGGAGGAACCTAACAAGTTCTCTCTTGGCAACAGATAAGAGTCCTGTTAGTAATTTCCTATAAACTGTATATGAAAAAGTCTTGGGTCCTTTACACCCATCCTTTAATATACAGCAACCCGTCCCCACCATCACCCCTGGCAAGGCTACCAATATACAGCAACCCGTCCCCACCATCACCTCTGGCAAGGCTGCCAATATACAGCAACCCGTCCCCACCATCACTCCTGGCAAGGCTACCAATATACAGCAACCCGTCCCCACCATCACTCCTGGCAAGGCTACCAATATACAGCAACCCGTCCTCACCATCACCCCTGGCAAGGCTACCAATATACAGCAACCCGTCCCCACCATCACCCCTGGCAAGGCTACCAATATACAGCAACCCGTCCTCACCATCACCCCTGGCAAGGCTACCAATATACAGCAACCCGTCCTCACCATCATCCCTGGCAAGGCTACCAGTATACAACAATCTGTCCCCACCATCACCCCTGGCAAGGCTTCCTGCCCACCCCTACACTATGCAGTATCCAGTCCTCACCATCACCCCTGTCAAGGCTCCCTGCCCACCCCTACACTATATAGTATCCAGTCCTCACCATCACCCCTGGCAAGGCTCCCTGCCCACCCCTACACTATACAGTACCCAGTCCCCACCATTACCCCCGGCAAGGCTCCCTGCCCACCCCTACACTATACAGTACCCAGTCCCCACCATCACCCCTGGCAAGGCTCCCTGCCCATCTCTACACTATACAGTACTCAGTCCCCACCATCACCCCTGGCAAGGCTCCCTGCCCACCCCTACACTATACAGTACCTTGTCCCCACCATCACCCCTGGCAAGGCTCCATGCCTACCCTACACTACAGTACCCAGTCCCCACCATTACCCCTGGCAAGGCTCCCTGCCCATCCCTACACTACAGTCCCCAGTCCTCACCATTACCCCTGGCAAGGCTCCCTGCCCACCCCTACACTATACAGTACCCAGTCCCCACCATCATTCCTGGCAAGACTCCCAACCCACACCTTCACTGTATGGAAGTACTAGACACAGTGATGAACGCAACGTGTTAGAGCTCCAGCGCTCGTGAAAAACTGTCTGAGGGAAACAAATGATACCAGAATCATCGTCACATCAGCGTTGATTCCTTCAGATATTTCTTGAAGAGCCGCACGGCATTTTTTTTTTCTATATCTCCTTGTCTTGATAGTGGAGGAGCTCTCTACAGTGGTGTTGAAGGTGTCCTCCATCTGCCACTGTAGAGACAGAGTCACCAGCCCCAGAGAGGAGACTAATAGTATCAGCGTCACGTACTTAGCTAAGAGCTACACTGGCTAATAACACACATTAGGGCGGCAGATGTGGCACAACGCGCCCCACTAATTGCCCTCAAACTGATGCACTTCAATGCATTGTCCTGCCAATTGTAGTTCAATTATCTTGCCTCCTGTTTTTGGACTTCATCTGTCTTTGTTCTTTTTTCCTGGCTTTGTTGGTGGATTTCGACCTCCCGTCATCGAAGTCTCGAACCACTCGTCCTTGAGGCATTGACTGTCCGTGCTCGAGGTGTCGACTGTCCGCGCTCGAGGCCTCGACTGAATGTCCTCGAGGCTTCGGATTTGTTTTTAGTTGTGTACTATCTTCTCATAACTCACAACCTCACTTAAGAGAGAAAACTTAAGACATTCTTTCAGTCCATACTGGGCAGTTGTCATCACAACTCAGCAAGGAAAAAAAATAGCAGAGATGACCAGAAAACCGATTGAGTTGAAGGAGGGAAAGATAGTGTAGTAGTAATAGTAGTAGTAGAATTAGCAGCCACTGCAGTATAAGTCAAGGTAGCGAAGGTAGTTAGGTCTCTGTTCCTTTTCCTTGAGGTCTTGGTTGCCCTTCGAGCATCGGGCGCATATATCCCTCACAGCCTGGCTGATCAGGCATTGTCAGTAAGTAGCGGTTCAATTTCTTCTTGAAAATTTCTATTTTCAGTCGCTCTTGTCTATCCAGATTCACAACAAGGTCAGAAACACAAGTTGTAGGCAAAAGGTATGTATGCACTGGTCAAGACCCTCGCCACCCGTGGCGAAACGTTTCTAGTATATACGTTTCTTTTACCTTCAGAAGAGTGAGGAGGTTAAAGACGTCAAACAGAGCAGCCAGAAATACAGTATGTATGTAAACAGAAATACAGCTACCTGAATACCTTTCGCTCAAAGACCAGTTGAAAATATTGCAATGAAGACTTGAGCAGAATACAAACTGATTCAGTCACACGAGAATGAAGAAGTCTGTCAAAACTTAGCGACTGATAAAAGTCGGCAGAAAAGCACATGAACAACTAAAAGAAAGAGATCTTTCTCGGTGTCTTAATAATGCAAGACAGACGAATCACAATTTGCAGCCGGAAAACACTACGTGATTGATTCCAATTCTACCCACTGAAATAACCCCATTGTACCTGGAAGGTACTCGAGGGCTTGGTCCCAAATCTGCACACTGCCATAACAACATACTGGAGTGAGAGATATAGGAGGAAGTGTAAAATAAACCCAGTGAGGAGCAGGGGTGCGGTGCGGACAATAAGGGAACACTGGATAAACATTCGGGGTCCCAGACTATTGAACATCTTGCCAGAAGATATCAGAAACACTGCTGGAACAAGTGTAGAAGCCTTCCAGAGGAAACTGGACAAGTATTTTCACCAGGTGCCGGATCAACCAGGCTGTGATGGATGTGTGGGGCAGCGGGCCTCCAGCAGCAACAGCTTGGTTGACCAGGCAAGCACTAGACGAGCCTCACCCATGGCCGGGCTCCGAGAGTATTGAAACTCTCGAAACTCTTCAAAGGTATATCAAAGGTGACATTGGGAGACTTGACAAACAACGCAAGCTACCCCCAGAGAAAAGCAGTGGGTGCAGTAAGCAAACTAAGGGTTTGCAGATTTAAAGGGAATTACCATTACTATGTTTTAAAGAGGGAATTTGACTAATTGGTGCAATCATTTCCTGATCATCCTACATGGGAGTACTGCGTACCGCAAATAGCAACAGTTTGATTGACCGCACCGTCAATCAAGAGACCTGGCCTGAAACCGACAGCATGGCTGATGGTCTCCTAAACTGTTAAAAGTTAGACCGCAGGAAGACCCGTTCTTTGGGACTGCTCACCACGCACCCGGGTTTGAAGATATTACCTGTAGTTACCCGTAGGTTACCTGTAGTCGCTTCCTGGGGATCAGCGCCCCTGCGGCCCTGCCCCAGACTAGGCTTCTTCTTAACTGACCTGATCGATTTAACTGTTGGTGCACCGCATTTAAAACATCACAAGACTGCGTGTGAAGTCTTGAAAGTATTCTCACGAGTGTTGTCTTGAAAAGTAGTCTTACGAGTGTGGTCTTAATAAAGAAGCCATACTCGAGGTTCCATAGACTTACAGCTTCGATGATTGGCTAGCGGGTCGTGCATGTCTTGAACGTGTTTATCACCAGGCTCAGGTAATACCTTACCCTCCCTCCTTTTTCTCCTTCCCTTCTCCCCTCCCCTTTCTCCTCTCCCCACTCCCCTTTCTCCCCTCCTCGCTCCCATTTCTCCCCTCGCCACTCCATGTCCACCAGTCACTAATCCCTGACAGGACAAATTGTTGAGGTCCAGTGACGCTGCAGGTATCGACTGACTTATTATTTTACTGCCCTGGAATTGGAGGTGCGCGCGCACACACACAATGAAGGAGAGACAGGATCCATATATAGCTTTAAGAAGAGGTACGATAAGGATCTTGGAGCCGGGAGAGAAAGTGGACCTAGTAGCTACCAGCGAAAAGGCGAGGCCAGGAGCAATGAATCGACTCCTGCAATTACATATAGGTGAGTAAATATTGGTGAATATTCTCTCTCTCTGTGTCTCTCACTGACGGGGAGCCGAGGTCTCTTGTACCCATTGTTGTGCTCGAGGGCCTTGTATGGTTACCCAACTCTTGTCACTGTGACTACTTGCTCCCGGCTCCAAAGAAGCAAGATTATGTATCCTTGAGATACATGAGAGTCGTGATGGCTAATACCACCCACGACCTACTCACGACCACAGCGGCAGCAGCTACTGCATCAAGTTGCCTCCAGCAGAAATAGAGTACGTGTTCAGTGGTCAGTCGTCACGTGAGGTCACAGACCCTGAGCTGCTTTGGGGATTAGCGTGGACGGTTACAAAGCATGGCTTGCTTCTGCAGTGTTTTAAAAACTGAGGTTGGAGAGTTGAAGGAGGAGGTCTTGCTTCTCCAGGAGGAGATTAGGAGGCTGAAGGTCCACCTCAATGGGCCTGGGAGAGAGTGTGAGGTGGTTGGAGATGTGGGGAATGAGGCTTCTAGCAGTGAGGTGCAGTCTGTCTCTCACTGTGAGGAGGCTGTAGGTGGGGAGGTAGCAACGGCTACCAGCAGTGAGGTGCAGCCCAGCACCTGCTACAAGTGGCGAGTTGTTCACAGTAATGGGAGGCGCATCAGAGTAAGGAAAGTTAAGAGTGAAGATCTGAAGGTAGGAAATCGCTTCTCTGTTCTCCAGGATGAATGTACTTCAGTGGCCAGTGAAGGTAAGGGTACTACTGCCCCTGCTAATGAAGGTAAGCGCATTCTTGTGGTTGGTGACTCTCAGGTAAGATATGTTGACCGTGCTTTTTGTAATAGGAATAAGAAGATGAGAGATAGAGTGTGCTTCCCTGGAGCTGGTGTTGGGGACATTGTCAACAGACTGGATAATATCATGTCAGGTAATGGGAACAAGCCCATTATCTGTCTCAGTGCTGGTGGAAATGATATTGGGAAGGGTAGGAGAGAAGAGCTGCTAGATAAGTACAGGTCAGCTATAGATTTCATTAAGTCTAAGGGAGGGATCCCAATCATATGTAGCATCTTGCCTAGAAGGGGAGTAGGAAATGAATGGTTGTCTAGGGCAATTGGTGTAAATTGCTGGCTAGACAGATACTGCAAGGAGCTTGCAATCCCATTCATTGACAACTGGAACAACTTTTATGGCAAACATGATATGTATGCAAGGGATGGGGTTCATCTCTCTGGGGCAGGGGTGGTAGCACTTGCAGACTCGATTGAGAAGGCCATTGGTGAAATGCCTATGATTTTAAACTGATGGAAGATAGAGGTATGGGTGTGTGTGGGAAACAAGCAGGTTGCAACACTAGGGTTGGAAACATTAAATGTATAAAAGGCATTCAGCATGAAGTTATAAATAAAGACAATAGAACAGGTCAGCAAACAAAGGGGGACAGCAGAGGGCAGCAAGGGACTAGCTCCCTTAAGGTTTACTATACTAATAGCAGGAGTGTTAGAAATAAGATAGATGAGCTAAGATTAATTGCAAGTGCAGGAAACATAGATATTATTGCTATAACAGAGACCTGGCTCAATCTGAAAGATAGAGAGATGCCCTCTGAATGTCACATACAAGGCTATAAATTATTCCACACTGACAGGGTCAACAGGAAAGGTGGTGGAGTAGCGATGTATGTCAGAGACAATTTAAATTGTTGTGTTAGACAAGATATTAAATTAGAAGCGTCAGCCACTGAATCTGTTTGGTTACAGCTTCTCGAGGGCCGAGAAAAACTAATTTTGGGTGTGATTTACAGGGCCCCAAATCTTGATAGGGAGTGCAGTAAACTTGTATGGGACGAAATTCGTAAGGCATCTACATACGAAAATGTTGTGCTAATGGGAGATTTCAACTATAGACAGATTGACTGGAGCAATTTGACAGGAAATTTAGAGTCGGGTGACTTTCTTGATACGATCCAGGATTGTTTTTTAAAACAGTTTGTGACAGAGCCAACTAGGGGAAATAACCTCCTTGACTTGGTTCTTGCCAGTAGGGAAACACTAATTAATAATCTTGAGGTTAATGATGAGCTTGGGGAGAGTGATCACAAATCACTCAGTTTTAACATATCATGGAATTCCCCTAATAATGGCAATCAAGTCTCCGTCCCTGACTTTCGCTTGGCTGATTTCATAGGACTGAAAAATTACTTAGGTGGGCTGAACTGGAATGACCTGACTAGGGGTCAGGTAGGTGGTGATGGTTGCCGATATGATGCTTTCCAGGGCATAGTTCTAGCTGCTCAGTCAAATTATGTTCCAAATAGGGAAATCAGATCAAACAAAAATGATCCTAAATGGATGAACAATAGATTAAAATATCTGATTGGTCAAAAGAGAGGCATATATAGGCAAATCAAAAGAGGAGAGGGGCAATTAAGAAATCGATATATTCAGTTAAAGAGAGAAATAAAAAAGGGAATTAGAAAAGCAAAAAGAGATTATGAGGTTAAAGTTGCAAGAGAATCGAAGACTAACCCAAAAGGATTCTTTCAAGTATACAGAAGTAAGATCAGGGACAAGATAGGCCCACTCAAAAGTTCCTCGGGTCAGCTCACTGACAGTGATAAGGAAATGTGTAGAATTTTTAACACATACTTCCTCTCAGTTTTTACACAGGAGGATACCAGCGATATTCCAGTAATGATAAATTATGTAGAACAGGACGATAATAAACTGTGCACGATTAGGGTCACAAGTGACATGGTCCTTAGGCAAATAGATAAATTAAAACCTAACAAATCCCCAGGCCCTGATGAACTGTATGCAAGGGTTCTAAAGGAATGTAAAGAGGAGCTTAGCACACCTTTGGCTAATCTTTTCAACATATCACTACAAACTGGCATGGTGCCAGATAAGTGGAAAATGGCAAATGTGATACCTATTTTCAAAACAGGTGACAGGTCCTTAGCTTCGAACTATAGACCAATAAGCCTAACCTCCATAGTGGGAAAATTTATGGAATCAATAATTGCCGAGGCAGTTCGTAGCCACCTTGAAAAGCATAAATTAATCAACGAATCTCAGCATGGTTTTACAAAGGGGCGTTCCTGCCTTACGAATTTATTAACTTTTTTCACTAAGGTATTTGAGGAGGTAGATCATGGTAATGAATATGATATTGTGTATATGGACTTCAGTAAGGCTTTTGACAGGGTCCCACATCAGAGACTATTGAGGAAAATTAAAGCACATGGAATAGGGGGAGAAATTTTTTCCTGGATAGAGGCATGGTTGACAAATAGGCAGCAGAGAGTTTGCATAAATGGGGAGAAATCAGAGTGGGGAAGCGTCACGAGCGGTGTTCCACAGGGGTCAGTGTTGGGCCCCCTGCTGTTCACAATCTACATAAACGACATAGATGAGGGCATAAAGAGCGACATCGGCAAGTTTGCCGATGACACCAAAATAGGCCGTCGAATTCATTCTGACGAGGACATTCGAGCACTCCAGGAAGATTTGAATAGACTGATGCAGTGGTCGGAGAAGTGGCAGATGCAGTTTAATATAGACAAATGCAAAGTTCTAAATGTTGGACAGGACAATAACCATGCCACATATAAACTAAATAATGTAGATCTTAATATTACGGATTGCGAAAAAGATTTAGGAGTTCTGGTTAGCAGTAATCTGAAACCAAGACAACAGTGCATAAGTGTTCGCAATAAAGCTAATAGAATCCTTGGCTTCATATCAAGAAGCATAAATAATAGGAGTCCTCAGGTTGTTCTTCAACTCTATACATCCTTGGTTAGGCCTCATTTAGATTATGCTGCACAGTTTTGGTCACCGTATTACAGAATGGATATAAATTCTCTGGAAAATGTACAAAGGAGGATGACAAAGATGATCCCATGTATCAGAAACCTTCCCTATGAGGATAGACTAAGGGCCCTGAAACTGCACTCTCTAGAAAGACGTAGAATCAGGGGGGATATGATTGAGGTTTATAAGTGGAAGACAGGAATAAATAAAGGGGATGTAAATAGTGTGCTGAAAATATCTAGCCTAGACAGGACTCGCAGCAATGGTTTTAAGTTGGAAAAATTCAGATTCAGGAGGGATATAGGAAAGTACTGGTTTGGTAATAGAGTTGTGGATGAGTGGAACAAACTCCCAAGTACCGTTATAGAGGCCAGAACGTTGTGTAGCTTTAAAAATAGGTTGGATAAATACATGAGTAGATGTGGGTGGGTGTGAGTTAGACCTGATAGCTTGTGCTAACAGGTCGGTTGCCGTGTTCCTCCCTTAACTCAATGTGACCTGACCTGACTAGGTTGGGTGCATTGGCTTAAGCCGGTAGGGACTTGGACCTGCCTCGCATGGGCCAGTAGGCCTTCTGCAGTGTTCCTTCGTTCTTATGTTCTTATGTTCTTATGTAGCATGTACTGAAGATAGATGAGAATATAATAATGTGATGTAGCCTGTCTTTTAACGAGGACGGTAAATCAGTGCTAAGGTCAAGAAAATGACAGTGGATAATTAAACAATTTCATTTTTTAAAACGAAAGCTAATGCCACTAATAATAATAGTCAGATAGTGTTGCGAGTGCTGCTGCTTGGCGCCTGGCACCTGAGACGTCACAGCTGGAAAAACTAGAGCGAGCGTTTACTGCCCGCATGGAGCCAATAAAGCAATTAAACTATTTGAAATGTTTCAAAGAACTGGAAATAGTGTCGAAACAAGTGTGGAAGTATCCAGGAGGAAACTGGATCACTTCCCCCCGCAATGTGCCAGATCAGCCAGGCTGTGATGGATATTTGGGCCGGCGAGCCGCCGGCAGTAACAGATTGGTTGACCAATCAACCACCAGGAAAGCCTGGCTCTAGGCCAGGCCTCGAGAGCAAGGAACACTCTGGAGACAAGTCACAGGCAAAATCACAGGAGGTGAGTGTTTTTCATACTAACAGTGTACTGAGACGTACGAGTTAACTTGTTCCATGCTGGCAGTATTACACGCTGTTATAGCTGGATATTTATATATAGACAAGAAGGTTGGATCATCAAAGTATAGAAACTCTGCGTGTGTTAGTTATTATGGGGAGGTGACTGATATTGTTAGTGTGTGTGGTGGAGGGCAGCTGCATAAGGTTGTGTGTGTGGTGGAGGGCAGCTGCATAAGGTTGTGTGTGTGGTGGAGGGCAGCTGCATAAGGTTGTGTGTGTGGTGGAGGGCAGCTGCATAAGGTTGTGTGTGTGGTGGAGGGCAGCTGCATAAAGTTGTGTGTGTGGTGGAGGGCAGCTGCATAAGGTTGTGTGTGTGGTGGAGGGCAGCTGCATAAGGTTGTGTGTGTGGTGGAGGGCAGCTGCATAAGGTTGTTTGTGTGGTGGAGGGCAGCTGCATAAGGTTGTTTGTGTGGTGGAGGGCAGCTGCATAAAGTTGTGTGTGTGGTGGAGGGCAGCTGCATAAAGTTGTGTGTGTGGTGGAGGGCAGCTGCATAAAGTTGTGTGTGTGGTGGAGGGCAGCTGCATAAGGTTGTGTGTGTGGTGGAGGGCAGCTGCATAAGGTTGTGTGTGTGGTGGAGGGCAGCTGCATAAGGTTGTGTGTGTGGTGGAGGGCAGCTGCATAAGGTTGTGTGTGTGGTGGAGGGCAGCTGCATAAGGTTGTGTGTGTGGTGGAGGGCAGCTGCATAAAGTTGTGTGTGTGGTGGAGGGCAGCTGCATAAGGTTGTGTGTGTGGTGAAGGGCAGCTGCATAAGGTTGTGTGTGTGGTGGAGGGCAGCTGCATAAGGTTGTGTGTGTGGTGGAGGGCAGCTGCATAAAGTTGTGTGTGTGGTGGAGGGCAGCTGCATAAGGTTGCGTGCCACCTTAGTGCAAATATTTGTTTCATTGTAATATTGGCTTGCAACACCTCAGCTTCTAGGCTGAGGGACCTGGAGTATACCTGGAGAGGGTTTCGGGGGTGAGCGCCCCCGTGGCCCGGTCTGGGACCAGGCCTCGTGGTGGAGCAGGGTGTGATCAACCTGGCTGTTACTGCTGGCCACACGCAAATTGAGGTAAGAGCCAAAGCCCGGCTGGTCAGATACTGACTTCAGGTGCCTGTCCAGTGCCTTCTTGAAGACAGCCATGGGTCTATTGGTAATACCCCTTATGCTGGGAGGCAGTTGAACAGTCTTGGTTCCCTGACACTGATTACCTCGTCTTCTACTGTCTTCATATATCATGTCTGTATTGAACTGAAACAGTCACTGACTGGCAGAACGTCTTCAAGAAAAGATACCCACCTGTTGCACCTGTCTAAATCCTCGCAAGTATTTCTTGCTGCAATTTAAGGTGACTGAAAAATTACTTACTGGAGTTTTTTATTATGCTCACTGAAGGTCTTTGATCCAGAAGTATGAGCCAGACGGGTTTAGAGCTTCCCCGCGATTGTAATAGTAACGAAGAATGGTCAGATAGTCACTGCGTGTCTGGACACGAGAAGCAGTGTTGCCAACTTTGTTGTAACAGTGTGACCAACTGTGTTGTAACCGTGTGACCAACTGTGTTGTAACTGTGACCAACTGTGTTGTAACCGTGTGACCAACTGTGTTGTAACAGTGTGACCAACTGTGTTGTAAAAGTAATGTTAGTGTAGTGTTGCCAACTTCGTTGTGTTTGCAACATTGTTAGTAAAGTGTTGCCAGTTTTGTTAGTAGTGCTAGTGCAGTGTTGCCAAGACAGAACGTTGTTATTTATATATTGTTTTGTGGTATGTAGTCAGAGGCAGTCAGTAGACAGGGAGTGAGGCAGGCAAGGAACGTGCAGGCAATCAGGCACGCAACCAGGCAGGCAAGGGAGCAAGCAAGCACACAGAGTGAAGGCAGGCAGGCAGGTGGGCAGGCAGGCAGGTGGGCAGGCAGGCAGGTGGGCAGGCAGGCAGGTGGGCAGGCAGGCAGGTGGGCAGTTAGAGCCTAGGTTGTAGCATCGCAAAACAGGTGTCGAACTTGTTTACGTTTGCTCTGTACTTTTTCCACAGAGTAATTATTGACTCTCACGCAACACCTGCAACTTAGTCATGTGTACACCTGTTTCAGCCTCTTCCACACTTGTTTTAATATGCAAATTCAATTATCTTAAAAGTGTTTTTGTGTTCGTTCGGCACAAATATTTTGCACAGGCGCACGACTGAAGCAATGTTCATCCTAGTACACTTTCTCCCTCTCTCAAACGCAGAGGCAGACAATAGTCACAGTTTCAAGAGTAGGTATGATTAGGTCCTCTAGGACAGGAATCAGTAAAGTTGGTAAGAGCTGAGGCGGGACTTGGAGTTATGACTTAACCCCTGCAAACACAACTAGGCGAGTGCACACAACATGGGTCCTAATTGGGCAGGACAGCTGTAGTAAACACTAGGGAGATCACAGTCACAGAGAACACTCTGCTTCAACACTGACTGGCGCGCTGCTGACACTGCTGAAGAAATGTTGCACGCCAGGCTGTTATTGGGACATGTTTCGCTCTCAGTAGAGCTTTATCAAGATGATAAAGTCTAACAGAGAGAAACAGTGTCCCAGCAGAAGCTTGAGAGAAACATTGTCCCAGCAGAAGCTTGAGAGAAACATTGACACAGCAGAGGCTTGAGAGAAACATTGTCCCAGCAGAAGCTTGAGAGAAACATTGTCCCAGCAGAAGCTTGAGAGAAATATTGTCCCAGCAGAAGCTTGAGAGAAACATTGTCCCAGCAGAAGCTTGAGAGAAACATTGTCCCAGCAGAAGCTTGAGAGAAACATTGTCCCAGCAGAAGCTTGAGAGAAATATTGTCCCAGCAGAAGCTTGAGAGAAACATTGACCCAGCAGAAGCTTGAGAGAAATATTGTCCCAGCAGAAGCTTGAGAGAAACATTGTCCCAGCAGAAGCTTGAGAGAAACATTGTCCCAGCAGAAGCTTGAGAGAAACATTGTCCCAGCAGAAGCTTGATGTGTGGCCCGAGACTGCTCACACTACCACCAGTGACTCAAAAAAAATATTCCCAAGAAAATGTTGAAGTTTTCAAGAGGGAACTGGAGAAGGACCTGAAGGAATGATAGATTAACCAGTTAGTGATGGCCGTGTAGGCCTGCAAGCAGCTAGCATCAACAGCCTAGTTGACCAGTCACTGAAATCAAGCCTCAGGTCTGCCCTCGAGAGTAGAACAACTCTTGAAACCGGTCACAGGCACATGATGCTGCTTTGAGATGTAAGTTTATCTGTTAATCACAGTAAGTCTTTATCCGTGGCTAAATGGTAACGCGCTCGACTCACAACCGAGAGACCCGGGTTCGATTCCAAAGAGGGCGAAGACGCAGGATATGTTTTGTGAAATTTGCTAGTTCACCAGCAGTAAGTAGGTACTTGAGTGTTAAAGGACTCTTGTGAGTGGCATCCTGGGGAAGGGGACCACACGACCCAAGTTGAAATAAGCCACAATGTTGGCTTTCTTGGGTTATCCTGGGTTATCCTGGGTTACCAACCACCATAGTTGATAATCCGAATAAACGAAAATAATAGCCACTAATAATTATCACCGCCACCGCCAATCAACAGCTACCACCACCAGTCAACACTACCAACATTAACAACTAACAAACACTACCAACAACTACTACAACAGCAACAACTACTACAACAGCAACTGCTACTACTACTATTACTATAACAACTACTACTACTATAACAACTACTGCTACAACAATTACAACAACAACTACTACTACTACTATTACTACTACAGAGAAATCTTTCTCTTGGCTATATACCAGGAAGATTGATGTGGTTGGTCATATACCGGGAGTGTTCATCTCGTCCCGCTGGACCATAAAGTGGGAATTTATCACCAGAGTAAAGTCTACTGTTGAGTACCCTCACTTGTGCACTCTGGCACTCTGGTGGTCCTCGTTCATTACAACACTAGAGGTGGACCATGGGAGGGTGGTGTTCATTACAACACTAGAGGTGGACCATGGAAGGGTGTTGTTCATTACAACACTAGAGGTGGACCATGGGAGGGTGGTGTTCATTACAACACTAGAGGTGGACCATAAGAGGGTTTTATTCATTACAGCACTAGAGGTGGACCATGAAAGGGTTTTATTCATTACAACACTAGAGGTGGACCATGAAAGGGTTTTATTCATTACAACACTAGAGGTAGACCATGAGAGGTTTAGTCATTATAACACTAGAGGTGGACCATGAGAGGTTTAGTCATTACAACACTAGAGGTGGACCATGAGAGGGCAACCCTCGTGGTTTATCATAGTCCCTCCTAGTGCTACCATTTTCTTTCAACTATTTTTTTCGAGAAGGGAAAGAGAGAGTTAGGGGTCTGTTTCCCCTCTAGGGAGGTTTCTTGGTGCCGATGAGGGGCTCTGGGTCGTAAGGAACGGGACCTGTGCTCCCCTTCCTTGCAACGAACTGGAATGCTTCCCATTTTCTCCAGGTGTTTTATGACCTCCTACGAGTTTAGCGATCACCCCATCAAAGATATAATTATAATGAACGACCCATTGCAATGTAATGATTTTTTAACGCCCTCTCTCTCTCCCCCGTTGTGGAGAGTACATTCAGTGTACTCTGAAGTGTTCCTAGCACTTCATATAACTTCACTTCTGCTATTTTAGCAGCAGAACTTCTCTGTGTATAGTTTACTGTGTATTAAAGTTGTATGGCTGTGGTTGCCAAGTGTATTGAGAGAGTAAAAACTAGAGTAATGATACAAGTGTGTGGAGTGACATCTGTGTTTAAATATCTCCGTGAATGGTGTATGGGGAAATATGTATTGTGGCAGTATTGCATTTAGTAATGTATATACATGTAGTCATTGGTCTATAGTGGTGCATAGTTTTGTGTGTATAGTGATGTATATTGGAGTTACACCAGTGAATACAGTGGTGTACATAGTAGTGTATAGGGGTATATATCGCGGTGTGTAGAGGTATATAGCTGACATAGAGACGTATATAGCAGTGTGTAAAGGTATATAGCGAACATAAAGGTATATATATGTGCATATAGGAGCGTATAGAAAGGTATATAATAATACATATGGTGGTGCATAGAGGAGTAAGGTAGGTGTATATAGTGGTGTATGTAGGAGTATATTGAAGGGGTATATTTGGGGTGTAAAGAGATGTATACTATATTGGTTTTTATGGGGTGTATATAGCGATGCATATAGGGGAGTATGTAGGGGTATATATGGGTTTATAGGGGTATATACGGGTGTATGAATGGGTTGGGTGTGGAGAGAGGGAGGGAGGGAGGGGGTATCACATTGCTGCTCCAATCAATACTGCGGCCGCCAGTCCCCGCTCCTGCTGATGTAGGGGGAGGGGGAGACGGGGAAATTTGGTGGAGAGGGGAGGGGATATCTAGGAAGGGGAGGGGAGATGTTTGAAGGGGAGAAACGGGGAGGGGAGGAGTGGGAAAGGGAGAGTGAGACCTAAAATAAAATAAAATAATTTCAAACCTAACACACGTGGTGGTAGTGGTGGTGGTGGTGGTAGTGGTGATGGTGGTAGTGGTGGTGGTGGTAGTTTTGGTGATGGTGGTAGTAGTGGTGGTGGTGGTGGTGGTGGTGGTGGTAGTGGTGGTGGTGGTAGTGGTGGTAGTGGTGGTGGTAGTGGTGGTGGTGGTAGTGGTGGTGGTGGTGGTGGTGGTAGTGGTGGTGGTGGTGGTAGTGGTGATGGTGGTGGTGGTAGTGGTGGTGGTGGTGGTAGTGGTGATGGTGGTAGTGGTGGTGGTGGTGGTGGTAGTGGTGGTGATGGTGGTAGTGGTGATGGTGGTGATGGTGGTAGTGGTGATGGTGGTAGTGGTGATGGTGGTAGTGGTGGGGTGGTAGTGGTGATGGTGGTAGTGGTGATGGTGGTAGTGGTGATGGTGGTGGTGGTAGTGGTGATGGTGGTAGTGGTGATGGTGGAGGTGGTAGTGGTGGTGGTAGTGGTGGTGGTAGTGGTGATGGTGGTGATGGTGGTAGTGGTAGTGGTGGTAGTGGTGATGGTGGTAGTGGTGATGGTGGTGGTGGTAGTGGTGATGGTGGTAGTGGTGATGGTGGTAGTGGTGATGGTGGTGGTGGTAGTGATGGTGGTAGTGGTGATGGTGGTGGTGGTAGTGGTGATGGTGGTAGTGATGGTGGTGGTGGTAGTGGTGATGGTGGTAGTGGTGATGGTGGTAGTGGTGATGGTGGTAGTGGTGATGATGGTGGTGGTAGTGGTGATGGTGGTGGTGGTAGTGGTGGTAGTGGTGATGGTGGTAGTGGTGATGGTGGTGGTGGTAGTGGTGATGGTGGTAGTGGTGGTAGTGGTGATGGTGGTAGTGGTGATGGTGGTGGTGGTAGTGGTGATGGTGGTAGTGGTGATAGTGGTAGTTGTGATGGTGGTGGTGGTGGTGGTAGTGGTGATGGTGGTAGTGATGGTGGTGGTGGTAGTGGTGATGGTGGTGATGGTGGTAGTGGTGATGGTGGTAGTGGTGATGGTGGTAGTGGTGATGGTGGTGGTGGTAGTGGTGATGGTGGTGATGGTGGTGGTGGTAGTGGTGATGGTGGTGGTGGTAGTGGTGATGGTGGTGATGGTAGTGGTGATGGTGGTGGTGGTAGTGGTGATGGTGGTAGTGGTGATGGTGGTGGTGGTGGTAGTGGTGATGGTGGCGATGGTGGTAGTGGTGATGGTGGTGGTGGTGGTAGTGGTGATGGTGGTAGTGGTGATGGTGGCAGTGGTGATGGTAGTGGTGGTGGTGGTGGTAGTGGTGATGGTGGTAGTGGTGATGGTGGCAGTGGTGATGGTAGTGGTGGTGGTAGTGGTGATGGTGGTAGTGGTGATGGTGGTGGTGGTGGTGGTGGTAGTGGTGATCGTGGTGATGGTGGTGGTGGTAGTGGTGATGGTGGCAGTGGTGATGGTAGTGGTGATGGTGGTAGTGGTGATGGTGGTGGTAGTAGTGGTGATGGTGGTGGTGGTAGTGGTGATGGTGGTAGTGGTGGTGGTGGTAGTGGTGATGGTGGTAGTGGTGGTGGTGGTAGTGGTGATGGTGGTAGTGGTGATGGTGGTACTGGTGGTGGTAGTGGTGATGGTGGTAATGGTGGTGGTGGTAGTGGTGGTGGTAGTGGTGATGGTGGTGGTAGTGGTGATGATAGTGGTGGTAGTGGTGATGGTGGTAGTGGTGATGATAGTGGTGGTAGTGGTGATGGTGGTAGTGATGATGGTGGTGGCGTTAGTGGTGATGGTGGTAGTGGTGATGGTGGTAGTGATGATGGTGGTGGCGTTAGTGGTGATGGTGGTAGTGGTGATGGTAGTGGTGGTGGTAGTGGTGATGGTGGTAATGGTGGTGGTGTTAGTGGTGATGGTGGTAGTGATGGTGGTAGTGGTGATGGTAGTGGTAGTGGTGGTATTGGTGATGGTGGTGGTGGTAGTGGTGATGGTAGTAGTGGTGATGGTGGTGGCAGTGGTGACGTTGGTAGTGGTGATGGTGGTGGTGGTAGTGGTGATGTTGGTAGTGGTGATGGGGGTGGTGGTAGTGGTGATGGTGGTGGTAGTGGTGATGGTGGTGGTGGTAGTGGTGATGGTGGTAGTGGTGAGGGTGGTAGTGGTGATGGTAATGATGGTGGTGGTGGTAGTGGTGATGATGGTGGTGATGGTGGTGGTGGTGGTGATGGTGGTGGTGATGGTGGTGGTAGTGGTGATGGTGGTGATGGTAGTGGTCATGGTGGTGGTTGTAGTGGTAATGGTGGTGGTTGTAGTGGTGATGGTGGTAGTGGTGGTGATGGTAGTGGTGATGGTGGTAGTGATGGTGGTGATGATGGTTATGGTGATGGTAGTGGTAGTGGTGATGGTGGTGGTAGTGGTGATGGTAGTGATGGTGGTAGTGATGGTGGTGATGATGGTTGTGGTGATGGTAGTGGTAGTGGTGATGGTGGTGGCAGTGATGGTGGTAGTGATGGTGGTAATGATGGTTGCGGTGATGGTGATGGTAGTGGTGGTGGTGGTGGCGGTAGTGATGGTAGTGGTGATGGTGGTAGTGATGGTGGTGATGGTGGTGGTAGTGGTGATGGTGGTGGTGGTGGTGATGGTGGTGGTGATAGTGATCGTGGTAGTGGTGATGGTGGTAGTAGTGGTGGTGGTGATGGTGGTAGTGTAGGTGATGCTCGTGGTGGTAATGGTGGTGGTGATGATGGTGATGGTGGTAATGGTGATGGTGGTGGTGGTAGTGGTGATGGTAGTGGTGGTGGTGGTAATGGTGGAGGTGGTGGTGATAGTGGTGGTAATGGTGGAGGTGGTAGAGGTGGTGGTGGCAATGGTGGGTGTAGTAATGGTGGTGGTGATGGTGGTGATAGTGATGATGGTGATAATGGTGATGGTGGTGCTAGGGGGGTGATGGTGGTAGCAGTAGTGGTGATTGTGGTGGTGGTGGCAGTAATGGTGATGGTGGTAGTGGTGCTGGCAGTAGTGTTGGTGGTGATAGTTTTAGTTGTTATTGCTTAGTTGTTGTAGTTAGTGATTGTTGTCAGTTGTGTTGGTTATAGTCGACACTTGATAACTGTTGTTGCCGCTCCTGTTGCTGTTGTCGCCGCTTCTGTTGCCTCTGTGACTGCTGTTAGTGGCAATTTTGCTGCCGTTGCCGCTTCTGCTGCTGCTACTGGCGCTTCTGTTGTTATTGTTGATGATGGTGGTATTGCTATCGATGTTGCTGTTATTGTTGCTGTTTCCGCTGTTGCTGCTCTCGTTGCTGCTGGCAAACAAAGGGGGTTAAAAAATAGCGCTATCTAGTTTTTTTCATGTTAGTAGCAGGTCTAGATTGTTTACTTTCCATCACTCTAGAAGCTGCCATCTGGCAGGCTGGTGAAACTTCCCATCACTCTAGAAGCTACCATCTGGCAGGCTGGTGAAACTTCCCATCACTCTAGAAGCTGCCATCTGGCAGGCTGGTGAAACTTCCCATCACTCTAGAAGCTGCCATCTGGCAGGCTGGTGAAACTTCCCATCACTCTAGAAGTTGCCATCTGGCAGGCTGGTGAAACTTCCCATCACTCTAGAAGTTGCCATCTGGCAGGCTGGTGAAACTTCCCATCACTCTAGAAGCTACCATCTGGCAGGCTGGTGAAACTTCCCATCACTCTAGAAGTTGCCATCTGGCAGGCTGGTGAAACTTCCCATCACTCTAGAAGCTACCATCTGGCAGGCTGGTGAAACTTCCCATCACTCTAGAAGCTGCCATCTGGCAGGCTGGTGAAACTTTCCATCACTCTAGAAGCTGCCATCTGGCAGGCTGGTGAAACTTCCCATCACTCTAGAAGCTGCCATCTGGCAGGCTGGTGAAACTTCCCATCACTCTAGAAGCTGCCATCTGGCAGGCTGGTGAAACTTTCCATCACTCTAGAAGCTGCCATCTGGCAGGCTGGTGGAACTTTCCATCACTCTAGAAGCTACCATCTGGCAGGCTGGTGAAACTTCCCATCACTCTAGAAGTTGCCATCTGGCAGGCTGGTGAAACTTCCCATCACTCTAGAAGTTGCCATCTGGCAGGCTGGTGAAACTTCCCATCACTCTAGAAATTGCCATCTGACAGGTTGGTGAAACTTCCCATCACTCTAGAAGTTGCCATCTGGCAGGCTGGTGAAACTTCCCATCACTCTAGAAGTTGCCATCTGGCAGGCTGGTGAAACTTCCCATCACTCTAGAAGTTGCCATCTGACAGGCTGGTGAATCTTCCCATCACTCTAGAAGTTGCCATCTGGCAGGCTGGTGAAACTTCCCATCACTCTAGAAGTTGCCATCTGACAGGCTGGTGAAACTTCCCATCACTCTAGAAGTTGCCATCTGGCAGGCTGGTGAAACTTCCCATCACTCTAGAAGTTGCCATCTGACAGGCTGGTGAAACTTCCCATCACTCTAGAAGTTGCCATCTGACAGGCTGGTGAAACTTCCCATCACTCTAGAAGCTACCATCTGGCAGGCTGGTGAAACTTCCCATCACTCTAGAAGTTGCCATCTGACAGGCTGGTGAAACTTCCCATCACTCTAGAAGCTGCCATCTGGCAGGCTGGTGAAACTTCCCATCACTCTAGAAGTTGCCATCTGGCAGGCTGGTGAAACTTTCCATCACTCTAGAAGCTGCCATCTGGCAGGCTGGTGAAACTTCCCATCACTCTAGAAGTTGCCATCTGGCAGGCTGGTGAAACTTCCCATCACTCTAGAAGTTGCCATCTGACAGGCTGGTGAAACTTCCCATCACTCTAGAAGTTGCCATCTGGCAGGCTGGTGAAACTTTCCATCACTCTAGAAGCTGCCATCTGGCAGGCTGGTGAAACTTCCCATCACTCTAGAAGTTGCCATCTGGCAGGCTGGTGAAACTTCCCATCACTCTAGAAGTTGCCATCTGACAGGCTGGTGAAACTTTCCATCACTCTAGAAGTTGCCATCTGGCAGGCTGGTGAAACTTTCCATCACTCTAGAAGCTGCCATCTGGCAGGCTGGTGGAACTTTGCATCACTCTAGAAGCTACCATCTGGCAGGCTGGTGAAACTTTGCATCACTCTAGAAGCTGCCATCTGGCAGGCTGGTGAAACTTTCCATCACTCTAGAAGCTGCCATCTGGCAGGCTGGTGAAACTTTACCTCTGTGAAGGATGAGGCTGCAACAACTGGGCCAATTTTCAACTTTGTGAAGGTGTTGCATCAGAGTAGGACGGGAGGGAGCACCTGGAGGGAGCACCTGGAGGGAGCACCTGGAGGGAGCACCTGGAGAGAGCACCTGGAGGGAGCACCTGGAGGGAGCACCTGGAGGGAGCACCTCACACCGGCTGACTAAAATCACTGTTCCTTCTTATTTTAGAATTGTTTGTGAGTGGTCAGTGAGAGGGAAGTTTGTTTGTGAGTGGTCGGTGAGAGGGAAGTTTGTTTGTGAGTGGTCGGTGAGAGGGAAATTGTTTGTGAGTGGTCAGTGAGAGGGAAGTTTGTGAGTTTTCAATGAGAGGGAAGTTTGTTTGTGAGTGATCAGTGTGAATGAAGTATATTTGTGAGTGGTCAGTAAGAGGGAAATTTGTGAGTGATGGTCAGTGAGAGGGAAGTTTGTTATTGATGGTCAGTGAGAGGGAAGTTTGTGAGTGATGATCAGTGAGAGGGAAGTTTGTTATTGATGACCAGTGAGAGGGAAGTTTGTGAGTGATGATCAGTGAGAGGGAAGTTTGTGAGTGATGGTCAGTGAGACGGAAGTTTGTGAGTGATGATCAGTGAGAGGGAAGTTTGTTATTGATGGTCAGGTTGACGGAAGTTTGTGAGTGATGATCAGTGAGAGGGAAGTTTGTTATTGATGGTCAGTGAGAGGGAAATTTGTGAGTGATGATCAACGAGAAGAAAGTTTGTGAGTGATGGTCAGTGAGAGGGAAGTTTGTGAGTGATGGTCAGTGAGAGGGAAGTTTGTGAGTGATGATCAGTGAGAGGGAAGTTTGTGAGTGATGGTCAGTGAGAGGGAAGTTTGTGAGTGATGATCAGTGAGAGGGAAGTTTGTGAGTGATGGTCAGTGAGAGGGAAGTTTGTGAGTGATGATCAGTGAGAAGGAAGTTTGTGAGTGATGGTCAGTGAGAGGGAAGTTTGTGAGTGATGATCAGTGAGAAGGAAGTTTGTGAGTGATGGTCAGTGAGAGGGAAGTTTGTGAGTGATGATCAGTGAGAAGGAAGTTTGTGAGGGATGGTCAGTGAGAGGGAAGTTTGTGAGTGATGGTCAGTGAGAGGGAAGTTTGTGAGTGATGGTCAGTGAGAGGGAAGTTTGTGAGTAATGGTCAGTGAGAGGGAAGTTTTCCACATATCTGTTATCAGTAGTTCCTGGGACCAGCGCCCCTGAGACCCGGTCTCAGGCCAAGTTTTTTTTTTTTAAATTGGAAATAAAGTATTACAGGAATATGACCCGTTAAGAAACACAAAGAAATTTGGTAGAAAAGTTTGAAGATTTACGTGTTGTTTTATTTGTCTTACATGAGATCAAAATAACAGATCAGCTAATAACACTATCACACTGACATTACACTCGTATGACAGGAAGGTAGTACCTCCCTGTATGGTTGTTGTCTACCAACTTACTGTGTTTCACATTCATATGACAGGAAGGTAGTACCTCCCTGGATGGTTGTTGTCTACCAACTTACTGTGTTTCACATTCATATGACAGGAGGGTAGTACCTCCCTGGATGGTTGTTGTCTACCAACTTACTGTGTTTCACATTCATTTGACAGGAAGGTAGTACCTCCCTGGATGGTTGTTGTCTACCAACTTACTGTGTTTCACATTCATATAACAGGAGGGTAGTACCTCCCTGTATGGTTGTTGTCTACCAACTTACTGTGTTTCACATTCATATGACAGGAAGGTAGTACCTCCCTGGATGGTTGTTGTCTACCAACTTACTGTGTTTCACATTCATATGACAGGAAGGTAGTACCTCCCTGGATGGTTGTTGTCTACCAACTTACTGTGTTTCACATTCATATGACAGGAAGGTAGTACCTCCCTGGATGGTTGTTGTCTACCAACTTACTGTGTTTCACATTCATATGACAGGAAGGTAGTACCTCCCTGGATGGTTGTTGTCTACCAACTTACTGTGTTTCACATTCATATGACAGGAAGGTAGTACCTCCCTGGATGGTTGTTGTCTACCAACTTACTGTGTTTCACATTCATATAACAGGAGGGTAGTACCTCCCTGTATGGTTGTTGTCTACCAACTTACTGTGTTTCACATTCATATGACAGGAATGTAGTACCTCCCTGGATGGTTGTTGTCTACCAACTTACTGTGTTTCACATTCATTTGACAGGAAGGTAGTACCTCCCTGGATGGTTGTTGTCTACCAACTTACTGTGTTTCACATTCATATAACAGGAGGGTAGTACCTCCCTGTATGGTTGTTGTCTACCAACTTACTGTGTTTCACATTCATATGACAGGAAGGTAGTACCTCCCTGGATGGTTGTTGTCTACCAACTTACTGTGTTTCACATTCATATGACAGGAAGGTAGTACCTCCCTGGATGGTTGTTGTTTACCAACTTACTGTGTTTCACATTCATATGACAGGAAGGTAGTACCTCCCTGAATGGTTGTTGTCTACCAACTTACTGTGTTTCACATTCATATGACAGGAGGGTAGTACCTCCCTGGATGGTTGTTGTCTACCAACTTACTGTGTTTCACATTCATATGACAGGAAGGTAGTACCTCCCTGGATGGTTGTTGTCTACCATCTTACTGTGTTTCACATTCATATGACAGGAAGGTAGTACCTCCCTGGATGGTTGTTGTCTACCAACTTACTGTGTTTCACATTCATATGACAGGAGGGTAGTACCTCCCTGGATGGTTGATGTCTACCAACTTACTGTGTTTCACATTCATATGACAGGAAGGTAGTACCTCCCTAGATGGTTGTTGTCTACCAACTTACTGTGTTTCACATTCATATGACAGGAAGGTAGTACCTCCCTGGATGGTTGTTGTCTACCAACTTACTGTGTTTCACATTCATATAACAGGAGGGTAGTACCTCCCTGTATGGTTGTTGTCTACCAACTTACTGTGTTTCACATTCATATGACAGGAAGGTAGTACCTCCCTGGATGGTTGTTGTCTACCAACTTACTGTGTTTCACATTCATATGACAGGAAGGTAGTACCTCCCTGGATGGTTGTTGTCTACCAACTTACTGTGTTTCACATTCATATGACAGGAGGGTAGTACCTCCCTGGATGATTGTTGTCTACCAACTTACTGTGTTTCACATTCATATGACATGAGGGTAGTACCTCCCTGGATGGTTGTTGTCTACCAACTTACTGTGTTTCACATTCATATGACATGAGGGTAGTATCTCCCTGGATGGTTGTCTACCCAATCCCCTCTCAAGATATGCTCTTAAAGACTTCTTATTATATGCTCTTAAAGACCTCTCAAGACATGTACTTAGACTTGTGAAGACTTTGAAGCATACAACTTCTGGCTGCTTGAGTTAGAATGTCTTTCAGAACCCTGGCGACGTCCATTGACCATTGTCAGTATCTTGCATAATCCATCCCTGGTTTAACATCTCCTGGTGACCCTCTGTGACCTTGCGTGTTTTGGTATGACCTTTATCTAGTGTGGCCTCTAGTGTAATTCTTTAGCGTGATTTCAATGTTTTTGTTTTCCTTTGTGATTCAGTGATGTTAATGAACCATCAACGTCACCTCTAACAGGATCAACAACACTTACATCAATACCACACACTCGGCATCATTTCCACCGCCTTAAAAAACTCTATTACTTATTATCAGCCGTCATTACCGCCATCCCGTGACCATCATTACCTTCACCCATTTCATCTTATAACCCTTAACCATCATTCACACCGCCATTTTGGTACCTTACCACACCGAGAGAAGTATAAACCCTGAGAGTTGACTTTAATTCCTGTTTGAGGGTTTAAACCAAACTTGATTGATGGTGCACAAGTAATATGCAGCCTTAATGACCCTTTGCATAGTCGATAGGCTTTAAGCCCAATTAACTAACGAACCAACCACCACCATCATAACTACCGCCTCTCATAGACAGATATGATTCTTCAAGGCTTTTGCTGTTATAGTAGCCAGATATAGAGGATGTAGGTAATGGTTGGTGTTGTGATGTTGGTAGTTGTCTACAAGTTTTGTGTCGTGACACTGGTAGTTGTCCACAAGTGTTGTGTCGTGACACTGGTAGTTGTCCACAAGTGTTGTGTCGTGACACTGGTAGTTGTCCACAAGTGTTGTGTCGTGACACTGGTTGTTGTCTACAAGTATTGTGTCGTGACACTGGTAGTTGTCCACAAGTGTTGTGTCGTGACACTGGTAGTTGTCCACAAGTGTTGTGCCGTGAAACTGGTAGTTGTCTACAAGCGTTATGTCATGACACTGGTAGTTGTCCACAAGCGTTATGTCATGATGCTGGTAGTTGTCCACAAGTGTTGAGTCAGTAACACGTTCCTTCCTTGTGTTGACTGCTGGAAAGCATCGCTTGAGAACCAGAGTGCACCAGCTAGTATTGCTAGGAGACTAAGCTTGTTGGAATTGTTCTAGGCTTGCCAGGAGCAAACACAGACGTTACATTGTATTGAGATGTTAAATGTCAAAACGCTATTAATTAATGTTGTCAATTACATTTTCACGTTAAATTGATCTTGACCACGTTAAGGTGATCTTGTCGAGAAGTTAGCGGGAGTAAACGCAGTTTGGCACAGTCCTGGTGCATCGCCGACAAGAAGTCTCGTTAGTAAGGCTCGTTAACTAGCGTTTGGGTAGTTAACCCTGGCAGAAGATTGGAATAGGCGGACCTCAAGGGACTGATCCCGCTGGTAACAACGGGGAAGTGACCTTATCAGGGGTATATAATGCTCCCGATGACTGTGACTGATGCCTGTGTTGATGACTGTGTTGGTACCTGTGTTTATGACTGTGTTGATGGCTGTCTGGGAAGTTTGTGGTGATGCCTGTGTGAGCAGCTTGTGTTGATGCCTGTGTGAGCAGTTTGTGTTGATACCTGTGTGGCTGGCTTGTGTTGATGCGTGTGTTGCAAACTTGTACTCACCTAGTTGTGGTGTTGATGCCTGTGTGGCTAGCCTGTGTTGGCTGATTAAGCAGCTTGTGTTGATACCTGTGTGGCCAGCTTGTTGATGCCTGTGTGGTCAGCGTGTGTTGATACCTGTGTAGCCAGCTTGTGTTGATGCCTGTGTGGTCAGCGTGTGTTGATACCTGTGTAGCCAGCTTGTGTTGATGCCTGTGTGGTCAGCGTGTGTTGATACCTGTGTAGCCAGCTTGTGTTGATGCCTGTGTGGTCAGCGTGTGTTGATACCTGTGTAGCCAGCTTGCGTTGATGCCTGTGTGGTCAGCGTGTGTTGATACCTGTGTAGCCAGCTTGTGTTGATGCCTGTGTGGTCAGCGTGTGTTGATACCTGTGTAGCCAGCTTGCGTTGATGCCTGTGTGGTCAGCGTGTGTTGATACCTGTGTAGCCAGCTTGTGTTGATGCCTGTGTGGTCAGCGTGTGTTGATGCCTGGTGTTGCCGGCTTGTGTTGATGGTATTGTGAGCAGCTTCTAATGACTTCATATATACGTTTTCAGTGTTATGGTAATTCTAACTCTCTCAAATGCAAATATAACTGGACTTCAAACTAGTGACTCCAGGCTAGAAAACTTACTGAGGTAAAGATGTATTTTTAATATGCAGTCTTTATATACAAATGTGTTGAGTACCAGAAGCTATTTGTGTGACTCTGTGTTGTGTGGTAGTTGTGACCCTGTGTTGTGTGGTAGTTGTGACCCTGTGTTGTGTGGTAGTTGGTTGTGACCTTGTGTTGTATGGTAGTTGGTTGTGACCTTGTGTGGTAGTTGTGACCCTGTGTTGTGTGGTAGTTGTGACCCTGTGTTGTGTGGTAGTTGTGACCCTGTGTTGTGTGGTAGTTGTGACCCTGTGTTGTGTGGTAGTTGTGACCCTGTGTTGTGTGGTAGTTGGTTGTGACCTTGTGTTGTATGGTAGTTGGTTGTGACCTTGTGTGGTAGTTGTGACCCTGTGTTGTGTGGTAGTTGTGACCCTGTGTTGTGTGGTAGTTGTGACCCTGTGTTGTGTGGTAGTTGTGACCCTGTGTTGTGTGGTAGTTGGTTGTGACCTTGTGTTGTGTGGTAGTTGGTTGTGACCTTGTGTGGTAGTTGTGACCCTGTGTTGTATGGTAGTTGTGACCCTGTGTTGTGTGGTAGTTGTGACCCTGTGTTGTGTGGTAGTTGGTTGTGACCTTGTGTTGTGTGGTAGTTGGCTGTGACCCTGTGTTGTGTGGTAGTTGGTTGTGACCTTGTGTGGTAGTTGTGACCCTGTATTGTGTGGTAGTTGTGACTCTGTGTTGTGTGGTAGTTGATTGTGACCCTGTGTTGTGTGGTAGTTGACTGTGACCCTGGGTTGTGTGGTAGTTGACTGTGACCCTGGGTTGTGTGGTAGTTGACCCTAACCCTGTGTTGACCCTGACCCTGCGTTGTGGTAGTTGACTGTGACCCTGTGTTGTGTGGTAGTTGACTGTGACCCTGGGTTGTGTGGTAGTTGACTGTGACCCTGTGTTGTGGTAGTTGACTGTGACCCTGGGTTGTGTGGTAGTTGACTGTGACCCTGGGTTGTGTGGTAGTTGACTGTGACCCTGGGTTGTGTGGTAGTTGACCCTGACCCTGTGTTGTGGTAGTTGACTGTGACCCTGTGTTGCGTGGTAGTTGACTGTGACCCTGGGTTGTGTGGTCGTTGACTGTGACCCTGGGTTGCGTGGTAGTTGACTGTGACACTAGGTTGTGTGGTCGTTGACTGTGACCCTGTGTTGTGTGGTAGTTTACTGTGACCCTCTGTTGTGTGGTCGTTGACTGTGACCCTGGGTTCTGTGGTAGTTGACTCTGACCCTGTGTTGTGGTAGTTGACTGTGACCCTGGGTTGTGTGGTAGTTGACTGTGACCCTGGGTTGTGTGGTAGTTGACCCTGACCCTGTGTTGTGGTAGTTGACTGTGACCCTGGGTTGTGTGGTAGTTGACCCTGACCCTGTGTTGTGGTAGTTGACTGTGACCCTGGGTTGTGTGGTAGTTGACTCTGACCCTGTGTTGTGGTAGTTGACTGTGACCCTGGGTTGTGTGGTAGTTGACTGTGACCCTTGGTCGTGTGGTAGTTGACCCTGACCCTGTGTTGTGGTAGTTGACTATGACCCTGGGTTGTGTGTACTTGGAGAAAGTTTCGAGTGTCAACGCCCCCGTGGCCCGGTCTGAGACTAGGCCTCGTGGTGGATGAGGGTCTGATTAACCAGGCTGTTTCTGCTGGCCGCACGTAAACCGACGTAAGAACCACATCCCGGCTAATCAGGTACTGTCGTTAGGTGCCTATCCAGCGCCTTCTTGAAGACAGCCAGGGGTCTATTGATAATCCCCCTTATGTATTCTTGGAGTCAGTTGAACAGTCTTGTACTCCTGACACTTGTGTTGTCTTTTACTGTACTCGTGGAGCCCCTGCTTTTCATTGGAGTAATGTTGCATCTCTTGCCGAGTCTTCTGCTTTCGTAGGGAGTGATTTTCGTGTGCAGGATTGGTATTAATCCCTCTAGAGTCTAGGGTTTTCCAAGTGTATATTATCATGTATCTTTCTCGCCTGTTGCCCTGTGTTGTGTGGTTGTTGACTCTGGCCCTGTGTTGTGTGGTTGATGACTCTGGCCCTGTGTTGTGTGGTTGTTGACTCTGGCCCTGTGTTGTGTGGTTGTTGACTCTGGCCCTGTGTTGTGTGGTTGTTGACTCTGGCCCTGTGTTGTGTGGTTGTTGACTCTGGCCTTGTGTTGTGTGGTTGTTGACTCTGGCCCTGTGTTGTGTGGTTGTTGACTCTGGCCCCGTGTTGTGTGGTTGTTGACTCTGGCCCGTGTTGTGTGGTTGTTGACTCTGGCCCTGTGTTGTGTGGTTGTTGACTCTGGCCCTGTGTTGTGGTCGTTGATTGTATCCCCGTGTTGTGTCGTCGCTGACTGTGACCCTTTGTTGTCTAGCCGTACACTGCGGCCCTGCATGGACGTGCAATGTGTGGTCGTACTCTGTGCCTCTGCTCTTGTATTGATATTGGGAATGGTGTATCAGCTATTTGTCGTGATATGTAGCGCTGTTATGGCGGTATGTCCACTCACAGGATGAGGGGCGCCCTTCAATAAACTCAGGGCAAAATATTAAAAAAATCTGTGTCCACTATAGTTGCTGATTTCGTATAGGTTATAGAAGAGTTGACAATTGACGATGCATGTCTGGGCGTCTCTCTTTGGGGTTGATAGAAGGGTAAGGGAGAGAGAACTGGGTTGATCACTCTTGATATATAGTCGTTTACGCTGGCTTCAGAATTTTGACTCTGTTATGAAACTGAAGATTTATCTGCCCGCTGTTCCTGTCTTTTTTTTTTCTTAGGTGAGTATCGTGTTTCGTAAGTTCTAGACAAGTCGTAATATATTACTGTCTGTGAAGTAACGGAAGACTAGGTGCTGCTTACAGTATGGACGAAGCTTACAAAATACGAAGATTTTACGGAGAAGTCGCAGAATTACTGTCTGTAAAATGAACCTATTTATAAGCTTCGTGGTACAGCGTTGGACCCTCTGCGTGCCAGGACCACGGTTCGAGTCCCCATACACTCTAATGTTTATTCGTCTTGCTTCGACTTAAGCCAAGTATTTAATACTTTATTATATAATTATATAAGTAAAACATACCGTCGAGAAAGAGTAGAGGAACTTTTATTAACAGATGACCGTACGATGGAACACCAAACTTTATTCAATTTTACACATACCTACTAATAAGTTTTTGTGATACGTGTGTTTGACTGAGTGATATTGTGTGGGTATGTGTTAGCACTTGTAGCCATGCTTTAATGTACTGTTTTGTAGCACCTACGAGACCTGTGTTAGTGGTGTAGCAACTACGAGACCTGTGTTAGTGGTGTAGCAGCTACGAGACCTGTGTTAGTGGTGTAGCAGCTACGAGACCTGTGTTAGTGGTGTAGCAGCTACGAGACCTGTGTTAGTGGTGTAGCAGCTACGAGACCTGTGTTAGTGGTGTAGCAGCTACAAGACCTGTGTTAGTGGTGCAGCAGCTACGAGACCTATGTTAGTGGTGTAGCAACTACGAGACCTGTGTTAGTGGTGTAGCAGCTACGAGACCTGTGTTAGTGGTGTAGCAGCTACGAGACCTGTGTTAGTGGTGTAGCAGCTACGAGACCTGTGTTAGTGGTGTAGCAGCTACGAGACCTGTGTTAGTGGTGTAGCAGCTACAAGACCTGTGTTAGTGGTGTAGCAGCTACGAGACCTGTGTTAGTGGTGTAGCAGCTACGAGACCTGTGTTAGTGGTGTAGCAGCTACGAGACCTGTGTTAGTGGTGTAGCAGCTACGAGACCTGTGTTAGTGGTGTAGCAGCTGCAAGACCTATGTTAGTGGTGTAGCAGCTACAAGACCTGTGTTAGTGGTGTAGCAGCTACAAGACCTGTGTTAGTGGTGTAGCAGCTACAAGACCTGTGTTAGTGGTGTAGCAGCTACAAGACCTGTGTTAGTGGTGTAGCAGCTACAAGACCTGTGTTAGTGGTGTAGCAGGTACAACATGCTGGCACTAACAACTTGTATCCCTGAAAGATCTTGAGAGAAATATTGTGTTAAGTTGCTCACTCTTACAGTGTTTTATCTTATCCTGGACCTACAACAGGAATAAACCAAATGTCAAAGTTTTTTTAATGTGTGTGTGTGTGTGTGTGTATGTATATTTGTATGCGTATTTGCGTGTGTATGTATTTGTGTATGTGTATGTGTGTGTGTATGTGTATATGTGTGTGTGTGTGTGTGTGCGCGCGTGTGTGTGTGTGTGTGTGTGTGTGTGTGCGCGCGTGTGTGTGTGTGTGTGTGCGCTCGCGCGCGCGTGTGTGTGTACTCATCTAGTTGTGGTTGTAGGGGTCGAGTCCAACCTCCTGGCCCCGCCTCTTCACTGATCGCTACTAGGTCACTCTCCCTGAACTGTGAGCTTTATCATACCTCTGCTTAAACCTATGTATGGATCCTGCCTCCACTACATCGCTTCCCAAACTATTCCACTTCCTGACTACTCTGTGGCTGAAGAAATACTTCCTAACATCCCTGTGATTCATCTGTGTCTTCAACTTCCAACTGTGTCCCCGTGTTGCTGTGTCCCATCTCTGGAACATCCTGTCTTTGTCCACCTTGTCAATTCCTCTCAATATCTCTCCTGTCCTCCAGTGTCGTCAGGTTGATTTCCCTTAACCTCTCCTCGTAGGACATACCTCTTAGCTCTGGGACTAGTCTTGTTGCAAACCTTTGCACTTTCTCTAGTTTCTTTACGTGCTTGGCTAGGTGTGGGTTCCAAACTGGTGCCGCATACTCCAATATGGGCCTAACGTACACGGTGTACAGGGTCCTGAACGATTCCTTATTAAGATGTCGGAATGCTGTTCTGAGGTTTGCTAGGCGCCCATATGCTGCAGCAGTTATTTGGTTGATGTGCGCTTCAGGAGATGTGCCTGGTGTTATACTCACTCCAAGATCTTTTTCCTTGAGTGAGGTTTGTAGTCTCTGGCCCCCTAGACTGTGTGTGTGTATATGTGTGTTCGTGTGTGTGTGCGCGTGTGTGTGTGAGATCTTTCCCTGGCTGCCAGTAAATGTCGGTAACGCAATACTTTTCTTGTAGCGTCTTTTCGACAACTTTAATAAATGCAGAAACTTCGAGGGGAATTTTTGTACGTAAACTTTATGTCTGTTTTTTTCCCTGGCAACTTCTGAGAGACGCTGCTGGAGTAGGGGAAGCTGTGGCTCTGAAGTAGGTGGTGAGGGTAAGTCACCTCTGCCCCTGTTGACTGTTGTCGCCAAGTGACGCTCGGGAGTGTCAGGTGCTGTTAGTGCTCCTAGTAACCAAGCTGTGATGGGTATGTGGGTCATTGAGCCGCCAGCAGCAACAACCTGGTTGACCAAGCAATCCTGGTCCAAGGCCTGGCTGCGAGAGTAGCAAAACTCTGGAAACCCATGAAAAGTATATCAAAGGTAAACTTATTGCTGTCTCTACTTTCCATTGGAGATATACATTGTCTACCGTGCCTCCCAAAACGACCGTCCCGTGCTAATAGTTAAAATAGTGAGCTAGTGCGGAGGCCCCCTGATGTACCGCTATAATGTTTTGGTCAGTAGACTTAATATTTAAATTAAAGTTGACGTAATACTTCACATGTGAAGCACAGAGATTTAGTGACAACACAATCTCAGACTTTGATTAAAATATACAGCCTCTTTCCACACCGTGTTGCTGTCTCCATGTTGACATCCTCGGTTCATAACGTGACTTGTTCTCGCGAGTCATTCATATAACACACTGACAGTTGACTTTAATCATTACGTTAGGATTTAAAGCAATCTTGACTGGTGGTGTACAGGCGATGTGCAGCCTTGACGACCCTCATATAGTCGACAGACTTTAATGTAACTAACAGCATCGAAATGAAAGTCACACTCATCTTTTGTCAAAAGCTGCAAGAAATAAATAATTGATTTGAAACTGCAGATGTAATCAGCCTGGAGAAAAGTTTCCTTAAATATAGCAAGATGTACTGCTATAATTTAAGATGTGCTGCTATAATTTAAGATGTACTGCTATAATTTAAGATGTGCTGCTATAATTTAAGATGTGCTGCTATAATTTAAGATGTGCTGCTATAATTTAAGATGTGCTGCTATAATTTAAGATGTACTGCTATAATTTAAGATGTGCTGCTATAATTTAAGATGTACTGCTATAATTTAAGATGTGCTGCTATAATTTAAGATGTACTGCTATAATTTAAGATGTGCTGCTATAATTTAAGATGTGCTGCTGTAATTTAAGATGTGCTGCTATAATTTAAGATGTGCTGCTATAATTTAAGATGTGCTGCTATAATTTAAGATGTGCTGCTATAATTTAAGATGTGCTGCTGTAATTTAAGATGTGCTGCTATAATTTAAGGTGTGTTACTATAATTTAAGATGTGCTCTTATAATTTAAATTGTGCTGCTATAATCGCTGATGTTGATGATGATCCTCAGGATGGCAGAAATCTCTCGGTCGATGCTTGATAAATGGTTCCTTGATGAGAGCTCCTGCGGTGGATGACTTATTGCCACAATACATTAAAGTGTAGTTTTAAAAGGATTAGTGAAAGGAGCAGATGGGCCTTGAGGAATTATGTCATCACTCAACACATTCCCGCACTTCTCTCGCAAGTTAAAAGAATTTTGCTGGGAGGTGAAGAAGAAAGAGACTGCCATGTGTGATTAACTTTGGTCTGTCCCAGCCTCCACGGAGAGGTGTGGTGGTGGTGGTGGTGGTGTGGTGGTGGGAATTAGTGTTAGTGATGGTGTATTTTGGTGGTGATGGTCGTGTGGTGGTAATGGGAAATGGGTGGTGGTGATTGTTGTGTCTCCATCATCAGTAGTTATACCTCCCGTGTGTCTTTGTAAGTATGTATAAATATATATATATATATGATTGCAACAACGGACGAGTGATATTTAATCAATAACAACAATGCGACTAGCCAAGGACTCGAACCCATGTCGAAATCAGCTCAGAGGCACCCACACCACCGTATGTCCTTGGATCAAGGTAAAACATCTATCTCTGCTTGGTGCTTGATTCTTGTAGGATTTGGTGGTCCTGTGGGTTAGAGTGTCACGTGATTTTAGCTCACCTTGAGGTGGACCAAAATGACATGGGTTAGAGTCCTTCGCTAGTCGCATTGTTGTATATATATATATATATATATATATATATATATATATATATATATATATATATATATGTTATATTAAATATATATACAGAACAAGCCACATGGGGATGGAAATAATTAGCTTTAGATCTTTCGGATTCTCGTGCGTCATCAGGAGCTCCAGGATATTCCCCTCTTCTCCTTCTTACTCCCAGGAACAACATCCTAATCTTTGATCCAGCTGCCGATCACGGTGTGCACCACTTTGAAGCGCACAACCACGTACGTGCACATGTTGCTCTAATCTGACTGACTGCAAGTGAGGCTCTGTCACTCAAGCTCTCTTTTGGCTGCTCAGTGGGGCTCTATACTGACTGCCGCAGAAGTTATATACTGACTGGCTGCCGCAGAAGTTATGTACTGATTGGCTGCTGCAGAAGTTATATACTGACTGGCGGCTGCAGAAGTTATATACTGACTGGCTGCTGCAAAAGTTATATACTGACTGGCTGCTGCAGAAGTTATATACTGACTGGCTGCTGCAGAAGTTATATACTGACTGGCTGCCGCAGAAGTTATATACTGACTGGCTGCTGCAGAAGTTATATACTGACTGGCTGCCGCAGAAGTTATATACTGACTGGCTGCTGCAGAAGTTATATACTGACTGGCTGCTGCAAAAGTTATATACTGACTGGCTGCTGCAGAAGGTATATACTGACTGGCTGCTGCAGAAGTTATATAGTGACTGGCTGCCGCAGAAGTTATATACTGACTGGCTGCTGCAGAAGTTATATACTGACTGGCTGCTGCAGAAGTTATATACTGACTGGCTGCTGCAGAAGGTATATACTGACTGGCTTCCGCAGAAGTTATATACTGTCTGGCTGCTGCAGAAGTTATATACTGACTGGCTGACGCAGAAGTTATATACTGACTGGCTGCTTCAGAAGTTATATACTGACTGGCTGCTGCAGAAGTTATATACTGACTGGCTGCTTCAGAAGTTATGTACTGACTGGCTGCTGCAGAAGTTATATACTGACTGGCTGCTGCAGAAGTTATATACTGACTGGCTGCTGCAGAAGTTATATACTGACTGGCTGCCACTGAAGGTATATACTGACTGGCTGCTGCAGAAGTTATGTACTGATTGGCTGCTGCAGAAGTTATACACTGACTGGCTGCTGCAGAAGTTATATACTGACTGGCTGCTGCAGAAGTTATATACTGACTGGTTGCCGCAGAAGTTATATACTGACTGGCTGCCGCAGAAGTTATATACTGACTGGCTGCTGCAGAAGTTATATACTAACTGGCTGCTGCAGAAGTTATATACTGACTGGCTGCCACTGAAGGTATATACTGACTGGCTGCTGCAGAAGTTATATACTGACTGGCTGCTGCAGAAGTTATATACTGACTGGCTACTGCAGAAGTTATATACTGACTGGCTGCCGCAGAAGTTATATACTGACTGGCTGCTTCAGAAGTTATATACTGACTGGCTGCTTCAGAAGTTATATACTGACTGGCTGCTGCAGAAGTTATATACTGACTGGCTGCTTCAGAAGTTATATACTGACTGGCTGCTGCAGAAGTTATATACTGACTGGCTGCCACAGAAGTTATAAACTGACTGGCTGCTGCAGAAGTTATATACTGACTGGCTGCTGCAGAAGTTATGTACTGACTGGCTGCTGCAGTAGTTAAATACTGACTGGCTGCCGCAGAAGTTATATACTGACTGGCTGCTGCAGAAGTTATATACTGACTGGCTGCTGCAGAAGTTATATACTGACTGGCTGCCGCAGAAGTTATATACTGACTGGCTGCTGCAGAAGTTATATTCTGACTGGCTGCTGCAGAAGTTGTATACTGACTGGCTGCTGCAGAAGTTATATACTGACTGGCTGCTGCAGAAGTTATATACTGACTGGCTGCCGCAGAAGTTATATACTGACTGGCTGCTGCAGAAGTTATATACTGACTGGCTGCTGCAGAAGTTATATACTGACTGGCTGCTGCAGAAGTTATATTCTGACTGGCTGCTGCAGAAGGTATATACTGACTGGCTGCTGCAGAAGTTATATACTGACTGGCTGCTGCAAAAGTTATATACTGACTGGCTGCTGCAGAAGTTATATACTGACTGGCTGCTGCAGAAGTTATATACTGACTGGCTGCTGCAGAAGTTTTATACTGACTGGCTGCTGCAGAAGTTATATACCGACTGGCTGCTGCAGAAGTTATATACTGACTGGCTGCCGCAGAAGTTATATACTGACTGGCTGCCGCAGAAGTTATACACTGACTGGCTGCTGCAGAAGTTATATACTGACTGGCTGCTGCAGAAGTTATATACTGACTGGCTGCTGCAGAAGTTATATACTGACTGGCTGCTGCAGAAGTTATACACTGACTGGCTGCTGCAGAAGTTATATACTGACTGGCTGCCGCAGAAGTTATATACTGACTGGCTGCTGCAGAAGTTATATACTGACTGGCTGCTGCAGTAGTTATATACTGACTGGCTGCTGCAGAAGGTATATACTGACTGGCTGCTGCAGAAGGTATATACTGACTGGCTGCTGCAGAAGTTATATACTGACTGGCTGCTGCAGAAGGTATATACTGACTGGCTGCCATTGAAGCTCTTATCTGGCTGGCTGCCGAGAAGAATCATTCTGTCTGAGTGCCACTGCCACTCTACCATAGAGTTAAGTGTGATGGCTTATTATCATAAACGTTTCTCTTGAGGCCCCGTCCTGTCTGGTGGGGTACTACACATGTACTCGAGCACTAACCGACATGGTCAAGTACTCCCAACATGGTGGAGTACTACCCCACATGGTGGAATACTACTCATATGGTCGTGTACTGCCCACATAGTAGAGTGCTACCCAGCATGGTGGATTAATACCCCGATATGGTCGAGTACTGCTCACGTGGTCGAATACTACCCCACATAGCCGAGCACTACCCCTCATGGTCGAGTACTACCCGCATGGTCGAGTACTACACCACATGGTCGAGTACTACCGACACATGGTCGAGTGCTAACCCACATGGTTGAGTGCTACCCCCACATGGTCGAGTACTACCCCCACATGGTCAAGTACTACCCTACAGGGTCGAGTACTACCCCCACATCTTCAAGTACTACTCCCACATGGTCGAGTACTACCCACATGTTGGAGTACTACCCACATGGTCGAATCCTACCCCACATGGTCGAGTACTACCTCACATGGTCGAGTACTATTCCACATGGTCGAGTACTACCCCGCATGGTCGAGTACTACCCAAATGGTCGAGAAGTAGCCCCACATGGTCGAGTACTACCCACACATCTTCAAGTACTACCCCCACATGGTCGAGTACTACCCACATGTTGGAGTACTACCCACGTGGTCGAATCCTACCCCACATGGTCGAGTACTACCTCACATGGTCGAGTACTATCTCACATGGTCGAGTACTACCTCACATGGTCGAGTACTACCCCACATGGTCGAGTACTACCCCACATGGTCGAGTACTACCACACGTGGTCGAGTACTACCCCACATGGTCGAGTACTACCACACATCGTCGAGCACTACCCCACATGGTCGAGTACTACCACACATGGTCGAGTACTACCACACGTTTTCGAGTACTACCACACATGGTCGAGTACTACCACACGTGGTCGAGTACTACCACACGTGGTCGAGTACTACCACACATGGTCGAGTACTACCACACATGGTCGAGTACTACCACACGTGGTCGAGTACTACCACACATGGTCGAGTACTACCACACATGGTCGAGTACTACCACACGTGGTCGAGTACTACCACACATGGTCGAGTACTACCACACGTGGTCGAGTACTACCACACATGGTCGAGTACTACCACACATGGTCGAGTACTACCACACATGGTCGAGTACTACCACACATGGTCGAGTACTACCACACATGGTCGAGTACTACCACACATGGTCGAGTACTACCACACGTGGTCGAGTACTACCACACATGGTCGAGTACTACCACACATGGTCGAGTACTACCACACATGGTCGAGTACTACCACACATGGTCGAGTACTACCACGCATGGTCGAGTACTACCACACATGGTCGAGTACTACCACACATGGTCGAGTACTACCACACATGGTCGAGTACTACCACACATGGTCGAGTACTACCACACGTGGTCGAGTACTACCACACATGGTCGAGTACTACCACACATGGTCGAGTACTACCACACATGGTCGAGTACTACCACACATGGTCGAGTACTACCACACATGGTCGAGTACTACCACACGTGGTCGAGTACTACCACACATGGTCGAGTACTACCACACATGGTCGAGTACTACCACACATGGTCGAGTACTACCACACGTGGTCGAGTACTACCACACGTGGTCGAGTACTACCACACGTGGTCGAGTACTACCACACATGGTCGAGTACTACCACACATGGTCGAGTACTACCACACGTGGTCGAGTACTACAACGCAAGGTCGAGTACTACCACACATGGTCGAGTACTACCACACATGGTCGAGTACTACCACACATGGTCGAGTACTACCACACATGGTCGAGTACTACCACACATGGTCGAGTACTACCACACATGGTCGAGTACTACCACACATGGTCGAGTACTACCACACATGGTCGAGTACTACCACACATGGTCCAGTACTACCACACATGGTCAAGTACTACCACACATGGTCGAGTACTACCACACATGGTCGAGTACTACCACACATGGTCGAGTACTACCACACATGGTCGAGTACTACCACACATGGTCGAGTACTACCACACATGGTCGAGTACTACCACACATGGTCCAGTACTACCACACATGGTCCAGTACTACCACACATGGTCGAGTACTACCACACATGGTCGAGTACTACCACACATGGTCGAGTACTACCACACATGGTCCAGTACTACCACACATGGTCGAGTACTACCACACATGGTCGAGTACTACCACACATGGTCGAGTACTACCACACATGGTCGAGTACTACCACACATGGTCGAGTACTACCACACATGGTCCAGTACTACCACACATGGTCGAGTACTACCACACATGGTCGAGTACTACCACACATGGTCGAGTACTACCACACATGGTCGAGTACTACCACACATGGTCGAGTACTACCACACATGGTCCAGTACTACCACACATGGTCGAGTACTACCACACATGGTCGAGTACTACCACACATGGTCGAGTACTACCACACATGGTCGAGTACTACCACACATGGTCGAGTACTACCACACATGGTCCAGTACTACCACACATGGTCGAGTACTACCACACATGGTCGAGTACTACCACACATGATCGAGTACTACCACACATGGTCGAGTACTACCACACATGGTCGAGTACTACCACACATGGTCCAGTACTACCACACCTGGTCGAGTACTACCACACATGGTCGAGTACTACCACTCATGGTCGAGTACTACCACACATGGTCGAGTACTACCACACATGGTCGAGTACTACCACACATGGTCGAGTACTACCACACTTGGTCGAGTACTACCTCACATGGTCGAGTACTACCACACATGGTCGAGTACTACCACACATTGTCGAGTACTACCACACATGGTCGAGTACTACCACACATGGTCGAGTACTACCACACATGGTCGAGTACTACCACACATGGTCGAGTACTACCACACATGGTCGAGTACTACCACACATGGTCGAGTACTACCACACTTGGTCGAGTACTACCTCACATGGTCGAGTACTACCACACATGGTCGAGTACTACCACACTTGGTCGAGTACTACCACACCTGGTCGAGTACTACCACACATGGTCGAGTACTACCACACATGGTCGAGTACTACCACACATGGTCGAGTACTACCACACATGGTCGAGTACTACCACACATGGTCGAGTACTACCACACATGGTCGAGTACTACCACACATGGTCGAGTACTACCACACATGGTCGAGTACTACCACACATGGTCGAGTACTACCACACATGGTCGAGTACTACCTCACAATGGTTGTTTCTCTACAAAATCTTCAACGCGTCTCCAAAATAATTACGTTGTCAATATTTGCAAAACAAGTATCTTTAAAAACATATAAGTATCTTTTGGCTTATCGCTTCTTTTTGATTATAATAATAATATAAATATCTTTAAAAATATTAAACGTAACTTGAAAAACATTGTAGATAACTTTAAAACTGTGTACTGGTCTTGTGTTAAGCTACTGTGAGGTCTCATAAATCAAGGACTACTTTAAACACATGTTACTTTAAGTGCTATTTATTGGAAGTAGGTGCTGTGTTATGCTGCTTTTGCTACCACACAAATTTTCCTAATTATACAGGAAATAGGTGCTATTTTAATGTTTGTATGAAATATCGTAAGGTTAATGTTTGTACTGCTGGAGAGCGTAAGTCGTACAACGACCCACCTTGTTTACACTCCCGCTAAACTTTACTCACACCGATATTGCATTTTGTTTGTTTAGATAAAGAGTTTATCCGGTTTTGAAGTTTTAGAAGTTCTGAAATGTCTTAATTGTGTTTACTTTATGCTTCTCTTATAATGTTGCCAAGTTTAGTTCTCTCTACTCTTTTAGTGTGTGTGTGTGTGTGGGTGTGTGTATGTGTGTGTGTGTGTGTGCGTGTAGCATGAGAGGTTGTGCTGGTATGAGATACCTTGTCGCTGTTTTTCAGTCAGAGAGTGTGACGGGGGGGAGGGGTAGTTGAGGCAGGGCTGAGAGATCCAGGCTGAGTGGGACAGGGCTGTGAGATCGAGGCTGGGTGGGGCAGGGCTGGAAGATCGAGGCTGGGTGGGGCAGTATTGGTAGATCGAGGCTGGGTGGGGCAGTATTGGGAGATCGAGGCTGGGTGGGGCAGTGTTGGGAGATTGAGGCTGGGTGGGGCAGTGTTGGGAGATTGAGGCTGGGTGGGGCAGTGTTGGGAGATCAAGGCTGGGTTGGGCAGGACTGGGAGATCGAGGCTGGGTGGGGCAGTATTGGGAGATCGAGGCTAGGTGGGGCAGGGCTGGCAGATCGAGGCTGGGTGGGGCAGGACTGGGAGCTCGAGGCTCGGGGGGGCAGGGCTGGGAGATCGAGGCTGGGTGGGGCAGTGTTGGGAGATCGATGCTAGGTGGGGCAGGGCTGAGAGATCGAGGCTGGGTGGGGCAGTGTTGGGAGATCGAGGCTAGGTGGGGCAGGGCTGTGAGATCGAGGCTGGGTGGGGCAGGGCTGGGAGATCGAGGCTGGGTGGGGCAGTGTTGGGAGATCGAGGCTAGGTGGGGCAGGGCTGGAAGATCGAGGCTGGGTGGGGCAGGGCTGGGAGATCGAGGCTGGGTGGGGCAGTGTTGGGAGATCGAGGCTGGGTGGGGCAGGGCTGGAAGATCGAGGTTCGGTGGGACAGGGCAGGTTGTTTCCTGCCATGCTGAGAATATTGCATCTTAAAATTTCATAAGATTTAAGAGCCACCTGGAATGGATTTTCGGCTCCTCCCTTCGTCTGCTCTTGCTTCTAGTTTACAAGAAATTCTTCTCTTGCCTTCTGCTTTCCCCCTTTTTTTTCCAGTCTACAAGCCTCTGTGTGTGTATTCTCTATAGCCTGAACGTAGGACCTGGGTTGTGTGAGGGATGTGGATGGAATTAGATGCCACTAAGTAGATTTTGAATCTCTACTTGCTGCTCTCATTTGTGCTCGAGTCCCATGCTTCCAGTGCGCACTGAGAGTGTCTTTTACCATTTCTAGTAATTTTACCTGGACGTTAATTGAAGCCGGTATAACGGATCATCGTCCCCGTGTTTCTGACCTGTTAGACTGTTGGGGTTAGCTGCACGCACTCCCACATAAAGCTGATCAGACACTTCGTCTAGTTCCACCACGAAGTTGTTGTTGTAGCTGTGGGTATTGCAGCTCTTTACTTCCACCCATGAAGTTCTTCCCGTAGCTGACTACCCTGGGGGGAAGATGAAGCACTCCGCTATCCGGCAGCGTCTTGCCCGGGGCGTGAGCAAAACATTGTCTTGTTTACCAGCAGAATATTATGTGTCAAGGCAGGAGGCGAGGCGCTGCGGCAGCTACAAAACTCTGCATTGGAATCCACTATCCAGAAAAAGTTGTTAATGGCTTATGGCCCAGCATGATATGACCTCTTTTCTCCCTCTTTTCACTCTCGTTGATGTGGATACATTTACATCAGTTACTTCATATTTAATATATATATATATATATATATATATATATATATATATATATATATATATATATATATATATATGGCTGAAGGAGACTCGAACCTGCGAACCTTGGAACAAGGTACGAAGTGCTATACCAAACTCACCACACTGGACCAATACCTTGGAGTCCAGCTTGCGCTAGACTTTTATCCAAGGCAGCCAGCTTTCAGGGAGAAGGCTTACAGCATTGTTAAAATCTCTAGTAAGGCTGATGCATGCAGGGGATGAGATGAAAAGCTGTAAGCCTTCTCCCTGAAAGCTGGCTGCCTTGGATCAAAGTCTAGCGCAAGCTGGACTCCAAGGTATTGGTCCAGTGTGGTGAGTTTGGTATAGCACTGCGTACCTTGTTCCAAGGTTTGCAGGTTCGAGTCTCCTTCAGCCAGAGATCAGTGTTTATATATATATATATATATATATATATATATATATATATATATATATATATATATATATATATATATATATATATATATATATATATATATATATATATATATATATATTGTAAATGCATGCAAGTCAACCGCAGGATGAAATTAAATATTAAATAACTAACTCAGTATTAGGAAATCTGATCAGTAATCGGAAAAGGGAGAGGAGGCCTGACAGGACGAGTCCCAAGTATCATGGAATGGGACGTATTCTGGTTTGATCCATGTAAGAGGAGTATATATGAAATTCTTCCTTGAATCAACAGCCCTTCGCCATCGTTAATATACCCCTGCTTGCAGCTTCTCTCAATTTTACCGTCACTAATCTTTAACCTTCACGAACGTATTATATAACAAACTCAAACTTCTCAGTGGAGAGGAAGATTAATATGATGAACTTGAAAGATACTGTTAGAAGATCTTACATTCAAAGATAACAACAGTTTCATTATAACAGCCACAGGGTAACACAGACAAAGATAACACCAGTGTCATTATCACAACCACAAGGTAACACAGACAAAGATAACACCAGTGTCATTATCACAACCACAGGGTAACACAGACAAAGATAACAAGTGTCGATCACAACCACAAGGTAACACAGACAAAGATAACACCAGTGTCATTATCACAACCACAAGGTAACACAGACAAAGATAACACAAGTGTCATTATCACAACCACAGGGTAACACAGACAAAGATAACAAGTGTCATTATCACAACCACAAGGTAACACAGACAGATAACAACAGTGTCATCATCAGAACCACAAGGTAACGATGATAGGCTGGATAACTAGAACCTTCAAAACAAGAGATACCTTATTATTAATGATAATCGTCACTTTTTCCTTCTGGACTGGAATATTGCTATACAATAACAACCCATTGTAATCCAAGTGACATCGCAGAACTGGAGAATGTAAACACAATCTTCACTACACGTATAAATTCAGTCATGTATCAAAATTATTGGGAACTCCTTTAAATTGTACTCCCTAGAACGTAGACGAGAAAGATACATAATAATTTGCACCTTGAAAATTAGTGTTGCACTGGTAATAAATTTGCACACCGAAATTGTGTAATATGGAAACAGTTCAAAATTCTCTGAGTGAGAGCAGGTGTGCAGTGAGTATACAAGTGATGACTTAGTGTAAAGACGTCGCGCATTTCAACACCCATCATACATAAGGAGAATTACAAACGGACCTCCAGTGGTCAGTTACTGATCTGCCAGGCTGTTGTGCCTATATTGGACTGCGTGCGGCCAGCACCAAGAGCCTGATTGATCAGGCCGTCACCCAGGAGGCTTAATCTGGGACCAGACCAATGGGGCATTTGACTCCCAGAATTGTCTACAGGTAAACTACAAATGAACGTAAGCTGTTAGAGCGCTACCAGGACGAGCCAGGACGAGCCAGGACGAGCCAAGACGAGCCAGGACGAGCCAGAACGAGCCAGAACGAGCCAGGACGAGCCAGGACGAGCCAGAACGAGCCAGGACGAGCCAGGACGAGCCAGAACGAGCCAGAACGAGCCAGGACGAGCCAGGACGAGCCAGAACGAGCCAGGACGAGCCAGGACGAGCCAGGACGAGCTAGAACGAGCCAGGACGAGCCAGGACGAGCCAGGACGAGCTAGAACGAGCCAGGACGAGCCAGGACGAGCCAGGACGAGCCAGAACGAGCCAGAACGAGCCAGGACGAGCCAGGACGAGCCAGAACGAGCCAGGACGAGCCAGGACGAGCCAGGACGAGCTAGAACGAGCCAGGACGAGCCAGGACGAGCCAGGACGAGCCAGGACGAGCCAGGACGAGCCAGGACGAGCCAGAACGAGCCAGGACGAGCCAGGACGAGCCAGAACGAGCCAGGACGAGCCAGGACGAGCCAGCACGAGCCAGGACGAGCCAGGACGAGCCAGGACGAGCCAGGACGAGCCAGGACGAGCCAGGACGAGCCAGGACGAGCCAGGACGAGCCAGGACGAGCCAGGACGAGCCAGGACGAGCCAGAACGAGCCAGAACGAGCCAGGACGAGCCAGGACGAGCCAGAACGAGCCAGGACGAGCCAGGACGAGCCAGGACGAGCTAGAACGAGCCAGGACGAGCCAGGACGAGCCAGGACGAGCCAGGACGAGCCAGGACGAGCCAGGACGAGCCAGGACGAGCCAGGACGAGCCAGGACGAGCCAGGACGAGCCAGAACGAGCCAGAACGAGCCAGGACGAGCCAGGACGAGCCAGAACGAGCCAGGACGAGCCAGGACGAGCCAGGACGAGCTAGAACGAGCCAGGACGAGCCAGGACGAGCCAGGACGAGCCAGGACGAGCCAGGACGAGCCAGGACGAGCCAGGACGAGCCAGGACGAGCCAGGACGAGCCAGGACGAGCCAGGACGAGCCAGAACGAGCCAGGACGAGCCAGGACGAGCCAGGACGAGCCAGAACGAGCCAGGACGAGCCAGGACGAGCCAGGACGAGCTAGAACGAGCCAGGACGAGCCAGGACGAGCCAGGACGAGCCAGGACGAGCCAGGACGAGCCAGGACGAGCCAGGACGAGCCAGGACGAGCCAGTACGAGCCAGACAGAGCCAGAACGAGCCCGTAAGAGCCAGTACGAGCCAGGACGAGCCAGAACGAGCCAGGACGAGCCAGGACGAGCTAGAACGAGCCAGGACGAGCCAGGACGAGCCAGGACGAGCCAGGACGAGCCAGGACGAGCCAGGACGAGCCAGGACGAGCCAGGGTAGGGAAGAAAGACAACTAGTTGCATCCTCGTGAGGTACTTTAGCTTATTTAAGATTATAGAAAAAGTAATGTTACTGCTGGAACGTTATTTTTGTATTGTATAAATTTCGTCTTCTGTAGTCAGTGTGTTAGTATGGGAGAGGCATTATTGCATTTTCTCTGATATAACTGATTCTGCTTTATTAATTTACATCAGCTTAAACTAAGCTTAAGTATCATATGTAGCTTTAATGAATGTACTAAAATAAAAAGTTGTGTTATTAAGGCTAGAGGGAAATCTTCCTGGATATTTCGTCAGCTACTCTCAAAAGATGTCGAGCTTGCTATCAGTAGCCTTCCAAACCCTTCATCATTCCTGCACAGAGAGGATTTGCTACCAAGCTCCTTTCCGACACTCTCAGGCGGGAGACAAGCTGATTAGCCAGGAATCTTAGAAAGTCCTTTGATTCGTCTTGGGCTTAGAAGTTGATCGAGATTGTTGTTGGCCTCGCTCTGCTCTACGTTTTATCATAGTCATCTCAGGGTGAATCATGTAATGAAAACCTAGTGTCTACCTGGTAGGTAGAACAAACAACGAACTAATAATAACAAAGACGTATGAAACGTGTTTGTTTTGTTTTATTCTTGGAAGATGTGATAACTTAAGTTTCATTCTTCTCTGCCCACAGGTAAGCCAGTTACATCAGCCAGATAGGCCGGCGGCGCATTCTCCACATGGGACGAACTATCCCAAGCCACCCAGTAAGTATGTCTTCATGTAATCTTAGAGAATTTGTTTCAGTTGATTTTCGTGTGAATTACGTCTCTCAGAACTTCAGTAATTATTCTAAATCAAATACGTGCTCAGGTTGTCAACAGGACTCGGTCCACAAGTTCCCTTTCCTGACTTCTTTACAACACCACTGCGTTTATTGTAGCGTATAACTCAGTGGCCTGTGAGTGTGTCATCCAGCCTAGCTACTAACATTACAACAGAGGGATGTGAGTGTGTCATCCAGCCTAGCTACTAACATTACAACAGAGGGATGTGAGTGTGTCATCCAGCCTAGCTACTAACATTACAACAGAGGGCTGTGGGAGTGTCATCCAGACTAGCTACTAACATTACAACAGAGGGATGTGAGTGCGTCATCCAGCCTAGCTACTAACATTACAACAGAGGGCTGTGGGAGTGTCATCCAGACTAGCTACTAACATTACAACAGAGGGATGTGAGTGTGTCATCCAGCCTAGCTACTAACATTACAACAAAGGGCTGTGGGAGTGTCATCCAGACTAGCTACTAACATTACAACAGAGGGATGTGAGTGCGTCATCCAGCCTAGCTACTAACATTACAACAGAGGGCTGTGAGAGTGTCATCCAGACTAGCTACTAACATTACAACAGAGGGCTGTGGGAGTGTCATCCAGACTAGCTACTAACATTACAACAGAGGGATGTGAGTGCGTCATCCAGCCTAGCTACTAACATTACAACAGAGGGCTGTGAGAGTGTCATCCAGACTAGCTACTAACATTACAACAGAGGGCTGTGGGAGTGTCATCCAGACTAGCTACTAACATTACAACAGAGTGCTGTGAGAGTGTCATCCAGACTAGCTACTAACATTACAACAGAGGGATGTGAGTGTGTCATCCAGCCTAGCTACTAACATTACAACAGAGGGCTGTGAGTGTGTCATCCAGACTAGCTACTAACATTACAACAGAGGGCTGTGAGAGTGTCATCCAGACTAGCTACTAACATTACAACAGAGAGCTGTGAGTGTGTCATCCAACCTAGCTACTAACATTACAACAGAGGGTTGTGAGAGTGTCATCCAGTCTAGCTACTAACATTACAACAGAGGAATGTTAGTGTGTCATCCAGCCTACTACTAACATTACAACAGAGGGCTGTGAGAGTGTCATCCAGACTAGCTACTAGCATTACAACAGAGGGATGTGAGTGTATCATCCAGCCTACCTAATAACATTACAACAGAGGGCTGTGAGAGTGTCATCCAGACTAGCTACTAACATTACAACAGAGGGATGTGAGTGTGTCATCCAGACTAGCTACTAACATTACAACAGAGGGATGTGAGTGTGTCATCCAGCCTAGCTACTAACATTATAACAAAGGGCTGTGAGTGTGTCATCCAGACTAGCTACTAACATTACAACAGAGGGATGTGAGTGTGTCATCCAGCCTAGCTACTAACATTACAACAGAGGGCTGTGAGTGTCATCCAGCCTAGCTGCTAACATTACAACAGAGGGCTGTGAGAGTGTCATCCAGACTAGCTACTAACATTACAACAGAGGGCTGTGTGTCATCCAGACTAGCCACTAACATTACAACAGAGGGCTGTGAGTGTGTCATCCAGCCTAGCTACTAACATTACAACAGAGGGATGTGAGTGTGTCATTCAGACTAGCTACTAGCATTACAACAGAGGGATGTGAGTGTCATCCAGCCTAGCTACTAACATTACAGCAGAGGGATGTGAGTGTGTCATCCAGCCTAGCTACTAACATTACAACAGAGGGCTGTGAGTGTCATCCAGCCTAGCTACTAACATTACAACAGAGGGCTTTGAGTGTGTCATCCAGCCTAGCTACTAACATTACAACAGAGGGCTGTGAGTGTGTCATCCAGCCTAGCTACTAACATTACAACAGAGGGATGTGAGTGCGTCATCCAGCCTAGCTACTAACATTACAACAGAGGGCTGTGAGAGTGTCATCCAGACTAGCTACTAACATTACAACAGAGGGCTGTGGGAGTGTCATCCAGACTAGCTACTAACATTACAACAGAGTGCTGTGAGAGTGTCATCCAGACTAGCTACTAACATTACAACAGAGGGATGTGAGTGTGTCATCCAGCCTAGCTACTAACATTACAACAGAGGGCTGTGAGTGTGTCATCCAGACTAGCTACTAACATTACAACAGAGGGCTGTGAGAGTGTCATCCAGACTAGCTACTAACATTACAACAGAGAGCTGTGAGTGTGTCATCCAACCTAGCTACTAACATTACAACAGAGGGTTGTGAGAGTGTCATCCAGTCTAGCTACTAACATTACAACAGAGGAATGTTAGTGTGTCATCCAGCCTACTACTAACATTACAACAGAGGGCTGTGAGAGTGTCATCCAGACTAGCTACTAGCATTACAACAGAGGGATGTGAGTGTATCATCCAGCCTACCTAATAACATTACAACAGAGGGCTGTGAGAGTGTCATCCAGACTAGCTACTAACATTACAACAGAGGGATGTGAGTGTGTCATCCAGACTAGCTACTAACATTACAACAGAGGGATGTGAGTGTGTCATCCAGCCTAGCTACTAACATTATAACAAAGGGCTGTGAGTGTGTCATCCAGACTAGCTACTAACATTACAACAGAGGGATGTGAGTGTGTCATCCAGCCTAGCTACTAACATTACAACAGAGGGCTGTGAGTGTCATCCAGCCTAGCTGCTAACATTACAACAGAGGGCTGTGAGAGTGTCATCCAGACTAGCTACTAACATTACAACAGAGGGCTGTGTGTCATCCAGACTAGCCACTAACATTACAACAGAGGGCTGTGAGTGTGTCATCCAGCCTAGCTACTAACATTACAACAGAGGGATGTGAGTGTGTCATTCAGACTAGCTACTAGCATTACAACAGAGGGATGTGAGTGTCATCCAGCCTAGCTACTAACATTACAGCAGAGGGATGTGAGTGTGTCATCCAGCCTAGCTACTAACATTACAACAGAGGGCTGTGAGTGTCATCCAGCCTAGCTACTAACATTACAACAGAGGGCTTTGAGTGTGTCATCCAGCCTAGCTACTAACATTACAACAGAGGGCTGTGAGAGTGCCATCCAGACTAGCTACTAACATTACAACAGAGGTATGTGAGTGTGTCATCCAGCCTAGCTACTAACATTACAACACAGGGATGTTAGTGTGTCATCCAGACTAGCTACTAACATTACAACAGAGGGCTGTGAGTGTGTCATCCAGAATAACTACTAACATTACAACACAGGGCTGTGAGAGTGTCATCCAGCCTAGCTACTAACATTACAACAGATGGCTGTGAGAGTGTCATCCAGCCTAGCTACTAACATTACAACAGAGGGCTGTGAGAGTGTGTCATCCAGACTAGCTAATAACATTGCAACAGAGGGCTGTGAGTGTGTCATCCAGCCTAGCTACTAACATTACAACAGAGGGATGTGAGTGTGTCATCCAGCCTAGCTACTAACATTACAACAGAGGCCTGTGAGAGTGTCATCCAGTCTAGCTACTAACATTACAACAGAGGAATGTTAGTGTGTCATCCAGACTAGCTACTAACATTACAACAGAGGGATGTGAGTGTGTCATCCAGCCTAGCTACTAACATTACAACAGAGGGATGTGAGAGTGTCATCCAGACTAGCTACTAACATTACAACAGAGGGCTGTGAGAGTGTCATCCAGACTAGCTACTAACTTTACAACAGAGGGATGTGAGTGTGTCATCCAGCCTAGCTACTAACATTACAACAGAGGGATGTGAGTGTGTCATCCAGACTAGCTACTAACATTGCAACAGAGGGATGTGAGTGTGTCATCGAGGCTAGTTACTAACATTACAACAGAGGGATGTGAGTGTGTCATCCAGCCTAGCTACTAACATTACAACAGAGGGATGTGAGTGTGTCATCCAGCCTAGCTACTAACATTACAACAGAGGGATGTGAGTGTGTCATCGAGCCTAGTTACTAACATTACAACAGAGGGATGTGAGTGTGTCATCGAGCCTAGCTACTAACATTACAACAGAGGGATGTGAGTGTGTCATCCAGCCTAGCTACTAACATTACAACAGAGGGATGTGAGTGTGTCATCCAGCCTAGTTACTAACATTACAACAGAGGGATGTGAGTGTGTCATCCAGCCTAGCTATTAACATTACAACAGAGGGATGTGAGTGTGTCATCCAGCCTAGTTACTAACATTACAACAGAGGGATGTGAGTGTGTCATCCAGCCTAGCTACTAACATTACAACAGAGGGATGTGAATGTGTCATCCAGCCTAGTTACTAACATTACAACAGAGGGATGTGAGTGTGTCATCCAGCCTAGCTACTAACATTACAACAGAGGGCTGTGGGAGTGTCATCCAGACTAGCTACTAACATTACAACAGAGGGATGTGAGTGTGTCATCCAGCCTAGCTACTAACATTACAACAGAGGGCTGTGGGAGTGTCATCCAGACTAGCTACTAACATTACAACAGAGGGATGTGAGTGCGTCATCCAGCCTAGCTACTAACATTACAACAGAGGGCTGTGAGAGTGTCATCCAGACTAGCTACTAACATTACAACAGAGGGCTGTGGGAGTGTCATCCAGACTAGCTACTAACATTACAACAGAGGGATGTGAGTGCGTCATCCAGCCTAGCTACTAACATTACAACAGAGGGCTGTGAGAGTGTCATCCAGACTAGCTACTAACATTACAACAGAGGGCTGTGGGAGTGTCATCCAGACTAGCTACTAACATTACAACAGAGTGCTGTGAGAGTGTCATCCAGACTAGCTACTAACATTACAACAGAGGGATGTGAGTGTGTCATCCAGCCTAGCTACTAACATTACAACAGAGGGCTGTGAGTGTGTCATCCAGACTAGCTACTAACATTACAACAGAGGGCTGTGAGAGTGTCATCCAGACTAGCTACTAACATTACAACAGAGAGCTGTGAGTGTGTCATCCAACCTAGCTACTAACATTACAACAGAGGGTTGTGAGAGTGTCATCCAGTCTAGCTACTAACATTACAACAGAGGAATGTTAGTGTGTCATCCAGCCTACTACTAACATTACAACAGAGGGCTGTGAGAGTGTCATCCAGACTAGCTACTAGCATTACAACAGAGGGATGTGAGTGTATCATCCAGCCTACCTAATAACATTACAACAGAGGGCTGTGAGAGTGTCATCCAGACTAGCTACTAACATTACAACAGAGGGATGTGAGTGTGTCATCCAGACTAGCTACTAACATTACAACAGAGGGATGTGAGTGTGTCATCCAGCCTAGCTACTAACATTATAACAAAGGGCTGTGAGTGTGTCATCCAGACTAGCTACTAACATTACAACAGAGGGATGTGAGTGTGTCATCCAGCCTAGCTACTAACATTACAACAGAGGGCTGTGAGTGTCATCCAGCCTAGCTGCTAACATTACAACAGAGGGCTGTGAGAGTGTCATCCAGACTAGCTACTAACATTACAACAGAGGGCTGTGTGTCATCCAGACTAGCCACTAACATTACAACAGAGGGCTGTGAGTGTGTCATCCAGCCTAGCTACTAACATTACAACAGAGGGATGTGAGTGTGTCATTCAGACTAGCTACTAGCATTACAACAGAGGGATGTGAGTGTCATCCAGCCTAGCTACTAACATTACAGCAGAGGGATGTGAGTGTGTCATCCAGCCTAGCTACTAACATTACAACAGAGGGCTGTGAGTGTCATCCAGCCTAGCTACTAACATTACAACAGAGGGCTTTGAGTGTGTCATCCAGCCTAGCTACTAACATTACAACAGAGGGCTGTGAGAGTGCCATCCAGACTAGCTACTAACATTACAACAGAGGTATGTGAGTGTGTCATCCAGCCTAGCTACTAACATTACAACACAGGGATGTTAGTGTGTCATCCAGACTAGCTACTAACATTACAACAGAGGGCTGTGAGTGTGTCATCCAGAATAACTACTAACATTACAACACAGGGCTGTGAGAGTGTCATCCAGCCTAGCTACTAACATTACAACAGATGGCTGTGAGAGTGTCATCCAGCCTAGCTACTAACATTACAACAGAGGGCTGTGAGAGTGTGTCATCCAGACTAGCTAATAACATTGCAACAGAGGGCTGTGAGTGTGTCATCCAGCCTAGCTACTAACATTACAACAGAGGGATGTGAGTGTGTCATCCAGCCTAGCTACTAACATTACAACAGAGGCCTGTGAGAGTGTCATCCAGTCTAGCTACTAACATTACAACAGAGGAATGTTAGTGTGTCATCCAGACTAGCTACTAACATTACAACAGAGGGATGTGAGTGTGTCATCCAGCCTAGCTACTAACATTACAACAGAGGGATGTGAGAGTGTCATCCAGACTAGCTACTAACATTACAACAGAGGGCTGTGAGAGTGTCATCCAGACTAGCTACTAACTTTACAACAGAGGGATGTGAGTGTGTCATCCAGCCTAGCTACTAACATTACAACAGAGGGATGTGAGTGTGTCATCCAGACTAGCTACTAACATTGCAACAGAGGGATGTGAGTGTGTCATCGAGGCTAGTTACTAACATTACAACAGAGGGATGTGAGTGTGTCATCCAGCCTAGCTACTAACATTACAACAGAGGGATGTGAGTGTGTCATCCAGCCTAGCTACTAACATTACAACAGAGGGATGTGAGTGTGTCATCGAGCCTAGTTACTAACATTACAACAGAGGGATGTGAGTGTGTCATCGAGCCTAGCTACTAACATTACAACAGAGGGATGTGAGTGTGTCATCCAGCCTAGCTACTAACATTACAACAGAGGGATGTGAGTGTGTCATCCAGCCTAGTTACTAACATTACAACAGAGGGATGTGAGTGTGTCATCCAGCCTAGCTATTAACATTACAACAGAGGGATGTGAGTGTGTCATCCAGCCTAGTTACTAACATTACAACAGAGGGATGTGAGTGTGTCATCCAGCCTAGCTACTAACATTACAACAGAGGGATGTGAATGTGTCATCCAGCCTAGTTACTAACATTACAACAGAGGGATGTGAGTGTGTCATCCAGCCTAGCTACTAACATTACAACAGAGGGATGTGAGTGTGTCATCCAACCTAGCTACTAACATTACAACAGAGGGATGTGAGTGTGTCATCCAGCCTAGCTACTAACATTACAACACAGGGATGTTAGTGTGTCATCCAGACTAGCTACTAACATTACAACAGAGGGCTGTGAGTGTGTCATCCAGAATAACTACTAACATTACAACACAGGGCTGTGAGAGTGTCATCCAGCCTAGCTACTAACATTACAACAGATGGCTGTGAGAGTGTCATCCAGCCTAGCTACTAACATTACAACAGAGGGCTGTGAGAGTGTGTCATCCAGACTAGCTAATAACATTGCAACAGAGGGCTGTGAGTGTGTCATCCAGCCTAGCTACTAACATTACAACAGAGGGATGTGAGTGTGTCATCCAGCCTAGCTACTAACATTACAACAGAGGCCTGTGAGAGTGTCATCCAGTCTAGCTACTAACATTACAACAGAGGAATGTTAGTGTGTCATCCAGACTAGCTACTAACATTACAACAGAGGGATGTGAGTGTGTCATCCAGCCTAGCTACTAACATTACAACAGAGGGATGTGAGAGTGTCATCCAGACTAGCTACTAACATTACAACAGAGGGCTGTGAGAGTGTCATCCAGACTAGCTACTAACTTTACAACAGAGGGATGTGAGTGTGTCATCCAGCCTAGCTACTAACATTACAACAGAGGGATGTGAGTGTGTCATCCAGACTAGCTACTAACATTGCAACAGAGGGATGTGAGTGTGTCATCGAGGCTAGTTACTAACATTACAACAGAGGGATGTGAGTGTGTCATCCAGCCTAGCTACTAACATTACAACAGAGGGATGTGAGTGTGTCATCCAGCCTAGCTACTAACATTACAACAGAGGGATGTGAGTGTGTCATCGAGCCTAGTTACTAACATTACAACAGAGGGATGTGAGTGTGTCATCGAGCCTAGCTACTAACATTACAACAGAGGGATGTGAGTGTGTCATCCAGCCTAGCTACTAACATTACAACAGAGGGATGTGAGTGTGTCATCCAGCCTAGTTACTAACATTACAACAGAGGGATGTGAGTGTGTCATCCAGCCTAGCTATTAACATTACAACAGAGGGATGTGAGTGTGTCATCCAGCCTAGTTACTAACATTACAACAGAGGGATGTGAGTGTGTCATCCAGCCTAGCTACTAACATTACAACAGAGGGATGTGAATGTGTCATCCAGCCTAGTTACTAACATTACAACAGAGGGATGTGAGTGTGTCATCCAGCCTAGCTACTAACATTACAACAGAGGGATGTGAGTGTGTCATCCAACCTAGCTACTAACATTACAACAGAGGGATGTGAGTGTGTCATCCAGCCTAGTTACTAACATTACAACAGAGGGCTGTGAGTGTGTCATCCAACCTAGCTACTAACATTACAACAGAGGGATGTGAGTGTGTCATCCAGACTAGCTACTAGCATTACAACAGAGGGCTGTGGAAATATGCATACTAGCTACTAAGATTACATTAATAAAAGATTATACAATCATCAAGGTTAACTCAGTGAATTAAGCTACAAGAGTGGAAGAAGAATCAGTTCACTGACTGCATTTACCAGATACTGTAGATAACAGACAGTTGTTAACATTTTGTATCTACCCTGCTTCTTTCTAACTCCCTCCCCCCCCCCCCCTCTCTCTCTCTCTCTCTCTCTCTCTCTCTCTCTCTCTCTCTCTCTCTCTCTCTCTCTCTCTCTCTCTCTCTCTCTCTCTCTCTCTCTCTCTCTCTCTCTCTCTCTCTCTCTCTCTCTCTTCTCTCTCTCTCTCTCTCTCTCTCTCTCTCTCTCTCTCTCTCTCTCTCTCTCTCTCTCTCTCTCTCTCTCTCTCTCTCTCTCTCTCTCTCTCTCTCTCTCTCTCTCTTTCCCCCGTCCGTCCTTCTCCCCTTTATTTCTCTTCGTCATTCACCCTCTATCTCTCCTCCATCCGTCCTCCTCCCGATCTCTTATCAGTTTATCCTTCTTAATGCACCTTCTTTCCTCTGTCTTCATTTTCCCCTCCTCCCTCCGCGCTGTTAAATCCCATATTTCTTCGTTTCCGTTCTCTTCTCTTTATTTTCTGTTCCGTCTCTTTTTTTTTTTTTTTTTTTTAGTTTTTTCTTTTCCTTCCCTCGTTTATCCTTCTTCCCTCCCTCCCCTCTCTTCCCTCCCTCACTAACTCCTACTCCTGCCGCTCTCAGCCTTTCTGCTTTGTGATTGCAATCTTGCACAGGCACACTGGCAGAAAATGGGCAATCATGCAGTTTCTGCCATCCCAGGAGACGGGTTAAGACGTGAAGGTGCGCTATTATATATATATATATATATATATATATATATATATATATATATATATATATATATATATATATATATATATATACAAGTAATTCGCGAGAGCAGGCGAAATATACACAAACACTGATCTCTAGCTGAAGGAGACTCGAACCTACGAACCCTAGGACAAGGTACGCAGTGCTTTACCAATCTACCCACACTGGACAATACCTTGGCGTGTAGCTTGTGCTACACGTTTGATCCAAGGCAGTCAGGGAGAAGGCTTACAGCTTTTCATCTCATCCCCTGCATGCATATATATATATATATATATATATATATATATATATATATATATATATATATATATATATATATATATATATATATATATAAATTTTTTTTATTATCACACCGGCCGATTCCCACCAAGGCAGGGTGGCCCGAAAAAGAAAAACTTTCACCATCATTCACTCCATCACTGTCTTGCCAGAAGGGTGCTTTACACTACAGTTTTTAAACTGCAACATTAACACCCCTCCTTCAGAGTGCAGGCACTGTACTTCCCATCTCCAGGACTCAAGTCCGGCCTGCCGGATTCCCTGAATCCCTTCATAAATGTTACTTTGCTCACACTCCAACAGCACGTCAAGTATTAAAAACCATTTGTCTCCATTCACTCCTATCAAACACGCTCACGCATGCCTGCTGGAAGTCCAAGCCCCTCGCACACAAAACCTCCTTTACCCCCTCCCTCCAACCCTTCCTAGGCCGACCCCTACCCCAATATATTTATATATATATATATATATATATATATAGATATATATATATATATATATATATATATATATATATATATATATGTCGTGCCGAATATGTAAACTGGTCAATTAGCAAGAATTCCTTTAAAATTAAGTTCCTTCTAAAATTTTCTCTTGTACGTTTAAAGATATATTTTTTTCATTAAAGTTGATGTAAAAATTTATAATTTTGCACCAAAAGCTTCTTAGAAAACTTACCTAACCTTATTATAACAAGCATAATTTATTTTAGCCTAATCCAACTAAATATATTTTAGATACGTTTACAATAATTTAATACTAAACAAACACAATGAAATATTTTTTTTGGTTATGTTCAGAATGATTTTGGCAAAATTATTGCATACACAAATTTTCACTTGTCCTATATGGCAAGATGAGCGTTGCTATTTAAGCCAAGATCGCAAGTTCTGCCTATTCGGCACGACATATATATATATATATATATATATATATATATATATATATATATATATATATATATATATATATATATATATATATATATATATATATATATATATATATATATATATATATATATATATATATATATATATATATATATATATATATATATATATATATATATATATATTAATGTAATTAATCAAAGTAAAAGGTAATTACATAAAATCGATAGCATTTATGTTTATTTAGTTTAATAATGATAATAAAGCGTCAAGAATGTCAACCACTTGAATTCAGGCACAATGTTTGTTAGAAGTTTATCAGTGTAAAAAAAAAAATGCCAATTACTGTATGTTGCAGGTAATAATATTGATTATGAAAATGCTAGTGTAGAGTGATAGTATAGATCATAAGTTAGACGTTATAGCTAACTGTACACAACTCGGTTAATTCTGGGAGCCAAGGTTTAAACTACCTTTGTAATTCAATGATGAATTTGACACTTGTGCAGCAGTTAGGTTTATTTAATATAGAAACGTTTCCACAGGTAAGATACCCAGGTGTTGCACAAGTGTTGCACAAGTGTTGCACAAGTGTTGCACAAGTGTTGCACAAGTGTTGCACAAGTGTTGCACAAGTGTTGCTCAAGTGTTGCACAAGTGTTGCACAAGTGTTGCACAAGTGTTGCTCAAGTGTTGCACAAGTGTTGCACAAGTGCTGCACAAATGTTGCTCACGTGTTGCACAAGTGTTGCTCAAGTGTTGCACAAGTGTTGCACAAGTGCTGCGCAAGTGCTGCACAAGTGTTGCACAAGTGTTGCTCAAGTGTTGCACAAGTGTTGCTCAAGTGCTGCACAAGTGCTGCACAAGTGTTGCACAAGTGCTGCACAAATGTTGCACAAGTGTTGCTCAAGTGTTGCACAAGTGTTGCTCAAGTGCTGCACAAGTTCTGCACAAGTGTTGCACAAGTGTTGCTCAAGTGTTGCACAAGTGCTGCTCAAGTGTTGCACAAGTGCTGCACAAGTGTTGATCAAGTGTTGCACAAGTGTTGCTCAAGTGCTGCACAAGTGTTGCTCAAGTGTTGCACAAGTGTTGCATAAGTGTTGCACAAGTGCTGCACAAGTGCTGCACAAGTGTTGCTCAAGTGTTGCACAAGTGTTGCTCAAGTGCTGCACAAGTGTTGCTCAAGTGTTGCACAAGTGCTGCACAAGTGCTTCACAAGTGTTGCACAAGTGTTGCTCAAGTGTTGCACAAGTGTTGCTCAAGTGTTGCACAAGTGCTGCACAAGTGTTGCACAAGTGCTGCACAAGTGTTGCACAAGTGTTGCTCAAGTGTTGCACAAGTGCTGCACAAATGTTGCTCATGTGTTGCACAAGTGCTGCACAAGTGTTGCACAAGTGTTGCTCAAGTGTTGCACAAGTGCTGCACAAGTGCTGCACAAGTGTTGCACAAGTGCTGCACTAGTGTTGCTCAAGTGTTGCTCAAGTGTTGCTCAAGTGTTGCACAAGTGCTGTACAAGTGCTGCACAAGTGTTGCACAAGTGCTGCACTAGTGTTGCTCAAGTGTTGCACAAGTGTTGCTCAAGTGTTGCACAAGTGCTGTACAAGTGCTGCACAAGTGCTGCACAAGTGCTGCACAAGTGTTGCTCAAGTGTTGCTCAAGTGCTGCACAAGTGCTGCACTAGTGTTGCTCAAGTGCTGCACAAGTGTTGCACAAGTGCTGCACAAGTGCTGCACTAGTGTTGCACTAGTGTTGCTCAAGTGCTGCACAAGTGCTGCACAAGTGCTGCACAAGTGTTGCACAAGTGCTGCACAAGTGCTGCACAAGTGTTGCACAAGTGCTGCACAAGTGTTGCACAAGTACTGCACAAGTGCTGCACTAGTGTTGCTCAAGTGCTGCACAAGTGCTGCACAAGTGCTGCACAAGTGCTGCACAAGTGCTGCACAAGTGCTGCATAAGTGCTGCACAAGTGCTGCACAAGTGTTGCTCAAGTGTTGCTCAAGTGCTGCACAAGTGCTGCACTAGTGTTGCTCAAGTGCTGCACAAGTGTTGCTCAAGTGTTGCACAAGTGCTGTACAAGTGCTGCACAAGTGCTGCACAAGTGCTGCACAAGTGTTGCTCAAGTGTTGCTCAAGTGCTGCACAAGTGCTGCACTAGTGTTGCTCAAGTGCTGCACAAGTGTTGCACAAGTGCTGCACAAGTGCTGCACTAGTGTTGCACTAGTGTTGCTCAAGTGCTGCACAAGTGCTGCACAAGTGCTGCACAAGTGTTGCACAAGTGCTGCACAAGTGCTGCACAAGTGTTTCACAAGTGCTGCACAAGTGTTGCACAAGTACTGCACAAGTGCTGCACTAGTGTTGCTCAAGTGCTGCACAAGTGCTGCACAAGTGCTGCACAAGTGCTGCACAAGTGCTGCACAAGTGCTGCACAAGTGCTGCACAAGTGTTGCTCAAGTGTTGCTCAAGTGCTGCACAAGTGCTTCACTAGTGTTGCTCAAGTGCTGCACAAGTGCTGCACAAGTGTTGCTCAAGTCCTGCACAAGTGTTGCACAAATGTTGCTCAAGTGCTGCACAACTGCTGCACAAGTGCTGCACTAGTGTTGCTCAAGTGCTGCACAAGTGCTGCACAAGTGCTGAACAAGTGCTGCACAAGTGCTGCACAAGTGTTGCTCAAGTGCTGCACAAGTGCTGCACAAGTGCTGAACAAGTGCTGCACAAGTGCTGCACAAGTGTTGCTCAAGTGCTGCACAAGTGTTGCACAAATGTTGCTCAAGTGCTGCACAAGTGCTGCACAAGTGCTGCACTAGTGTTGCTCAAGTGCTGCACAAGTGCTGCACAAGTGCTGAACAAGTGCTGCACAAGTGCTGCACAAGTGCTGCACAAGTGTTGCTCAAGTGGTGCACAAGTGCTGCACAAGTGCTGAACAAGTGCTGCACAAGTGCTGCACAAGTGTTGCTCAAGTGCTGCACAAGTGTTGCACAAGTGTTGCACAAATGTTGCTCAAGTGTTGCACAAGTGCTGCACAAGTGTTGCACAAGTGTTGCACAAATGTTGCTCAAGTGTTGCACAAGTGCTGCACAAGTGTTGCACAAGTGTTGCACAAATGTTGCTCAAGTGCTGCACAAGTGCTGCACAAGTGTTGCTCAGGTGCTGCACAAGTGTTGCACAAGTGTTGCACAAATGTTGCTCAAGTGTTGCACAAGTGTGTAATTCATTATCATGTCGGTTCTCTGAAGCATTTATCAACTTCGTAATTTACTGTATGACCCCAGGGTGGTTTGAACCAAGGTTATTCAAGGTAAGTGGACGTAATGCTGCACTAAACATTGTCTTTACTCCTTTGATAAATATTTTCTTCAGGTCATGACCTACCTCTACCATCTCAATAAAAAAAAACTGTACGTGCATCTTGTTTAAACAAAATACAGGCTACGTATCAAGGAAGATTCCGGGAGAGTTGTATCTTAACCTGCGGTGAAGACTAAATTAAATCAGGAGGATCAGCGGGGCTGAGAGTAACACTTTTCAGAGTGCGAGGTCTAGCAGGTGATGCATCTTAACACAAGAAAGGTGGAGTGAGGGGGAGTGTATGTGGCATGCCAGGCTAACCCAGGCATGCCACATATACCATCCACTTAGATTGTAAAAAATATAAATAAGTTTAAAATATATGCATATATATATATATATATATATATATATATATATATATATATATATATATATATATATATATATATATATATATATATATATATATATATATATATATATATATATATATATATATATATATATATATATATATATATATAAAGCACTGTAAATGAATAAAAATAAACGGGAAATTTAACCGTTGCCGTGGTTGTATGAGGTCCTGCCACAACCAGGACTACAGTTCGATCTCTCCGTTTCTCCTTGCACAGTTCATCAGTTAGGATGCTCTGTAGTGTTGCACAGTGTTATGTAGCAACGTGATTATTCAAATTGTCTTGCAGTGCAGTATTGTTATGGTTTTCTCTATCGACTGAAGGTTTTTCTTTTAGTAATTTTAAGTAACGTAGATTTTTCCTGATTTCAACAAACATAATTAGTGTTCTACTCCTGCACCTTCTACTCTTCTTGTGGATCCTCCTCTCCCTCTAGATCCTTCTCTTCCTCTAGATCCTCCTCTTCCTCTAGATCCTCCTCTTCCTCTAGATCCTCCTCTTCCTCTAGATCCTCCTCTTCCTCTAGATCCTCCTCTTCCTCTAGATCCTCCTCTCCCTCTAGATCCTCCTCTTCCTCTAGATCCTCCTCTTCCTCTAGATCCTCCTCTTCCTCTAGATCCTCCTCTCCCTCTAGATCCTCCTCTCCCTCTAGATCCTCCTCTTCCTCTAGATCCTCCTCTCCCTCTAGATCCTCCTCTTCCTCTAGATCCTCCTCTCCCTCTAGATCCTCCTCTTCCTCTAGATCCTCCTCTTCCTCTAGATCCTCCTCTTCCTCTAGATCCTCCTCTTCCTCTAGATCCTCCTCTTCCTCTAGATCCTCCTCTCCCTCTAGATCCTCTAGATCCTCCTCTAGATCCTCTAGATCCTCCTCTTCCTCTAGATCCTCCTCTTCCTCTAGATCCTCCTCTTCCTCTAGATCCCTCCTCCTCTAGATCCTCCTCTTCCTCTAGATCCTCCTCTTCCTCTAGATCCTAGTCTTCCTCTAGATCCTCCTCTTCCTCTAGATCCTCCTCTTCCTCTAGATCATCCTCTTCCTCTAGATCCTCCTCTTCCTCTAGATCCTCCTCTTCCTCTAAGATCCTCCTCTTCCTCTAGATCCTCCTCTTCCCTCTAGATCTAGATCCTCCTCTTCCTCTAGATCCTCCTCTTCCTCTAGATCCTCCTCTTCCTCTAGATCCTCCTCTTCCTCTAGATCCTCCTCTTCCTCTAGATCCTCCTCTTCCTCTAGATCCTCCTCTTCCTCTAGATCCTCCTCTTCCTCTAGATCCTCCTCTTCCTCTAGATCCTTCTCTTCCTCTAGATCCTCCTCTTCCTCTAGATCCTCCTCTTCCTCTAGATCCTCCTCTTCCTCTAGATCCTCCTCTTCCTCTAGATCCTCCTCTTCCTCTAGATCCTCCTCTTCCTCTAGATCCTCCTCTTCCTCTAGATCCTCCTCTTCCTCTAGATCCTCCTCTTCCTCTAGATCCTCCTCTTCCTCTAGATCCTCCTCTTCCTCTAGATCCTCCTCTTCCTCTAGATCCTCCTCTTCCTCTAGATCCTCCTCTTCCTCTAGATCCTCCTCTTCCTCTAGATCCTCCTCTTCCTCTAGATCCTCCTCTTCCTCTAGATCCTCCTCTTCCTCTAGATCCTCCTCTTCCTCTAGATCCTCCTCTTCCTCTAGATCCTCCTCTTCCTCTAGATCCTCCTCTTCCTCTAGATCCTCCTCTTCCTCTAGATCCTCCTCTTCCTCTAGATCCTCCTCTTCCTCTAGATCCTCCTCTTCCTCTAGATCCTCCTCTTCCTCTAGATCCTCCTCTTCCTCTAGATCCTTCTCTTCCTCTAGATCCTCCTCTTCCTCTAGATCCTCCTCTTCCTCTAGATCCTCCTCTTCCTCTAGATCCTCCTCTTCTAGATCCTCCTCTTCCTCTAGATCCTCCTCTTCCTCTAGATCCTCCTCTTCCTCTAGATCCTCCTCTTCCCTCTCTTCCTCTAGATCCTCCTCTTCCTCTAGATCCTCCTCTTCCTCTAGATCCTCCTCTTCCTCTAGATCCTCCTCTTCCTCTAGATCCTCCTCTTCCTCTAGATCCTCCTCTTCCTCTAGATTCTCCTCTTCCTCTAGATCCTCCTCTCCCTCTAGGTCCTCCTCTTCCTCTAGATCCTCCTCTTCCTTTAGATCCTCCTCTTCCTCTAGATCCTCCTCTTCCTCTAGATCCTCCTCTTCCTCTAGATCCTCCTCTTCCTCTAGATCCTCCTCTTCCTCTAGATCCTCCTCTTCCTCTAGATCCTCCTCTTCCTCTAGATTCTCCTCTTCCTCTAGATCCTCCTCTCCCTCCTCTTCCTCTAGATCCTCCTCTTCCTCTAGATCCTCCTCTTCCTCTAGATCCTCCTCTTCCTCTAGATCCTCCTCTCCCTCTAGATCCTCCTCTTCCTCTAGATCCTCCTCTTCCTCTAGATCCTCCTCTTCCTCTAGATCCTCCTCTTCCTCTAGATCCTCCTCTTCCTCTAGATCCTCCTCTTCCTCTAGATCCTCCTCTTCCTCTAGATCCTCCTCTTCCTCTAGATCCTCCTCTTCCTCTAGATCCTCCTCTTCCTCTAGATCCTCCTCTTCCTCTAGATCCTCCTCTTCCTCTAGATCCTTCTCTTCCTCTAGATCCTCTTCCTCTAGATCCTCCTCTTCCTCTAGATCCTCCTCTACCTCTAGATCCTCCTCTTCCTCTAGATCCTCCTCTTCCTCTAGATCCTCCTCTTCCTCTAGATCCTCCTCTTCCTCTAGATCCTCCTCTTCCTCTAGATCCTCCTCTTCCTCTAGATCCTCCTCTTCCTCTAGATCCTCCTCTTCCTCTAGATCCTCCTCTTCCTCTAGATCCTCCTCTTCCTCTAGATCCTCCTCTTCCTCTAGATTCTCCTCTTCCTCTAGATCCTCCTCTTCCTCTAGATCCTCCTCTCCCTCTAGATCCTCCTCTTCCTCTAGATCCTCCTCTTCCTCTAGATCCTCCTCTTCCTCTAGATCCTCCTCTTCCTCTAGATCCTCCTCTTCCTCTAGATCCTCCTCTTCCTCTAGATCCTCCTCTTCCTCTAGATCCTCCTCTTCCTCTAGATCCTCCTCTTCCTCTAGATCCTCCTCTTCCTCTAGATCCTCCTCTTCCTCTAGATCCTCCTCTTCCTCTAGATCCTCCTCTTCCTCTAGATCCTCCTCTTCCTCTAGATCCTCCTCTTCCTCTAGATCCTCCTCTTCCTCTAGATCCTCCTCTTCCTCTAGATCCTCCTCTTCCTCTAGATCCTCCTCTTCCTCTAGATCCTCCTCTTCCTCTAGATCCTCTCTTCCTCTAGATCCTCTAGATCCTCCTCTCTAGATCCTCTAGATCCTCTAGATCCTCTCTTCCTCTAGATCCTCCTCTTCCTCTAGATCCTCCTCTTCCTCTAGATCCTCCTCTTCCTCTAGATCCTCCTCTTCCTCTAGATCCTCCTCTTCCTCTAGATCCTCCTCTTCCTCTAGATCCTCCTCTTCCTCTAGATCCTCCTCTTCCTCTAGATCCTCCTCTTCCTCTAGATCCTCCTCTTCCTCTAGATCCTCCTCTTCCTCTAGATCCTCCTCTTCCTCTAGATCCTCCTCTTCCTCTAGATCCTCCTCTTCCTCTAGATCCTCCTCTTCCTCTAGATCCTCCTCTTCCTCTAGATCCTCCTCTTCCTCTAGATCCTCCTCTTCCTCTAGATCCTCCTCTTCCTCTAGATCCTCCTCTTCCTCTAGATCCTCCTCTTCCTCTAGATCCTCCTCTTCCTCTAGATCCTCCTCTTCCTCTAGATCCTCCTCTTCCTCTAGATCCTCCTCTTCCTCTAGATCCTCCTCTTCCTCTAGATCCTCCTCTTCCTCTAGATCCTCCTCTTCCTCTAGATCCTCCTCTTCCTCTAGATCCTCCTCTTCCTCTAGATCCTCCTCTTCCTCTAGATCCTCCTCTTCCTCTAGATCCTCCTCTTCCTCTAGATCCTCCTCTTCCTTTAGATCCTCCTCTTCCTCTAGATCCTCCTCTTCCTCTAGATCCTCCTCTTCCTCTAGATCCTCCTCTTCCTCTAGATCCTCCTCTTCCTCTAGATCCTCCTCTTCCTCTAGATCCTCCTCTTCCTCTAGATCCTCCTCTTCCTCTAGATCCTCCTCTTCCTCTAGATCCTCCTCTTCCTCTAGATCCTCCTCTTCCTCTAGATCCTCCTCTTCCTCTAGATCCTCCTCTTCCTCTAGATCCTCCTCTTCCTCTAGATCCTCCTCTTCCTCTAGATCCTCCTCTTCCTCTAGATCCTCCTCTTCCTCTAGATCCTCCTCTTCCTCTAGATCCTCCTCTTCCTCTAGATCCTCCTCTTCCTCTAGATCCTCCTCTTCCTCTAGATCCTCCTCTTCCTCTAGATCCTCCTCTTCCTCTAGATCCTCCTCTTCCTCTAGATCCTCCTCTTCCTCTAGATCCTCCTCTTCCTCTAGATCCTCCTCTTCCTCTAGATCCTCCTCTTCCTCTAGATCCTCCTCTTCCTCTAGATCATCCTCTTCCTCTAGATACTCCTCTTCCTCTAGATTCTCCTCTTCCTCTAGATCCTCCTCCTCTTCCTCTAGATCCTCCTCTTCCTCTAGATCCTCCTCTTCCTCTAGATCCTCCTCTTCCTCTAGATCCTCCTCTTCCTCTAGATCCTCCTCTTCCTCTAGATCCTCCTCTTCCTCTAGATCCTCCTCTTCCTTTAGATCCTCCTCTTCCTCTAGATCCTCCTCTTCCTCTAGATCCTCCTCTTCCTCTAGATCCTCCTCTTCCTCTAGATCCTCCTCTTCCTCTAGATCCTCCTCTTCCTCTAGATCCTCCTCTTCCTCTAGATCCTCCTCTTCCTCTAGATCCTCCTCTTCCTCTAGATCCTCCTCTTCCTCTAGATCCTCCTCTTCCTCTAGATCCTCCTCTTCCTCTAGATCCTCCTCTTCCTCTAGATCCTCCTCTTCCTCTAGATCCTCCTCTTCCTCTAGATCCTCCTCTTCCTCTAGATCCTCCTCTTCCTCTAGATCCTCCTCTTCCTCTAGATCCTCCTCTTCCTCTAGATCCTCCTCTTCCTCTAGATCCTCCTCTTCCTCTAGATCCTCCTCTTCCTCTAGATCCTCCTCTTCCTCTAGATTCTCCTCTTCCTCTAGATCCTCCTCTTCCTCTAGATCCTCCTCTTCCTCTAGATCCTCCTCTTCCTCTAGATCCTCCTCTTCCTCTAGATCCTCCTCTTCCTCTAGATCCTCCTCTTCCTCTAGATCCTCCTCTTCCTCTAGATCATCCTCTTCCTCTAGATCCTCCTCTTCCTCTAGATCCTCCTCTTCCTCTAGATCCTCCTCTCCCTCTAGATCCTCCTCTTCCTCTAGATCCTCCTCTTCCTCTAGATCCTCCTCTAGATCCTCTAGATCCTCCTCTTCCTCTAGATCCTCCTCTTCCTCTAGATCCTCCTCTTCCTCTAGATCCTCCTCTTCCTCTAGATCCTCCTCTTCCTCTAGATCCTCCTCTTCTAGATCCTCTCTTCCTCTAGATCCTCCTCTTCCTCTAGATCCTCCTCTCTAGATCCTCTAGATCCTCCTCTTCCTCTAGATCCTCCTCTTCCTCTAGATCCTCCTCTTCCTCTAGATCCTCCTCTTCCTCTAGATCCTCCTCTTCCTCTAGATCCTCCTCTTCCTCTAGATCCTCCTCTTCCTCTAGATCCTCCTCTTCCTCTAGATCCTCCTCTTCCTCTAGATCCTCCTCTTCCTCTAGATCCTCCTCTTCTAGATCCTCCTCTTCCTCTAGATCCTCCTCTTCCTCTAGATCCTCCTCTTCCTCTAGATCCTCCTCTTCCTCTAGATCCTCCTCTTCTAGATCCTCCTCTTCCTCTAGATCCTCCTCTTCCTCTAGATCCTCCTCTTCCTCTAGATCCTCCTCTTCGTCTAGATCCTCCTCTTCCTCTAGATCCTCCTCTTCCTCTAGATCCTCCTCTTCCTCTAGATCCTCCTCTTCCTCTAGATCCTCCTCTTCCTCTAGATCCTCCTCTTCCTCTAGATCCTCCTCTTCCTCTAGATCCTCCTCTTCCTCTAGATCCTCCTCTTCCTCTAGATCCTCCTCTTCCTCTAGATCCTCCTCTTCCTCTAGATCCTCCTCTTCCTCTAGATCCTCCTCTTCCTCTAGATCCTCCTCTTCCTCTAGATTCTCCTCTTCCTCTAGATACACCTCTTCTAGATCCTCCTCTTCCTCTAGATCCTCCTCTTCCTCTAGATCCTCCTCTTCCTCTAGATCCTCCTCTTCCTCTAGATCCTCCTCTTCCTCTAGATCCTCCTCTTCCTCTAGATCCTCCTCTTCCTCTAGATCCTCCTCTTCCTCTAGATCCTCCTCTTCCTCTAGATCCTCCTCTTCCTCTAGATCCTCCTCTTCCTCTAGATCCTCCTCTTCCTCTAGATCCTCCTCTTCCTCTAGATCCTCCTCTTCCTCTAGATCCTCCTCTTCCTCTAGATCCTCCTCTTCCTCTAGATCCTCCTCTTCCTCTAGATCCTCCTCTTCCTCTAGATCCTCCTCTTCCTCTAGATCCTCCTCTTCCTCTAGATCCTCCTCTTCCTCTAGATCCTCCTCTTCCTCTAGATCCTCCTCTTCCTCTACATCCTCCTCTTCCTCTAGATCCTCCTCTTCCTCTAGATCCTCCTCTTCCTCTAGATCCTCCTCTTCCTCTAGATCCTCCTCTTCCTCTAGATCCTCCTCTTCCTCTAGATCCTCCTCTTCCTCTAGATCCTCCTCTTCCTCTAGATCCTCCTCTTCCTCTAGATCCTCCTCTTCCTCTAGATCCTCCTCTTCCTCTAGATCCTCCTCTTCCTCTAGATCCTCCTCTTCCTCTAGATCCTCCTCTTCCTCTAGATCCTCCTCTTCCTCTAGATCCTCCTCTTCCTCTAGATCCTCCTCTTCCTCTAGATCCTCCTCTTCCTCTAGATCCTCCTCTTCCTCTAGATCCTCCTCTTCCTCTAGATCCTCCTCTTCCTCTAGATTCTCCTCTTCCTCTAGATCCTCCTCTTCCTCTAGATCCTCCTCTTCCTCTAGATCCTCCTCTTCCTCTAGATTCTCCTCTTCCTCTAGATCCTCCTCTTCCTCTACATCCTCCTCTTCCTCTAGATCCTCCTCTTCCTCTAGATCCTCCTCTTCCTCTAGATCCTCCTCTTCCTCTAGATCCTCCTCTTCCTCTAGATCCTCCTCTTCCTTTAGATCCTCCTCTTCCTCTAGATCCTCCTCTTCCTCTAGATCCTCCTCTTCCTTTAGATCCTCCTCTTCTAGATCTCCTAGATCCTCCTCTTCCTCTAGATCCTCCTCTTCCTCTAGATCCTCCTCTTCCTCTAGATCCTCCTCTTCCTCTAGATCCTCCTCTTCCTCTAGATCCTCCTCTTCCTCTAGATCCTCCTCTTCCTCTAGATCCTCCTCTTCCTCTAGATCCTCCTCTTCCTCTAGATCCTCCTCTTCCTCTAGATCCTCCTCTTCCTCTAGATCCTCCTCTTCCTCTAGATCCTCCTCTTCCTCTAGATCCTCCTCTTCCTCTAGATCCTCCTCTTCCTCTAGATCCTCCTCTTCCTCTAGATCCTCCTCTTCCTCTAGATCCTCCTCTTCCTCTAGATCCTCCTCTTCCTCTAGATCCTCCTCTTCCTCTAGATCCTCCTCTTCCTCTAGATCCTCCTCTTCCTCTAGATCCTCCTCTTCCTCTAGATCCCCCTCGTCCTCTAGATCCTCCTCTTCCTCTAGATCCTCCTCTACCTCTAGATCCTCCTCTTCCTCTAGATCCTCCTCTTCCTCTAGATCCTCCTCTTCCTCTAGATCCTCCTCTTCCTCTAGATCCTCCTCTACCTCTAGATCCTCCTCTTCTAGATCCTCCTCTTCCTCTAGATCCTCCTCTTCCTCTAGATCCTCCTCTTCCTCTAGATCCTCCTCTTCCTCTAGATCCTCCTCTCCTCTAGATCCTCCTCTTCCTCTAGATCCTCCTCTTCCTCTAGATCCTCCTCTTCCTCTAGATCCTCCTCTTCCTCTAGATCCTCCTCTTCTAGATCTCTAGATCCTCCTCTTCCTCTAGATCCTCCTCTTCTTCTAGATCCTCCTCTTCCTCTAGATCCTCCTCTTCCTCTAGATCCTCCTCTTCCTCTAGATCCTCCTCTTCCTCTAGATCCTCCTCTTCCTCTAGATCCTCCTCTTCCTCTAGATCCTCCTCTTCCTCTAGATCCTCCTCTTCCTCTAGATCCTCCTCGTCCTCTAGATCCTCCTCTACCTCTAGATCCTCCTCTTCTAGATCCTCCTCTTCCTCTAGATCCTCCTCTTCCTCTAGATCCTCCTCTTCCTCTAGATCCTCCTCTTCCTCTAGATCCTCCTCTTCCTCTAGATCCTCCTCTTCCTCTAGATCCTCCTCTCCTCTAGATCCTCCTCTAGATCCTCCTCTTCCTCTAGATCCTCCTCTTCCTCTAGATCCTCCTCTTCCCTCCTCTTCCTCTAGATCCTCCTCTTCCTCTAGATCCTCCTCTTCCTCTAGATCCTCCTCTTCCTCTAGATCCTCCTCTTCCTCTAGATCCTCCTCTTCCTCTAGATCCTCCTCTACCTCTAGATCCTCCTCTTCCTCTAGATCCTCCTCTTCCTCTAGATCCTCCTCTTCCTCTAGATCCTCCTCTTCCTCTAGATCCTCCTCTTCCTCTAGATCCTCCTCTTCCTCTAGATCCTCCTCTTCCTCTAGATCCTCCTCTTCCTCTAGATCCTCCTCTTCCTCTAGATCCTCCTCTACCTCTAGATCCTCCTCTACCTCTAGATCCTCCTCTTCCTCTAGATCCTCCTCTTCCTCTAGATCCTCCTCTTCCTCTAGATCCTCCTCTTCCTCTAGATCCTCCTCTTCCTCTAGATCCTCCTCTTCCTCTAGATCCTCCTCTTCCTCTAGATCCTCCTCTTCCTCTAGATCCTCCTCTTCCTCTAGATCCTCCTCTACCTCTAGATCCTCCTCTTCCTCTAGATCCTCCTCTTCCTCTAGATCCTCCTCTTCCTCTAGATCCTCCTCTTCCTCTAGATCCTCCTCTTCCTCTAGATCCTCCTCTTCCTCTAGATCCTCCTCTTCCTCTAGATCCTCCTCTTCCTCTAGATCCTCCTCTTCCTCTAGATCCTCCTCTTCCTCTAGATCCTCCTCTTCCTCTAGATCCTCCTCTACCTCTAGATCCTCCTCTTCCTCTAGATCCTCCTCTTCCTCTAGATCCTCCTCTTCTAGATCCTCCTCTTCCTCTAGATCCTCCTCTTCCTCTAGATCCTCCTCTTCCTCTAGATCCTCCTCTTCCCTCCTCTTCCTCTAGATCCTCCTCTTCCTCTAGATCCTCCTCTTCCTCTAGATCCTCCTCTTCTAGATCTCCTAGATCCTCCTCTTCCTCTAGATCCTCCTCTTCCTCTAGATCCTCCTCTTCCTCTAGATCCTCCTCTTCCTCTAGATCCTCCTCTTCCTCTAGATCCTCCTCTTCCTCTAGATCCTCCTCTTCCTCTAGATCCTCCTCTTCCTCTAGATCCTCCTCTTCCTCTAGATCCTCCTCTTCCTCTAGATCCTCCTCTTCCTCTAGATCCTCCTCTCTAGATCCTCCTCTTCCTCTAGATCCTCCTCTTCCTCTAGATCCTCCTCTTCCTCTAGATCCTCCTCTTCCTCTAGATCCTCCTCTTCCTCTAGATCCTCCTCTTCCTCTAGATCCTCCTCTTCCTCTAGATCCTCCTCTTCCTCTAGATCCTCCTCTTCCTCTAGATCCTCCTCTAGATCCTCTAGATCCTCCTCTTCCTCTAGATCCTCCTCTTCCTCTAGATCCTCCTCTTCCTCTAGATCCTCCTCTTCCTCTAGATCCTCCTCTTCCTCCTCTTCCTCTAGATCCTCCTCTTCCTCTAGATCCTCCTCTTCCTCTAGATCCTCCTCTTCCTCCTAGATCCTCCTCTTCCTCTAGATCCTCCTCTTCTAGATCTCCTCTTCCTCTAGATCCTCCTCTTCCTCTAGATCCTCCTCTTCCTCTAGATCCTCCTCTTCCTCTAGATCCTCCTCTTCCTCTAGATCCTCCTCTTCCTCTCGATCCTCCTCGTCCTCTAGATCCTCCTCCTCTAGATCCTCCTAGATCCTCCTCTTCCTCTAGATCCTCCTCTTCCTCTAGATCCTCCTCTTCCTCTAGATCCTCCTCTTCCTCTAGATTCTCCTCTTCCTCTAGATCCTCCTCTTCCTCTAGATCCTCCTCTTCCTCTAGATCCTCCTCTTCCTCTAGATCCTCCTCTTCCTCTAGATCCTCCTCTTCCTCTAGATCCTCCTCTTCCTCTAGATCCTCCTCTTCCTCTAGATCCTCCTCTTCCTCTAGATCCTCCTCTTCCTCTAGATCCTCCTCTTCCTCTAGATCCTCCTCTTCCTCTAGATCCTCCTCTTCCTTTAGATCCTCCTCTTCCTCTAGATTCTCCTCTTCCTCTAGATTCTCCTCTTCCTCTAGATCCTCCTCTTCCTCTAGATCCTCCTCTTCCTCTAGATCCTCCTCTTCCTCTAGATCCTCCTCTTCCTCTAGATCCTCCTCTTCCTCTAGATCCTCCTCTTCCTCTAGATCCTCCTCTTCCTCTAGATCCTCCTCTTCCTCTAGATCCTCCTCTTCCTCTAGATCCTCCTCTTCCTCTAGATCCTCCTCTTCCTCTAGATCCTCCTCTTCCTCTAGATCCTCCTCTTCCTCTAGATCCTCCTCTTCCTCTAGATCCTCCTCTTCCTCTAGATCCTCCTCTTCCTCTAGATCCTCCTCTTCCTCTAGATCCTCCTCTTCCTCTAGATCCTCCTCTTCCTCTAGATCCTCCTCTTCCTCTAGATCCTCCTCTTCCTCTAGATCCTCCTCTTCCTCTAGATCCTCCTCTTCCTCTAGATCCTCCTCTTCCTCTAGATCCTCCTCTTCCTCTAGATCCTCCTCTTCCTTTAGATCCTCCTCTTCCTCTAGATCCTCCTCTTCCTCTAGATCCTTCTCTTCCTCTAGATCCTCCTCTTCCTCTAGATCCTCCTCTCCCGCTAGATCCTCCTCTTCCTCTAGATCCTCCTCTTCCTCTAGATCCTCCTCTTCCTCTAGATTCTCCTCTTCCTCTAGATCCTCCTCTTCCTCTAGATTCTCCTCTTCCTCTAGATCCTCCTCTCCCTCTAGATCCTCCTCTTCCTCTAGATCCTCCTCTTCCTCTAGATCCTCCTCTTCCTCTAGATCCTCCTCTTCCTCTAGATCCTCCTCTTCCTCTAGATCCTCCTCTTCCTCTAGATCCTCCTCTTCCTCTAGATCCTCCTCTTCCTCTAGATACTCCTCTTCCTCTAGATCCTCCTCTTCCTCTAGATCCTCCTCTTCCTCTAGATCCTCCTCTTCCTCTAGATCCTCCTCTTCCTCTAGATCCTCCTCTTCCTCTAGATCCTCCTCTTCCTCTAGATCCTCTAGATCCTCCTCTTCCTCTAGATCCTCCTCTTCCTCTAGATCCTCCTCTTCCTCTAGATCCTCCTCTTCCTCTAGATCCTCCTCTTCCTCTAGATCCTCCTCTTCCTCTAGATCCTCCTCTTCCTCTAGATCCTCCTCTTCCTCTAGATCCTCCTCTTCCTCTAGATCCTCCTCTTCCTCTAGATCCTCCTCTTCCTCTAGATCCTCCTCTTCCTCTAGATCCTCCTCTTCCTCTAGATCCTCCTCTTCCTCTAGATCCTCCTCTTCCTCTAGATCATCCTCTTCCTCTAGATCCTCCTCTTCCTCTAGATCCTCCTCTTCCTCTAGATCCTCCTCTTCCTCTAGATCCTCCTCTTCCTCTAGATCCTCCTCTTCCTCTAGATCCTCCTCTTCCTCTAGATCCTCCTCTTCCTCTAGATCCTCCTCTTCCTCTAGATCCTCCTCTTCCTCTAGATCCTCCTCTTCCTCTAGATCCTCCTCTTCCTCTAGATCCTCCTCTTCCTCTAGATCCTCCTCTTCCTCTAGATCCTCCTCTTCCTCTAGATCCTCCTCTTCCTCTAGATCCTCCTCTTCCTCTAGATCCTCCTCTTCCTCTAGATCCTCCTCTTCCTCTAGATCCTACTCTAGATCCTCTAGATCCTCCTCTTCCTCTAGATCCTCCTCTTCCTCTAGATCCTCCTCTTCCTCTAGATCCTCCTCTTCCTCTAGATCCTCCTCTTCCTCTAGATCCTCCTCGTCCTCTAGATCCTCCTCTTCCTCTAGATCCTCCTCTTCCTCTAGATCCTCCTCTTCCTCTTCTTCCTCTAGATCCTCCTCTTCCTCTAGATCCTCCTCTTCCTCTAGATCCTCCTCTTCCTCTAGATCCACCTCTTCATCTAGATCCTCCTCTTCCTCTAGATCCTCCTCTTCCTCTAGATCCTCCTCTTCCTCTAGATCCTCCTCTTCTAGATCCTCTCTTCCTCTAGATCCTCCTCTTCCTCTAGATCCTCCTCTTCCTCTAGATCCTCCTCTTCCTCTAGATCCTCCTCTTCCTCTAGATCCTCCTCTTCCTCTAGATCCTCCTCTTCCTCTAGATCCTCCTCTAGATCCTCTAGATCCTCCTCTTCCTCTAGATCCTCCTCTTCCTCTAGATCCTCCTCTTCCTCTAGATCCTCCTCTTCCTCTAGATCCTCCTCTTCCTCTAGATCCTCCTCTTCCCATAGATCCTCCTCTTCCTCTAGATCCTCCTCTTCCTCTAGATCCTCCTCTTCCTCTAGATCCTCCTCTTCCTCTAGATCCTCCTCTTCCTCTAGATCCTCCTCTTCCTCTAGATCCTCCTCTTCCTCTAGATCCTCCTCTTCCTCTAGATCCTCCTCTTCCCTTAGATCCTCCTCTTCCTCTAGATCCTCCTCTTCCTCTAGATCCTCCTCTTCCTCTAGATCCTCCTCTCTAGATCCTCCTCTTCCTCTAGATCCTCCTCTTCCTCTAGATCCTCCTCTTCCTCTAGATCCTCCTCTTCCTCTAGATCCTCCTCTTCCTCTAGATCCTCCTCTACCTCTAGATCCTCCTCTTCCTCTAGATCCTCCTCTTCCTCTAGATCCTCCTCTTCCTCTAGATCCTCCTCTTCCTCTAGATCCTCCTCTTCCTCTAGATCCTCCTCTACCTCTAGATCTCTAGATCCTCCTGTTCATCTAGATCCTCCTCTTCCTCTAGATCCTCCTCTTCCTCTAGATCCTCCTCTTCCTCTAGATCCTCCTCTTCCTCTAGATCCTCCTCTTCCTCTAGATCCTTCTCTTCCTCTAGATCCTCCTCTTCCTCTAGATCCTCCTCTTCCTCTAGATCCTCCTCTACCTCTAGATCCTCCTCTTCCTCTAGATCCTCCTCTTCCTCTAGATCCTCTTCCTCTAGATCCTCCTCTTCCTCTAGATCCTCCTCTTCCTTAGATCCTCCTCGTCCTCTAGATCCTCCTCTTCCTCTAGATCCTCCTCTTCCTCTAGATCCTCCTCTTCCTCTAGATCCTCCTCTTCCTCTAGATCCTCCTCGTCCTCTAGATCCTCCTCTTCCTCTAGATCCTCCTCTTCCTCTAGATCCTCCTCTTCCTCTAGATCCTCCTCTTCCTCTAGATCCTCCTCTTCCTCTAGATCCTCCTCTTCCTCTAGATCCTCCTCTTCCTCTAGATCCTCCTCTTCCTCTAGATCCTCCTCTTCCTCTAGATCCTCCTCTTCCTCTAGATCCTCCTCTTCCTCTAGATCCTCCTCTTCCTCTAGATCCTCCTCGTCCTCTAGATCCTCCTCTACCTCTAGATCCTCCTCTTCCTCTAGATCCTCCTCTTCCTCTAGATCCTCCTCTTCCTCTAGATCCTCCTCTTCCTCTAGATCCTCCTCTTCCTCTAGATCCTCCTCGTCCTCTAGATCCTCCTCTTCCTCTAGATCCTCCTCTTCCTCTAGATCCTCCTCGTCCTCTAGATCCTCCTCTACCTCTAGATCCTCCTCTACCTCTAGATCCTCCTCTTCCTCTAGATCCTCCTCTTCCTCTAGATCCTCCTCTTCCTCTAGATCCTCCTCTTCCTCTAGATCCTCCTCTTCCTCTAGATCCTCCTCTTCCTCTAGATCCTCCTCTTCCTCTAGATCCTCCTCTTCCTCTAGATCCTCCTCTTCCTCTAGATCCTCCTCTTCCTCTAGATCCTCCTCGTCCTCTAGATCCTCCTCTTCCTCTAGATCCTCCTCTTCCTCTAGATCCTCCTCGTCCTCTAGATCCTCCTCTACCTCTAGATCCTCCTCTACCTCTAGATCCTCCTCTTCCTCTAGATCCTCCTCTTCCTCTAGATCCTCCTCTTCCTCTAGATCCTCCTCTTCCTCTAGATCCTCCTCTTCCTCTAGATCCTCCTCTTCCTCTAGATCCTCCTCTTCCTCTAGATCCTCCTCGTCCTCTAGATCCTCCTCTACCTCTAGATCCTCCTCTTCCTCTAGATCCTCCTCTTCCTCTAGATCCTCCTCTTCCTCTAGATCCTCCTCTTCCTCTAGATCCTCCTCGTCCTCTAGATCCTCCTCTTCCTCTAGATCCTCCTCTTCCTCTAGATCCTCCTCGTCCTCTAGATCCTCCTCTACCTCTAGATCCTCCTCTACCTCTAGATCCTCCTCTTCCTCTAGATCCTCCTCTTCCTCTAGATCCTCCTCTTCCTCTAGATCCTCCTCTTCCTCTAGATCCTCCTCTTCCTCTAGATCCTCCTCTTCCTCTAGATCCTCCTCTTCCTCTAGATCCTCCTCTTCCTCTAGATCCTCCTCTTCCTCTAGATCCTCCTCGTCCTCTAGATCCTCCTCTACCTCTAGATCCTCCTCTTCCTCTAGATCCTCCTCTTCCTCTAGATCCTCCTCTTCCTCTAGATCCTCCTCTTCCTCTAGATCCTCCTCTTCCTCTAGATCCTCCTCGTCCTCTAGATCCTCCTCTTCCTCTAGATCCTCCTCTTCCTCTAGATCCTCCTCGTCCTCTAGATCCTCCTCTACCTCTAGATCCTCCTCTACCTCTAGATCCTCCTCTTCCTCTAGATCCTCCTCTTCCTCTAGATCCTCCTCGTCCTCTAGATCCTCCTCTACCTCTAGATCCTCCTCTACCTCTAGATCCTCCTCTTCCTCTAGATCCTCCTCTTCCTCTAGATCCTCCTCTTCCTCTAGATCCTCCTCTTCCTCTAGATCCTCCTCTTCCTCTAGATCCTCCTCTTCCTCTAGATCCTCCTCTTCCTCTAGATCCTCCTCTTCCTCTAGATCCTCCTCGTCCTCTAGATCCTCCTCTACCTCTAGATCCTCCTCTACCTCTAGATCCTCCTCTTCCTCTAGATCCTCCTCTTCCTCTAGATCCTCCTCTTCCTCTAGATCCTCCTCTTCCTCTAGATCCTCCTCTTCCTCTAGATCCTCCTCTTCCTCTAGATCCTCCTCTTCCTCTAGATCCTCCTCTACCTCTAGATCCTCCTCTTCCTCTAGATCCTCCTCTTCCTCTAGATCCTCCTCGTCCTCTAGATCCTCCTCTACCTCTAGATCCTCCTCTACCTCTAGATCCTCCTCTTCCTCTAGATCCTCCTCTTCCTCTAGATCCTCCTCTTCCTCTAGATCCTCCTCTTCCTCTAGATCCTCCTCTTCCTCTAGATCCTCCTCTTCCTCTAGATCCTCCTCGTCCTCTAGATCCTCCTCTTCTTCTAGATCCTCCTCTTCCTCTACCTACATATTCAGCTCAGCATTTCTTACCATCTGTCTCGTTTTCTCATCCACATTTCATTCTTCACTTGCTCCTCCACATCTACCATCTCCTTTTTACTTCATATTACTTTACTTCCTCTCTTTCTCCTCGTCCCCTCTGATCGTTTTGTCTTCACTGGTTCCTTTAATCCCTAAATCCTTTTACCCTTAGATACCTTTAGCCCGTAGAGCTCTTAACTTCGAGATCCCTTTACCCCTAGATCCCTTTACCCCTAGATCCCATTACCCCTAGATCTCCTTACTCCCTAGATCCGTTAACCCCCTAAATCTCTTTATTCCTTAGCTCTCTTAACTCCCTAGATCTCCTTACCCCTCCTAGATCCCTTGACTCGTCCCTTAGATCCCTTTACTTTCGATGATCCCCTCGCCCTTTATCTTGTCTCTGATTCCCTCAAATATAAAGTGAATTACCAATAGATCCCTAACTGTCTTTAAGAGGGAACTCAAGTTCCTGCAGACTGTTTCTGATCAGCCAGGTTGTGGTGTCTGCGCCACACTAGGTGCGGTGCCGTCAGCGTCAACAGACTAACTTAAAATTTGAGAGTGAGACACCTGGTCGATGATCGCCATTATGCTGACACTCGAGCAGCAAGTCCATGTCACACATACCGTCACTGTCTCCTTGCATGGATTGTACACTGTAACGTTGACAGGGACATTTCCACTGTAACGTTGACAGGGACATTTCCACTGTAACGTTGACAGGGACATTTCCACTGTAACGTTGACAGGGACATTTATACTGTGTAACATTGATAGGGACATTTACAGTGTGCACCGTTTACAGGGACAGTTACTGTGCACCGTTACAGGGACATTTACAGTGTGCATCGTATACAGGGACATTGTCAGTGCAACTTTTACAGGAAATTTGCTCTCTTGGCGTCTGGTTCTGCCCGCGCGAGCGCGTGATCAACTGATCTATTGGTGTTTGGCTGCTACATTAAGTTAATTTTACCGCTGCGAGAGTGTAAGTAATACGTCTTCCATGAGCAGTTCAATAAGGTTTCTGTAATGTATCTGTGTGTCACACAAGAGCAAACCTGGTCCTAAATTTTCCAGTTTTGTGTAAATGTTTCGTGCGCTGCTCTGTTAGGCCTTTTCTGTCTTTCATGCAGTGGACATTCTCTGTCTCTGTCTGTCTGTCTGTCTGTCTGTCTGTCTGTCTGTCTGTCTGTCTCTCTCTCTCTCTCTCTCTCTCTCTCTCTCTCTCTCTCTCTCTCTCTCTCTCTCTCTCTCTCTCTCTCTCTCTCTCTCTCTCAGTTGTAGAATTAATAATCACTGTTCCAGTGATGTTCTTTAAGAAGAGAAGTGTTAAACTAACACTCAGAGTGCCTGACCGTCTTGCAGTATAACTGTGTGAAGGCAGTCACTCGTCCACTGAGTTTGAACAAGCAGACGCTTGAGGTGAGGGGTGGTACATTCTTCTACTTTGTTCAGCCATGTAGTTGAAACATGGCGTAGTTGACAAGCGGTTAAAATGGACCAGCGGATCGCCAACAGCAAGAGCTTGGTAAACCAGGCAAGCACCGGGTTGCGGGAGTTGGATACTAAGATCAAAGGTTTGTCAGTGGTATAAAAGTACATCAAGTATATATAATTAATGTAGGTTAAACAGGGTGCTGATAAAGGTCTTCTTTTAGTGCATGTCTTTTTAACTAGTTCTTATATGATGTAAGGGAAGCAGGTGATCCAAGGTGGTGGTGCATACTCAAGGTGAGAGCGAACTTGTGGTTCATACTGCTGTCATGCAACTGTGAGATGCTGTTTAACACTTTAAGTTTCTTAGTTGGCTAGTTGACAGCTCTCAGCGTGAGGTTCTTTGTAAGGTAGTGCATTAGATATCCTTAACCTTCAAGGATATCCTTAGCACCTAAGTATATCCACTTCTTTCCTCAGTATTTGGTCTCATATTATCTCAGCTCCAGTAATTATGTTTTGCTCTTTGAACATTATCACTGTATTCTCTATATACCAGGTTCTTACAGGAGAAAATTGATGTCTTGTGCACAAACCGAAAAGTAAAAATATCTCTTTGATCCTGTCCTCCTTTCTACTGTTCCTCCTCCGTCCTGGTCCTCCCCAAACTTCTTTTTCATTCCTTTTTAACTCTGTCCCATGTTCCCCAGGCCGTCCACCGCCTCCAGGAAAAGCGAAGAGTTGAGGAGTCTAACTAAAACTTCAATAATTAGTCTCTCTTAATCACTTGCAGCTCAATAGGGATATGCATGAAAAAATGCAACTCATCTCATATGTAAGAGGAAACTAATAATGCACGCAACGCCAGGGGGACACGCAATTTTAAGAGGACATAAACCTGAAAGAGGACACGCAGCTTTCGGAAACTCAAATTAACACGGACACGCAGTTCAGAGAGAAAACTCAACACAGCGCGCACAACTAAGAGAACACGTAGTGTTGCGACATAAATTGTAACTTACCAATTTTCATTTTTTCCTCTTCTCTTTATTCTATATATTTTTAAATTCGTTCTATGTCGTTTTGCTCGACGCACGTCCATGGGATTGATCTCTGCGTATTTATATTATGCAAATACAAATGAGAAAATAATCGAAATGTACATGAAATCCTATGGATAGACTCGGCCGCTCAAGTACTAACATGTTGGTGGTTGTGAGGGGTCGAGTCTAACCTCCTGTTTGTGCCTGTGTTCATGTGTTGGGTGTATCTCTTTCCTAACCTCGTCGGCTTTGTTATACCTATTCATAAAACTAGGTTTGGAGACGGTCTCCACTATGTTCAGTTCATTTCAATTTCTAGCCGCGTTGAAGCTTAAGAAAAATTGACATTCTTGGGACTCCTCTGTGTCTTTAACTTCCAACTTTGTCCTTGTGTACCCGTTGTCGCCTTTGTCTATCCCTGACCGCCCTGTCAAGTCATCCGAATATTTTGTGTCATGTCTCCCCCTTCTATTCTCTAAGCTTGGCCCCTCAAACTCGGGTACTTGCCTCTTTACAAACATCTGCCCGTTATCGATAACTTTGCTGGTGCTGAATACTCCAAATGTCCTTTAAAGGTATTGAGTGACTTTCTGTTAAGTTTCCTGAAAGTTAACTCAGGTTCTCCAAACGAGCATTCGATGCAGAGGTTGATGTGCGCCTCAGGCGATGTGCTTGGCGCTATGCTTACCTCTAAATTTGAGTGAAATTTCTATCCTCTGTTTCTCCGAGTCTGTGCTCGATTTCTCAACTTCTTTCACTTTCCCCAGTTATCATAACTTCATATTTTCTGGGGATTGCATTCCCACCTGATTGGTGTATTCGGAGGGTAATCGCCCCCGCGGCCCGCTCTCAATAACCACATGCCTGACGAGTCCTGCATTTTGTCGCTTTTCCTTGTAATTATCATTTATTATTCTCCTTATTAATTTTCCAGTATCTGCAAACGGATATGTCATTCTTTTGTAGCAGGAAGAGTACTGGTCTCAATACCGATCATTGTGTATGTATTACCTAGACCGGTGCGGTGGCCAGTTTGTGCCTGTGTATATATGAGATTGGGTTTGTGTAGTGTGGGACAGTGCTTGTTTATATGAGGTTGGGTTTGCGTGGTGTGGGAGCAGGAGGTGTGGCAGGAGACAGGGTAGGTGGCGACAGGAAGGAAATAAAGCAGAAATTTGATGACTCCTGCAGCAGAGGTGGAGGCGGCCGCTGCTCATCACTGCACCTCTCCCCGGCTCCTGTCTCTCCACTCCTGCCACACTCCTCAAACCACGCAGCAGGAGAAGGAAGGAAGGTGAGGAAGATGATAACGAAATTCGTAGAATAGGGATGGCAGGGAAGATTGTAGTGGGAAGTCTCTGACAGCATGAAGATGTAGTGTGTGTGTACGTACCTGTACGTGTGTAAGGACCTGCCTCGTATGGGCCAGTAGGCCTTCTGCAGTGTTCCTACATTCTTATGTACGTACGTACTCCCTGCTTTCTACTGAAAGTCTTATCCATTGTTTATTGCAGTTGGAGTTTTTGCCTGTTGTGTTGTGGTCAGAGATCCCCTCCATCCTCGGTTTGCCCCTTTTTTTTCTTTCCCCCCTTTCCAGGTGTGCACGTTGATGGGGACATCTTCATAAAAATGCCATTTCGCCTGTGTATGGGATAGACTATCATCAGTGATGGCAATTCCAAGTGATAGTAACTCCAGCTAAGCTGGAAGGAAACCTTTCAAGCTGTCGTAGCTGTTGAACCCTTGCTAGAATACTTGATGATAGCCTCAGTGTCCCACTGAAGTCTCCCAGCTCAAGCTGACGAATTTCAACACCTTGCATGAGCTCCATCCTGCATGATGGAATATTGCAGAGAAACATAACAGTAGAAAATTGTAGCAGCATCCTGTCGATGTATCCAGTTAGGTGGAAAATGAAAAGTTCTCACAGTTTCTTGTAGTGTGTGAGTCGTCACACAGCCTCCCCTTAACACAGCCTCCCCTTAACACAGCCTCCCCTTAACACAGCCTCCCCTTAACACAGCCTCCCCTTAACACAGCCTCCCCTTAACACAGCCTCCCCTTAACACAGCCTCCCCTTAACACAGCCTCCCCTTAACACAGCCTCCCCTTAACACAGCCTCCCCTTAACACAGCCTCCCCTTAACACAGCCTCCCATTAACACAGCCTCCCCTTAACACAGCCTCCCCTTAACACAGCCTCCCCTTAACACTGTATCATACACACGTATACGCCTGTAGCTTTAAATATTTCGTTCGTACTTGGGAATTACCACCTCTCAAAATTATTTATCTGACACATAGTGGACATAGAATTTGAAAATATATTATAATTTAGAATCATTGATTTATAATATTCCTAAATGATAATATCTTTCCACATTGTGTGTTGGATGGGTCATCCTGAGAGATGGTAATTACAAAGTATAGTAACGGTAACTCCAGCTCTGCCTAAACAACAACTATAAACCTGTAGCATCTGCTGAACTTGTAGAGAAATATTTTGACGATATCCTCATCGTCTTCCTGAAGTTTCCCAGCTCAGGCCGGCAGATTTTATTACCTGATATACGGAAATTAACCCGTGAGATGGGTTATGCCAGGGAAAACTTTGCGCAGCTCTGTAGAATAGGCTAGCGGCACACTGCGGGTGTTCTCAATTTTCAGTAGAATCCTGTATATCCTCTCATTGTCCTCAGAGTTTCCCCAAACAGCCTGAGTAATAATTGTCTTTACCCCTCAGAGACTGAATTGTCCGCAGCGTTCCAGGACAAGGCTCCTGTAATGGCACCAAAAAAGACGGGCAGTAAACACAGCGGAATGTGCAATAGAAGACAACTTTCTAGACTATAATGGCAAAGAAACAGATTGCCAGGGGTAGAGGAATGAAATTAGCTCCGAATTATATGAAAATGAAGAAAAGTTGAAGCAATATAGCGATGGAGTTTGGCCGCGGTAAAAACAGAAGTTTTTTAATGAGCGCGTGATGCAAGGTACCTTAGTTACCCTAGAGAAGGAACGTGAAGAAAAGAAAACGGGAGCAGCGCCGACACTCGGAGGACACGAGACCTAAAAGTTTTTTTTTTTTTTACAATGTATTTGATGGTACAGAGCTCTAATCCACCAGGAGGCCTGGTCACAGACCGGGCCGCGGGGGCGTTGACCCCCGGAACTCTCTCCAGGTAAACTCCAGGTAAACACAAATCAGTACACGATGTAGATTTAACCTAGGATAGCCCAAATAACGTAGAATAACAAAGTCGAAAGTGGAGCGCACGCACGCACGCACGCACGCACGCACGCACGCACGCACGCACGCACGCACGCGCACACACACACACACACACACACACACACACACACACACACACACACACACACACACACACACACACACACACACACACACACACACTGTGTGTGCCGCTAGCGACAATCTACAATAAATCAATCGAAACTGGGTAGTTGCCTGAGGCGTGGAAGACAGCAAATGTAGTTCCAATTTTTAAGAAAAGAGACAGACAGGCAGCGTTAAAATACAGACCAGTGTCACTGACTTGTATAGTATGTAAAGTCATGGAGAAGATTACCAGGAGAACAGTGGTGGAACACAATGAATAGATTGGACTCATACATGACAATCAGCACGGCTTCAGAGATGAGAAATCCTGTGTTACAAATCTACTTGAGTTCTACGATAAGGTAACAGAAGTAAGACAGGAGAGAGAGGGATGGGTAGATTGCATCTTTTTGGACTGCAAGAAGGTTTTTGACACAGTACCACACAAGAGACTGGTGCAAAAATTAGAGGAGCAGGCAGGTATAATAGGGAAAGTACTGCAATGAATCAGAGAATACCTGACAGGAAGGAAACAACGAGTGTTGGTACGTGCTGAAGTGCCAGAGTGGGCGCATGTGTCGTGTGGGGTTCCACAAGGGTCAGTTCTAGGTCCGGTGCTGTTTCTTGTATACGTGAATGACATGGTGGTAGGCATAGATTCAGAAGCGTCACTGGTCGCTGATGATGTGAAACTGATGAGGAGAATCCAAGCGGGCGAGGATCAGTTAAGATTTCAAGGGGATCTGGACAAACTACAAGTCAGGTCCGACAAATGGATCCTGGAGTTTAACCCCAGGAAGGATACAGGAGACCGCAGATGGCGTACAGGTTAGAAAATCAAAGGCTGCAAATGCCACTTAAAGAAAATGATCTTGGGGTAAGCATTATAACGAACATGTCTCCTGAGGCACACATCAATCAAATAACTGCTGCAGCATATGGGCGATTGGCAAACCTGAGATTAGCATTTAGACATCTGAGTAAGGACTCATTCACTGCCTTGTACACCGTGTACGTCAGGCCTATACTAGAGTATGCAGCACCAGTATGGAACCCTCACCTAGTCAACCACGTCACGAAATTGGAGGAAGTCCAAGAATTTGCAACACGATTAGTCCCGGAACTGAGGGGTATGTTTTAGGAGAGGTTAAGGGAACTCAACCTGATGACACTAGAGGATAGGAGGGATAAGGGGGACATGATAACAACGTACAAAATACTGAGAGAAATTGACGAGGTGGACAGGGCTCGAATGTTTCAGAGATGAGATACAGGAACAAGGGGACACAGTTGGAAGCTGAAAACCCAGATGAGTCATAGGGATGTTAAGAAGTATTTATTTAGCCTTAGAGTTCTCAGGAAGTGGAATAATCTGGAGAGTGAAGTAGTGGAAGCAAGTTCCATACATAGCTTTAAGAAGAGGTATGATTAAGCTCATGGAGCAGGGAAAGAGTGAATTAGTATCAACCAGTGAAGAGGCGGCGCCAGGAGCTGTGAATCGACTCCTGCAACCACATATAGGTGAGGACACACATACACACACACACATCAAAGACAGTCGAGGCAGAGTAACGAGGACTGGATCGCCGCCTTTAGGCTGGAGGATTACGAGGACAAATAGGATTTTGAAGATGGCACGTTGATCGGGGTTGGTAACCACGGGGGTCGGGGGGGCGGAGACGAGGGAGAGCTGCTGGCCACCTTCACTGCACGTATAAATTCATTCAAACACCTAAATTATTGGGAACGCCTGAAGTCCCTCGTACTGTACTCTATCTAGAACGCAGCAGAGAAATGTCCATCATTATTTACAACTGGAAAAATCAGGAGGGATTGATTGAGAATCTGCACACCAACATCACTCCCACGAAAGCAAGACACTCGTTAAACGGTGCAAAATACGTCCCTCAAAAAGTAGGGGTGCAATGCGCACGCCAAGAGAACTCCAGAAGTGTAAATGGACAAGACTTTCCAACACCCTTCATACATAAGGAGACTTACCAGTAGACTTTTATCTGCCTTTAAGAGGTACCTTGATAACTTCAGATCATTTCCTCATTAGCTGGGCTTTACATGTATATGGCTGCGTGCTGCTTGCACCATCAACCTGATTGATGGGGTCGTCAACGAGGAGACCTGGTATGACACCAGGTCAGTGACACTCGCAGTTGTCTACAGGTAAAATACCTGAGTATTGTTGCTCTGTGTGAACATTTGTGTAGTTTGCAGTGTGTTGCTGTCGGCGACTTGGTGTGTGTGTACATGCACACGCACTCACACACACACACACACATACACACATACATACATACACATATATATATATATATATATATATATATATATATATATATATATATATATATATATATATATATATATATATATATATATATATATATATATATATAATGAAACTCAGAGTGTTGCTGCACTTGCCACATAAAATTCTTAGTTTCCTAACTGTAATATAGCTGCGAGTCTCATGCTCTAACATGTCGCAATATTATTTTGACGTAGCAAGAGAGATTCTTTTGCATGTTGAGTTATCTCTGACTAGTCAACTCAGAATTATGTTAATAAACACATCCAGTCATGAGAATGTTAATGTAGGATGATTGACCCAGTCCTTGTAACAGGATCACTGGTTCAGTTCTTGTGGCAGGATGATTGACACAGTTCTTGTGGCAGGATAATTGACACAGTTCTTGTGGCAGGATAATTGACACAGTTCTTGTGGCAGGATAATTTACACAGTTCTTGTGGCAGGATAATTGACACAGTTCTTGTGGCAGGATAATTGACACAGTTCTTGTGGCAGGATAATTGACACAGTTCTTGTGGCAGGATAATTGACACAGTTCTTGTGGCAGGATAATTGACACAGTTCTTGTGGCAGGATAATTGGTTCAGTCCTTATGGCAGGATGGCTGACACAGTCCTTGTAGCAGGATGACTGACAGTCCTTGTGGCACGATGATTGACACAGTCCTTGTGACAGGATGATTGACAGTCCTTGTGGCAGGATGATTGGTTCAATCCTTGTCAGGATGATTGACACAGTCTTCATGGTAGGATGATTGGTTCAGTCCTTGTGGCAGGATGATTGGTTTAACCCTCGTGGCAGGATGATTGGTTTAGTTCTTGTGGCAGGATGATTGGCACAGTCCTTAGGGCAGAATGACTGGCACAGTCTTTGTGGCAGGATGATTGGCACAGTCCTTGTGGCAGGATGATTGGCACAGTCCTTGTGGCAGAATGACTGGTTCAGTTCTGCTGGTAGGATGATTGGTTCAGGTCTTCTGGCAGGATGATTAATTGAGTCGTTGTGGCAGGATGATTGGTTAAATTCCAATGGCAGGGTGATTGGTTCATTTCTAATGGTAGGATTGGTTCAGGTCTATTGGCAGGATGATTGGCTCAGTCCTTGTCGCAGGATGATTGGTTTAGGTCTAGTGGCAAGATGATTGGTTCAGTCCTAGTGGCAGGATGATTGGCTCATTCTAGTGGCAAGATGATTGGTTCATTCTAGTGGCAAGACGATTGGTTCAGTTCTAGTGGCAGGATCAAGTTCAGTTCTAGTGGTAGGATGATTGGTTTAGTTCTAGTGGCAGGATGACTGATTCATACTAGTGGCAGGATAATTGGTTCAGTTCTAGTGGCAAGATGATTGGTTCACTTCTAGTGGCAGGATGATTGGTTCACTTCTAGTGGCAGGTTGATTGGTTCACTTATAGTGGCAGGATGATTGGTTCACCTCTAGTGGTAGGATTAGTTGAGTTCTACTGGTAGGATTGGTTCAGTTCTAGTGGCAGAATGATTGGTTCACTTCTAGTGGCAGAATGATTGGTTCTCTTCTAGTGGCAGGATGATTGGTTCACTTCTAGTGGCAGGATGATTGGTTGTTTCACTTCTAGTGGTAGGATTAGTTGAGTTTTAATGGTAGGATTGGTTCACTTCTAGTGGCAGGATGATTGGTTGTTTCACTTCTAGTGGTAGGATTAGTTGAGTTTTAATGGTAGGATTGGTTCAGTTCTAGTGGCAGGATGATTGGTTCAGTTCTAGTGGCAGGATGATTGGTTCACTTCTAGTGGTAGGACGATTGGTTCACTAGTGGCAGGATGATTGGTTCACTTCTAGCGGCAGGATGATTGGTTCACTTCTAGCGGCAGGATGATTGGTTCAGTTCAACCTTAGTAGAGCTTTATGCAATCTGTAATATTGAGCTCTGTGGACTTGATAGAACTTGATAAATAACTAAATAGAGCGAATAATCCGCACTTAGAAGACTGTTGGTCTTTCCACTTGTGTTTACAGTTAGTCTCTCAGTGTATGTTTAGACAGTGTTCAGTTATTTTCTGCTGAAGTTCATAATGTTAGTAAAATTACCGGAGCCTGGCCCATGGCCGGGCTCCGGAAGTAGAAAGATTCCTGAAACTGTTATACTACCTCGGCTAATTTGAAGGCCCAGTCCAGGGACGCGTCTCCCACGAGACGGCGAGCGTCCAGGGACGCGTCCTCCACGAGACGGCGAGCGTCCAGGGACGCGTCCTCCACGAGATGGCGAGCGTCCAGGGACGCGTCCCACACGAGACGGCGAGCGTCCAGGGACGCGTCCCACACGAGACGGCGAGCGTCCAGGACACGTCCCACACGAGATGGCGAGCGTCCAGGGACGCGTCCCACACGAGACGGCGAGCGTCCAGGGACGCGTCCCACACGAGACGGCGAGCGTCCAGGACACGTCCCACACGAGACGGCGAGCGTCCAGGGACGCGTCCCCCACGAGACGGCGAGCGTCCAGGGACGCGTCCTCCACGAGATGGCGAGCGTCCAGGGACGCGTCCCACACGAGACGGCGAGCGTCCAGGGACGCGTCCCACACGAGACGGCGAGCGTCCAGGACACGTCCCACACGAGATGGCGAGCGTCTAGGTACATGTCTCTCTTTCTCTAGGTGAAGAGAAGCAGCAGCATGAGTAGCATTATGATGATGATGATGATGATGATGATGATGATGGTGATGATGATGATGATGATGGTGATGATGATGATGATGATGATGATGGTGATGATGATGATGATGATGATGATGATGGTGATGATGATGATGATGATGATGATGATGATGATGATGTGGACTCGACAGTGTAGAGAAATGAAGCTCAAGCTTGCCAGTGTATTCTTTGTACAGCTTACATGTTACGCTTGGCTGGGAATCCATTGTGGTAAGACGAAGGTAACAGCCAAATGTCCGCGATATATTGACCACCTTGGTCGGGAGCTGGAGCCTTGTTGACCACTGTCACACTCACCCTCTCCCTCTCTCACACTCAAACATACCCTCTCACTCTCTCACATTCAGACATACCCTCTCACTCTCTCACATTCAGACATACCCTCTCCCTCCACAACAAATTACATTAATTTATTTTTCCAAAAAATTTTACTCGGTGGCTAAGCAATTTTTTTTATTTTAGCTTGACACTGACTATATATATATATATATATATATATATATATATATATATATATATATATATATATATATATATATATATATATATATGTGAGGAGCGAGAGAGAGAGAGAGAGAGAGAGAGGGAGGTCCGGTACGATCGATTACACCGCAGGTGTCGGCAGCGCCATGGAAGCCACACCCACGCCTGATATACACCTGCCAGACGCACGATTTATTTCTTTATTGAGCTTTAAATAGTTGAGACCGAAAGTGTTGGGTAGATTTAGGTAGTGATGGTTTAATTCCTGTACTAGACCTACCTGGAGTCTACCTGGAGGGTATTCCAGGGATCAACGCCCCCGAGGCCCGGTGCATGACCATGCCTCCCGGTGGATCAAGGCCTGATCTACTAGGCTGTTACTGCTGGCCGCACGTAGTCCAGCGTACGAACTACAGCCCGGCTGATCCGGCACTGACTTTAGGTATCTGTCCAGCTCCCTTTTGAAGGCAGCCAGGGGTCTATAGGTAATATCCCTTATAGCTGGTGGAAGGTTGTTGAACAGTCAGCAGCCTCCGTGTTTTCTCTTAGTGTACTAATGGCACCCATATTTTTCACTGGGGGTAAGTTGCATCGCCTGCCAAGTCTTTTGCTTTCGTAGGGAGTGATTTCTGTGTGCAGATTAGGACCAGTCCCTCCAGGATCTTCCATGTGTAATTTATAATGCATCTCTCTCGCCTGCGCTCCAGTGAGTACAAGTCAAGTGCTTCCAAGCGTTCCCAATAGTTAAGGTGTTTGATGGAACTTATATGTGCAGTTCTCTAGATCTGCAATTTCACCTGCCTTGAGTGGAGATGTTAATGTACAGCAGTATTCCAGCCTAGAGAGAATAAGTGATTTAAAAAGGATCATCATTGGCTTGGCATCTCTTGTCTTGAATGTTCTCATTATCCATCCTATCAGTTTCCTCGCAGATGTGATAGTGGCACTGTTGTGATCTTTAAAGGTAAGATCCTGAGACATTACCACTCCCAGGTCCTTCACATTACTTTTCCGCTCTATTGTGTGATTCGAGTTTGTAGTATACTCAGTTCTAGTTATTATTTCCTCCAGTTTTCCATAACGGAGTAGTTGGAATTTGTCTTCATTGAACATCATATTGTTTTCCGTTGCCCACTGGAAAGCTTGGTTCATATCTTCTTGGAGGTTAACCGCGTCCTCAATGGATGACAGTCTCATGCTGATACTAGTATCGTCTGCACAAGATGACACGACACTATGGTTTACATATCTGTTTATGTTTGATTTGAGGATGAGGAATAGGATAGGGGCGAGTACGGTGCCTTTTGAAACAAAGATCTTCACTATGGCAGCTTCCAATTTAACTCTGTTTACCACTACTCTCTGTGTTGGATTGATTAGAAAGTTGAAGATCCATCTGCCCACTTTGCCAGTTATCCCTTTAGCACGCATTTTGTGTGCTATTACACTATGATCGCACTTGTCAAAGGCTTTTGCGAAATCTGTGTATATTACATCTGCATTCTGTGTGTATTCCAGTGCATCCAAGACCATATCATAGTGATCCAGTAGTTGCGGGTGGCAGGAACGGCCTGCCCTGAACCCATGTTGCCCTGGATTGGGCAGTTGTTGAGTATCCATGTGGTTTGCAGTCGTGCTTCTTAGAACTCTTTCAGAGATTTTTATAATGTGGGACGTTAAAGCTATTGTTCTATAGTTGTTAGCTATTGCTTTGCTGCCACCTTTATGGAGTGGGGCTATATCCGTTGTTTTTAGTGACTGGAATTTCACACGTGTTTAAGCTCATTCTCCATAATATACTTAGGACACGCGAAAGGGATTTCTTGCAGTTCTTAATGAACACAGGTTCCACGAGTCTGGGCCTGTGGCTGAGTGCATAGGTATGTTGTCAATGGCTTTCTCATAGTCTAGTGGAATTAGTGTTATGTCAGAAACCTAGTTAGAGTTATGGTTTTATTACTGTACTAGATCTAATTACACTGATGGTTTTATTACTGTACTAGACCTAGGTAATGATGGTTTTATTACTGTAGCAGATTGGTAGTTTTGGTTTTATTACTGTACTAAACATAGGTAGGTCTCCCTGCAGGTTGGTGAGGACTGGTCTCCCTGCAGGTTAGTGAGGACTGGTCTTCCTGCAGATTGGTGAGGACTGGTCTCCCTGCAGGTTAGTGAGGACTGGTCTCCCTGCAGGTTGGTGAGGACTGGTCTCCCTGCAGGTTAGTGAGGACTGGTCTTCCTGCAGATTGGTGAGGACTGGTCTCCCTGCAGGTTGGTGAGGACTGGTCTCCCTGCAGGTTGGTGAGGACTGGTCTCCCTGCAGGTTGGTGAGGACTGGTCTCCCTGGAGGTTGGTGAGGACTGGTCTCCCTGCAGATTGGTGAGGACTGGTCTCCCTGCAGGTTGGTGAGGACTGGTCTCCCTGCAGGTTAGTGAGGACTGGTCTCCCTGCAGGTTAGGGAGGACTGGTCTCCCTGCAGGTTAGTGAGGACTGGTCTCCCTGCAGGTTGGTGAGGACTGGTCTCCCTGCAGGTTAGTGAGGACTGGTCTCCCTGCAGGTTAGTGAGGACTGGTCTCCCTGCAGGTTAGTGAGGACTGGTCTCCCTGCAGATTGGTGAGGACTGGTCTCCCTGCAGATTGGTGAGGACTGGTCTCCCTGCAGATTGATGAGGATTGGTCTCCCTGCAGGTTGGTGAGGACTGGTCTCCCTGCAGGTTGGTGAGGACTGGTCTCCCTGCAGGTTAGTGAGGACTGGTCTCCCTGCAGGTTGGTGAGGACTGGTCTCCCTGCAGGTTAGTGAGGACTGGTCTCCCTGCAGATTGGTGAGGACTGGTCTCCCTGCAGATTGGTGAGGACTGGTCTCCCTGCAGATTGATGAGGACTGGTCTCCCTGCAGGTTGGTGAGGACTGGTCTCCCTGCAGGTTGGTGAGGACTGGTCTCCCTGCAGGTTGGTGAGGGCTGGTCTCCCTGCAGGCTGGTGAGGGGCGGTCTCTGCACAGTCTCTAGACAATAGCACCTGTGCACCATACAGTGTGAGGGGATAGACAACTAGCCGGTATATTCCTTCAGATTTCTGAGATACTTTCGTCTCCCGGGACACTCCAGGATTTATGGAAGTCTGTCGTGAGTGGGTGTTGGTGGAGGGTTGGGGTTTGTGGAGGTCGAGTCTCCTGGCCTCGCCTCTCACAATGGTTTGACCGGAATTACTGATTTTTGGCTTCACTGGCAGTATCTTCTGTACTCTGGTAAAGTACATTGAGTGTTCAGTTAGTAAGGTTTGTCAGGAAACAGGATAAGTGTTTCTTGACGTAGGTATTAGTCATATGATGACCCGCATCTCGAGCTTATGAGTGTACCTCAGAATTTCATCCTGCTCATTCCACCTTTCAACCACACTGAGACTAAGAAAGTACTTTACATACCTTTGACTCATTTGCGTCTTCAGCTCCACCAGTTTTCCTTATCCCTGGTCCTCTTAATTCAGTCTATTCTTTATTGTCCTGTCAATTCTTCTTAAAATTTTATGTCATTGTGTCTCCCACAGTCCTTCTCTCAAAATCATCAGATTAGTTCCTTCAATCTCTCCTAGGTATATCCCTCTCAGTTCTAGAACTAACCTGGTTGCAAATCATAGAACATTTTCGTGTCGCTGCGTGTGTTAGATGTGGTGGAGGCTGTACTGTAGGACCAGGCCGCGGGGACGTTGCCCTCCGAAAGAACCTCCATGTATACCCCAGGTATATGTCGCGTGTAGAGATTGGAGAACCATTCTAAATCATACGAGCCCCGGGCACAGTGAGAGAACAATTTGGAAACGTCAGTGGTGCAAGACTCTTCAACCTGCTACCAGCAGTCAGAAATATATTCGGAAAAAATTTATTCTTCACTCGCTACCTCTTCCAAGTGCCATCTCAACCAGTCTGTAATGGCTAGTTGGGTCAGCTGGCCGCCAACAGCAACACTTGCGTTGAGCAGGCAATTAGCAGAAATATCTGGCTCACGGCGAGGCTACGAGGGTCCTAAATTGACACCTGCAGCTTGTTTCCTAGACAGTATTGTGTCCGTTTTTCCTTCACCTCCAGTCTGCATGACCTTTTATTTGTTTATATTGAACCCTAGCAGTCATTTGCTAAACCACATTTGCAGCTTGTTCACTCTTCCTAAAGTTTATCTTTGTCTTCTCCTGTTCTTATCTTTTTCATTGGTTTTGCATCGTCAGCAGACACACATACAACTCCTTCCTCTTTCGCACGTCATTTACACATGTATGAGGCAGTAGTGGTTCTGGTGCTAAGGCTCTGGGGACCCCACTCGTTACTCGCGTCTTTTGTGAGGTCTCATCCAATAGTAACTCTTGTTTCCCTGGTCCACTAGAGTGCTTTACTCTTTATACCTGTGCTTTTTCTAATTTTTGGAACATATTCTGGTGTGGTACTGTGTCAGATGCTTTATTGCAGTCCTGGAAGGTGTAGATCACCCATCCTTATCTATTTTGCTTCATATCTCTTAGCTGTGTTATAAAACTCTTGCATGTTTATAAGCCAGGATCTTTCATCTTTAGAACCTTGCTTTTTCTAAGAACTCTTGTCTCCCGGCGCTTCAGTACATTTTTTCTTACAATTTTCTCCAAAACTTTTGATAATATTCGCGTTAAAGGTGGTAGCCTGAAATTCAATGCCCACTGGCCTGTAATTCAATAACCACCTGCACCTTTTTTCCGCTTTTATTCCAACTGTCCTGTCTGCAACTACTAGTTGAAGACCTTTGGTGTTGTGTTGCACAGGGGTGTAGCTTCTCTCAACACCTATGGAAATTCCGTTGCTTTTATTTCGTCAGGCACTTTTATTAGTTTAATCGCTTCTTTTGTTGTGGTGATATTTTCTAGCTCCTGTTAGTCTGTCCTGAACACTGTGTGGAAGGGAGTGGAAGGGAAGACCTGAGCTCAGGCCTCAGAGAATGTACCACATGAATTAAGATATGGGAATGGCAGATGAAGGTGGTAGTGAGGCCGTCAACGCTGACATTCATCATCTCGCCTCCACTCAAATTTATACAAATATACGGCTGAGCTATTAATGGTCTCTCTCTCTCTCTCTCTCTTTTTTCTCTCTCTCTCTTTCTCTCTCTCTCTCTCTCTCTCTCTCTCTCTCTCTCTCTCTCTCTCTCTCTCTCTCTCTCTCTCTCTCTCTCTCTCTCTCTCTCTCTCTCTCTCTCCCTCCCTCCCTCCCACCCTCCCTCCCCCACACGTACCAGATTTATATCCCAGATAGAGACTGAAGGAATTGAACCTGATCACCCTGGAAGAGAGGACAAGGAGGAAAATGATTGCGAGGTATAAAGTACTCAGAGGAATTGATAAAGCATATAAGGACGGACTTTTTAATAGCATGAGGACCAGGTACAAGGTCCTCGCCATATAAAAGTTACAGGGAGTCACTGGGATCTTAGGACTTCTTCAGTCTCATGGTAGTAGGAAAGTGGAAATCAATGGACGAGGAACGGGCGGAGGCGATCTCCATACATAGTTTTAAGAGTAGATATGATAGGGCTCAAGAGGTCGGTAACTAGTAATGCCTGCCGTTGAAGGTTAAGAGACGGGGCCAGGAGTCGGAGTTCAGCCCCCTCAGACACAAATCGGTGAGTTTCAGTAAGTAAGCTCACACTCGATAGTAGTTCTGCTGGGTTTCGAACCCTGGACCCAAGTGGTGAGAGGCGTGACTCTCACCACTGAGCTACCCCGTAGGGTAGCTCAGTGGTGGCCACTTGTCTGACCAGAACTGTGAAAACAGTTCACCAAAACACACCGTAGCTCGCCTTACCAATTTCCCCAGTACGGTGAGAAATAAAGAATATGAAACTAAACGCCTGCGCTATGGTTACCAAACTTTTAAAAACATTTCACTTTTACAATGGTTTACAGAGCTTGTAAATACGAGGGAAAAAAAGTCTCACTAGTTCTGCTGCCACGAAATTAACATAGAAAATGGGTCACAATGACCTGACTGCAGTAATTCTAAAGCCAAATTTATCCCGGGAACTTTTTTGTAATGTTGTGAGTGTCGACCAACAGGAGCACCGCCTGGCGCTGATTTTGTTGGAGCTTCGCGGGCACATGAGGACAACAGAGGAGGAGGGGTGCTAGGTGCAACCTGGCTGGCCTTGACTGGCAGTGTCTGGCCATGGCTGGCCCTACCTGTAGCTTTCCCTGGCTGATTGTCTCTGGCTAGTTTCTAACTGGCTCTGGTTGGCCATGGCTGGCCCTGTTTGGCCCTGGCTGGCCCTGGTTGACCCTGGCTGGCCCTGGTTGACCCTGGCTGGCCCTGGGTGACCCTGGCTGGCCCTTGTTGGCCCTGGCTGGCTGTGGTTGACCCTGGCTGGCCCTGGTTGACCCTGGCTGGTCCTGGTTGACCCTGGCTGGCCCTGGTTGACCCTGACTGACCCTGGTTGACCCTGGCTGACCCTGGTTGACCCTGGCTGGCCCTGGTTGACCCTGGCTGGCCCTGGTTGACCCTGGCTGACCCTGGTTGACCCTGGCTGACCCTGGTTGACCCTGGCTGGCCCTGGTTGACCCTGGCTGGTCCTGGTTGACCCTGGCTGGCTCTGATTGACCCTGGCTGGCCCTGGTTGACCCTGGCTGGTCCTGTTGACCCTGGCTGGCCCTGGTTGACCATGGGTGGTCCTGGTTGACCCTGGTTGACACTCCAGATGTTACACAAGACATTAACCACTGAAGACTGATGCCGTTCACGATAATTATATTTTATTCATAAGAAAACACTAAGTTTTGTTCATTCTATCCCGGGATAGTTAAGACTGGATTGTTGTTACTAGCCCTGGATAGTTAAGACTGGATTGTTGTACTAGCCCTGGATAGTTAAGACTGGATTGTTGTACTAGCCCTGGATAGTTAAGACTGGATTGTTGTTACTAGCCCTGGATAGTTAAGACTGGATTGTTGTACTAGCCCTGGATAGTTAAGACTGGATTGTTGTTACTAGCCCTGGATAGTTAAGACTGGATTGTTGTACTAGCCCTGGATAGTTAAGACTGGATTGTTGTTAATAGCCCTGGATAGTTAAGACTGGATTGTTGTACTAGCCCTGGATAGTTAAGACTGGAGTGTTGTACTAGCCCTGGATAGTTAAGACTGGATTGTTGTTACTAGCCCTGGATAGTTAAGACTGGATTGTTGTTACTAGCCCTGGATAGTTAAGACTGGATTGTTGTACTAGCCCTGGATAGTTAAGACTGGATTGTTGTACTAGCCCTGGATAGTTAAGACTAGATTGTTGTTACTAGCCCTGGATAGTTAAGACTGGATTGCTGTACTAGCCCTGGATAGTTAAGACTGGATTGTTGTTACTAGCCCTGGATAGTTAAGACTGGATTGTTGTACTAGCCCTGGATAGTTAAGACTGGAGTGTTGTACTAGCCCTGGATAGCTAAGACTGGGGTGTTGTACTAGCCCTGGATAGTTAAGACTGGATTGTTGTACTAGCCCTGGATAGTTAAGACTGGAGTGTTGTACTAGCCCTGGATAGTTAAGACTGGAGTGTTGTACTAGCCCTGGATAGTTAAGACTGGATTGTTGTACTAGCCCTGGATAGTTAAGATTGGAGTGTTGCACTAGCCCTGGATAGTTAAGACTGGTGTGTTGTACTAGCCGTGGATCGTTAAGACTGGAGTGTTGTACTAGCCCTGGATAGTTAAGACTGGAGTGTTGTACTAGCCCTGGATAGTTAAGACTGGATTGTTGTACTAGCCCTCCATAGTTAAGACTGGAGTGTTGCACTAGCCCTGGATATTTAAGACTGGAGTGTTGTACTAGCCCTGGATAGTTAAGACTGGAGTGTTGTACTAGCCCTGGATAGTTAAGACTGGAGTGTTGTACTAGCCCTGGATAGTTAAGACTGGATTGTTGTACTAGCCCTCCATAGTTAAGACTGGAGTGTTGTACTAGCCCTGGATAGTTAAGACTGGAGTGTTGTACTAGCCCTGGATAGTTAAGACTGGATTGTTGTACTAGCCCTCCATAGTTAAGACTGGAGTGTTGCACCAGCCCTGGATAGTTAAGACTGGAGTGTTGTACTAGCCCTGGATAGTTAAGACTGGATTGTTGTACTAGCCCTCCATAGTTAAGACTGGAGTGTTGCACTAGCCCTGGATAGTTAAGACTGGAGTGTTGTACTAGCCCTGGATAGCTAAGACTGGAGTGTTGTACTAGCCCTGGATAGTTAAGACTGGATTGTTGTACTAGCCCTGGATAGTTAAGACTGGAGTGTTGTACTAGCCCTGGATAGTTAAGACTGGATTGTTGCACTAGCCCTGGATAGTTAAGACTGGAGTGTTGTACTAGCCCTGGATAGTTAAGACTGGATTGTTGCACTAGCCCTGGATAGTTAAGACTGGAGTGTTGTACTAGCCCTGGATAGTTAAGACTGGATTGTTGTACTAGCCCTGGATAGTTAAGACTGAATTGTTGTACTAGCCCTGGATAGTTAAGACTGGAGTGTTGTACTAGCCCTGGATAGTTAAGACTGGATTGTTGTACTAGCCCTGGATAGTTAAGACTGGATTGTTGTTACTAGCCCTGGATAGTTAAGACTGGATTGTTGTACTAGCCCTGGATAGTTAAGACTGGATTGTTGTACTAGCCCTGGATAGTTAAGACTGGATTGTTGTACTAGCCCTGGATAGTTAAGACTGGATTGTTGTACTAGCCCTGGATAGTTAAGACTGGAGTGTTGTACTAGCCCTGGATAGTTAAGACTGGAGTGTTGTACTAGCCCTGGATAGTTAAGACTGGATTGTTGTACTAGTCCTGGATAGTTAAGACTGGATTGTTGTACTAGCCCTGGATAGTTAAGACTGGATTGTTGTACTAGCCCTGGATAGTTAAGACTGGATTGTTGTACTAGCCCTGGATAGTTAAGACTGGATTGTTGTACTAGCTCTGGCGATGACTGTACGTTTCCGGTGGTTGCAGTTGGCGTCAAAAATCGGTTTTGATATCAGGTTTAGTTGCATCGGAGGTACTCTCCTTTGACATTGATCACCTCGCCGAGCCTCGCCGGGCCTCGCCGGGCCTCGCCGAGCCTCGCCGAGCCTCGCCCGGCCTCGCCGGGCCTCGCTGGGCCTCGCCGGGCCTCGCCGGGCCTCGCCGGGCCTCGCCGGGCCTCGCCGGGCTTCGACTGGGCAAAAAAAAAAAGAAAATTCCAAATTAGCTTTCAAATATACACACTATTATTTCCAGAGCGAGGTCTCCTGACAGCTATCAACAACAGTGATAATTATCACTAATGTTCAGCAGTTATAACCGTAAAGCAAGTTAGAAGGCAGTGGAAACTGTCTGTCTGTCTCTCTCTCGACCTATAAAATATGCAGATAACTTTTACTGCTCGCGTAGAATCAGTAAACTACCAAAACTGCTGCAACAGCCTCAAACTACCTGGAATTTTCTTCCTGGAACCGTCTCAAACTACTTTGAATTCCTAGAACCGCTTGAGACTACTCGAAATGGTCGTCCGTGAACCGAGACGAGGGCTTTCATGATGTGTGAATGGAAGGTACTTAGAGGCCAGATGTCAAATCTGCACACCAGAATGGCGCTTGAGAAATATAGAAGGATGTGTACAAACAGCGGAGGGACCAATAACCTGATTGATCAGGCAGTCTACGAGGCTATAACAAGTATCTAAACCTTGTGCTGGTACGTCAAAGATATGCAGACAAGATTTCCACTGATTACATGAACTGTCATTTATGTGGCTACTGGATTTCAACCCCAGCAAGTTAATGGTATTGAACCCGGGGTGAAGGAACTGAAGACCAGAAGAAATTTATCACTTCGGAGGGACACAAGGGTCTGGGAGTTGTCATCACACCAGACCTCTCTCTACACGTAAACATAACCTGAACGGCGCATTTCTGTTCTTGTGTGAAGATTTATTCAGGAGAATATTGTACCAACATCCGCGATGTTGTACCATCTTGCCAGAAGATATCAGAAACACTGCTGGAACAAGTGTAAAAGTCTTCAAGGGGAAATATGACAAGTACCTCCGCCAAGTACCGGATCAATCAGGTTATGATGGCTATGTGAGTCATGGAGCCGCCAGCAGCAACAGCCTAGTTGACAAACCTGACTCAGGGTCAGGATGCAGGGGTAGGAAAACTATTGAAGTCCAGCAAAGGTCAAAAGTACCATACGTATAGTATGGTTCATCTTCGAGGATGCACGGTGTGCAGTTCTCTTCTAGTGACATGGTATATATGTGAAACCTGTGACGGGTTTCAAGGGCTCTTCTGTTTTCCCGCAGCCCGATCTAAGGTCGGGCTTCCTTTTTCTGGCTACCTGGTTAACCAGTTTTGAGAAAGGTTGAGAGGGTTGCCAACAGACTGGCGCTGCAACGGTAGGTTAGTTACCAGAAGGTTACCTGAAAACGACCAAGTCTTAAACTAGGTCTCCTGGTTGCTAGTCATATGAACCAGGCTGTTGGCGCTGGCCACCTGCAGTCCTTCATAGACATCATAGTCCGGCTGATCAGAAGCAGACTTGAGGAACTTACCAAGTTCCTCTTGAAGACAATTATTGATCTGTTGACAATTCGTTTGATGTATGAAGGGAGGAAGTTGAAGAGTCTCTGTCCCTTTACACTTATTGAGTTGTATCTTAGTGTGCTCATTGCTCCCTTGTTTGTCATTCAGGGTATTTTGGACTCTCTCTGAACTGTATTCACCGTATCATTGCACCGGAGGCCATAATCTCGTAAATGTGTGTCAACCCAACTTTAGAGGCTCGACCAGGAGCTGTATATCAACCCCTAACAAACACAACCATGTTTGCATGGGTTGATACACAGCCTCCCTCCCCACACACAATTTTATCCTCTATTGTCACGTTTCAACAATTTCACAAGTTAGCAGTAGCGTGTTCTCCCCACTTTTGCCCAATACGAAGGACACTGGCCCAGAAAATACATATTCCCCTTGAATAATATATCAGCATTTGTGACAGCAGAGAGCAGGGCGGCAGGTGGGAACCAGCAGTTGAACCACACCAACAAAAGTCGAATTCCATTCAAAACATTTTTTTCCTTCCTCATGTGGAAGAAGTTATGGTGAGTAAGAGATTTGTGTGTGTGTGTGTGTGTGTGTGTGTGTGTGTGTGTGTGTGTGTGTGTGTGTGTGTACTCACCTATACGTGTGTGCAGGTAGTGGTGGTGGAGGGTGGAGAGGGAGGGGCTGAGTGTTAGGGTAGAAGATTCACACATTTGATGTTTATTAAGATTGTCTTTTCCGTTGCTCGTGTGTCTTTCATGAATATTCCCCTGTAGATTATTCTCACTCTCCTCTTCGACTTGGCCCTCTCCTTCCTGACCTCATCTTCTCCTCGACCTCACCCTTTCTATGGAGCGTCCTATTTACACAATTTCAGATCAGTGATGTTTACTTTGAAAGACTGGCGTGACAAGAGTGAGTCGACTGCTGCTCTCAATGAAAATTGGTGGGACACGTGTATAGATTGCGGTCCAGTGTTAACACCACTGGTCCAGTGGTTAGCACCCCTGGTCCAGTAGTTAACACTCTGGCCTGTGAGGTTTAAGACTCGCCTGCCATGGTTTCGAGCCCCACCCGCTCTGTGATTTAACATGTACTCTAGTTTAATACGTTTATTGTACACCCATACACGTCCTGTGAGCGGTCACTTGTAAAAACTCGTCTCAGACGGAGTCATCGAAAAACTCAAAATATGTAAATATTATGCCACTTGAAAATGCAAATATGGAAAAAATTTCAGATACCTAGAGGCCAAGAAATGCATGAATATGCTAATAAGGGGACACTTGCTTCAGCTGAAAGTCGTGGTTATACCATCCAGATGTGTGAGAGTTCACTCCAGGAGAGACTCTTGTTTTACCTAGAATACCCAGTTTCCTCATGAGAACCTCATAACATCACAGACACAGTTTTTTCTTTTAGTTGCAGACATAAACGCATGCAAAGAGATGGAAAAGTAGATGAGGACGTGGAACAAACAGATGAAAACAGGAAGAAACATATAGAATGAAAAGGTGAAATTGAGAGACATAAAAAGTCTCTGTCTTGCACTCGAGAATGAACATAGTTATTTTTCCAAGCACCACAACTACCACCAGTACTGCAAGAACCACAGTCCTGACACCAAGCACCACAACTACCACCAGTACTGCAAGAACCACAGTCCAGACACCAAGCACCACAACTACCACCAGTACTGCAAGAACCACAGTCCAGACACCAAGCACCACAACTACCACCAGTACTGCAAAAACTACAGTCCAGACACCAAGCACCACAACTACCACCAGTACTGCAAGAACCACAGTCCAGACACCAAGCACCATAACTACCACCAGTACTGCGAGAACCACAGTCCAGACACCATGCACCATAACTACCACCAGTACTGCAAGAACCACAGTACTGACACCAAGCATCACAACTACCACCAGTACTGCAAGAACCACAGTACTGACACCAAGCATCACAACTACCACCAGTACTGCAAGAACCACAGTACTGACACCAAGCATCACAACTACCACCAGTACTGCAAGGAACCACAGTACTTACACCAAGTACCGCAACTACCACCAGTACTGCAAGAACCACAGTCCAGACACCAAGCACCATAACTACCACCAGTACTGCAAGAACCACAGTACTGACACCAAGTACCACAACTACCACCAGTACTTCAAGGAACCACAGTACTGACACCAAGTACCACAACTACCACCAGTACTGCAAGGAACCACAGTACTGACACCAAGTACCACAACAGCAGATGGTGCAGCACTGTGCAGAGTACGTACACACAGAACATCACACCACATCACAACACACATCACATCACACCACAACACACATCACATCACACCACACATCAAATCACATCACACCACGCCACACCACATCACACCACATCACATCACACCACAACACACATCACACCACGCCACACCACACATCACACCACGCCACACCACACATCACATCACATCACGCCACGCCACGCCATACCACACATCACATCACATCACACCACACATCACATCACACCACGCCACACCACACATCACACCACGCCACACCACACATCACATCACACCACGCCACACCACACATTACACCACACCACACCACACATTACACCACGCCACACCACACATCACACCACGCCACACCACACACCACGCCACACCACACATCACACCACGCCACACCACACATCACACCACGCCACACCACACATCACACCACGCCACACCACACATCACACCACGCCACACCACACATCACACCACGCCACACCACACATCACACCACGCCACACCACACATCACACCACGCCACACCACACATCACACCACGCCACACCACACATTACACCACACCACACCACACATTACACCACGCCACACCACACATCACACCACGCCACACCACACACCACGCCACACCACACATCACACCACGCCACACCACACATCACACCACGCCACACCTCACACCACGCCACACCACACATCACACCACGCCACACCACACATCACACCACGCCACACCACACATCACACCACGCCACACCACACACCACGCCACACCACACATCACACCACGCCACACCACACATCACATCACACCACACCACACATCACAACACGCCACACCACACATCACACCACGCCACACCACGCATCACACCACGCCACACATCACACCACGCCACACCACACATCACACCACGCCACACCACACATCACATCACACCACACCACACATCACAACACGCCACACCACACATCACACCACGCCACACCACACACCACACCACGCCACACCACACATCACACCACGCCACACCACACACCACACCACGCCACACCACACATCACACCACGCCACACCACACATCACACCACGCCACACCACACATCACATCACACCACACCACACATCACAACACGCCACACCACACATCACACCACGCCACACCACACACCACACCACGCCACACCACACACCACACCACGCCACACCACACATCACACCACGCCACACCACACACCACACCACGCCACACCACACATCACACCACGCCACACCACACATCACACCACGCCGCACCACACATAACACCACGCCACACCACACATAACATCACACCACACCACACATCACACCACGCCGCACCACACATAATACCACGCCACACCACACATAACATCACACCACACCACACATCACACCACGCCGCACCACACATAACACCACGCCACACCACACATCACACCACGCCGCACCACACATCACACCACGCCACACCACACATCACACCACGCCACACCACACACCACGCCACACCACACATCACACCACGCCACACCACACATCACACCACGCCACACCACACATCACACCACGCCACACCACACATCACACCACGCCACACCACACATCACACCACGCCACACCACACATCACACCACGCCACACCACACATCACATCACACCACACCACACATCACACCACGCCACACCACACATCACACCACGCCACACCACACATCACACCACGCCACACCACACATCACATCACACCACACCACACATCACACCACGCCACACCACACATCACAACACACCACACCACACACCACACACCACACCACGCCACACCACGCCACACCACACATCACACCACGCCACACCACACATCACACCACGCCACACCACACATCACACCACGCCACACCACACATCACACCACGCCACACCACACATCACATCACACCACACCACACATCACACCACGCCACACCACACATCACATCACACCACACCACACACCACACACCACACCACGCCACACCACGCCACACCACACATCACACCACGCCACACCACACATCACACCACGCCACACCACACATCACACCACGCCACACCACACATCACACCACGCCACACCACACATCACATCACACCACACCACACACCACACACCACACCACGCCACACCACGCCACACCACACATCACACCACGCCACACCACACATCACATCACACCACACCACACATCACACCACGCCACACCACACATCACATCACACCACACCACACACCACACACCACACCACGCCACACCACGCCACACCACACATCACATCACACCGCACCACATCACACCACACATCACACCACGCCACACCACGCCACACCACGCCACACCACACATCACACCACACACCTTAATACAAAACCAAGTCACAGCTCAGCCAGTAAAACCATCAGATCAAAACAACGTAAACTTCATAAAGTCTCTGTCTCTGCCAGTCCTAAAAACAGTGATAAATAATATTAATGTTTGTAGCTTCTGCAGAAATTCCCATTAATTCTTGGCAAGTGAAGTGTGGATCTCAAAAGTTTTGATATGACAGAGTAAATAATTTACAGCCAGGAATGGAATGTGTGAAGACTTTATGCAGAATTGTTGTCAGTATTATGTACAGCAGAAGTTCTTGCTGTAAAATAAGAGCGCGGAAGAGTAAAATTTATTCACCTACACAAAACACTGTCAGCAACAGCATAGGAAAATACCGATCAAATAATGTCTAAAATTATGTTGAATGTCTGATAAATGTTGTATCAAGTATTATCCTCTTAGGAGATTTCAAGCTCCCGAATTTAAAGATGAAGGTCCATCGACAGGAGCATCCTACCTGCTCACTACCTATAAATACTGCAGTAGCAGTGGCCTGGCTGATTAGGCAGCGAGTAGGGAAGTGAGGTCCCAGGTCTGGTCTGTGGGAATAGTGGAACCTGGAAACCGGTCTCAGGTATACGAGGTAAATAAACAAGTGTTGTAAACGCCGCGTTTACAGTTGTGACTGCCTCTGATATCGCCGTCTCTGCTTGTCTGCTATCACTGGCATAAAATATTTTTTTTTAGTGCAGTTTACAAGTGAGGGGAGAGTTGATGGTGAGAATTGATGGTAAGACGTGAACTTTGGGTGTGGTGATGGTTATTGGTAGGGACCAGGATTTATGTGGGTGGTGAGCCCATGACGGCGGCGGCGGCGGAGGCGAAGACGGAGGCTGCTGCCGCCGTCGCCGCCACCCCTGCTGCCGCTGCTGCCCCTGCTGCCCCTGCTGCAGGAATGTTCGTTTACCGATAGCCTGCATGTTTATTTCTCTCCCCACTGTACGATTTATCATCTCTCTTGCTTTACCTTTCGTATGCTATGTCTATTTCGGAGTATTGGAGCGGTAAGTGGCAGCAAACCTACTTTCTGATTTGCATATAAAGGATCGAACGTTCGCCATATCATGTATTATATGACTCCACGATCCTTTAACAGTCCTCATAGTAGTAGTAGTGGTAGTAGTAGCAGTAGTAGTGGTAGTAGTAGCAGTAGTAGTGGTAGTAGTAGCAGTAGTAGTGGTAGTAGTAGCAGTAGTAGTGGTAGTAGTAGCAGTAGTAGTGGTAGTAGTAGCAGTAGTAGTGGTAGTAGTAGCAGTAGTAGTGGTAGTAGTAGCAGTAGTAGTGGTAGTAGTAGCAGTAGTAGTGGTAGTAGTAGCAGTAGTAGTGGTAGTAGTAGCAGCAATAGTGGTACTAGTAGCAGCAGTAGTGGTAGTAGTAGCAGTAGTAGTGGTAGTAGTAGCAGCAGTAGTGGTAGTAGTAGCAGCAGTAGTGGTAGTAGTAGCAGCAGTAGTGGTAGTAGTAGCAGTAGTAGTGGTAGTAGTAGCAGTAGTAGTGGTAGTAGTAGCAGCAGTAGTGGTAGTAGTAGCAGCAATAGTGGTAGTAGTAGCAGTAGTAGTGGTAGTAGTAGCAGCAGTAGTGGTAGTAGTAGCAGCAGTAGTGGTAGTAGTAGCAGCAGTAGTGGTAGTAGTAATACTAGTAGTAGTAGCAACCATAGTAATAGTACCAGTAGTAGTAGTAATAGTACTTGTAGACAGTTGTAGTAACAGCAGGAGTCGTAGTAGTAGTAGTATTAGCAGCAGCAGCAGCAGTAGTAGTAATAGTAGTAGTTGCAGCAGCAGTAGTAGTAGTGAATGCGTGCTGCTACAGACTGTCATTTCTTGTCACACACAAGTCAGCTCCCAGTACCTTCTCAAACACTGAAAACAATGGAAATAAGTCACTCTGTCTGACTTTTTTGGGTTATCCCAGGTTCTCTACACATATTCTGCTATGTATGATAATTCTATGTAACTGTATTTGTGTATACCTGAATAAACTTACTTACTTACTTACTTACTTACCTCAAATTAATTCGGTTATATTTTTACGCATCTACGTGCGTTACTTTCTGAACAATCTAATCCGCTTACAGCATTACATATCTTTTTTAGTTAAAGTTAAGTTAGTTTAACCTAAATGATCCTTTTTTTATATATAGTTAACCGCAAAGAAGCAACTCATAATTAACTGGAGAGAAATGTATTTAATGGAGCGCTGCCTCATAATTCATTTGAAGCAATAGGTTGATTGTTTGGGTCGAGGACGAAGTAGGTGCTGCCATCTCTGATCTGCCAGAGCGGTCAAGGGTGGTCATGTCTGCCCTGATGGCATGTCTGGGTAAATAACAAAAAAGGCACAATACCGTGACTGGAACGATGCACAAATAACCCGGAAATAGAAGAGAGAAGCTTACGACGACGTTTCGGTCACACTGTGTAAATGGTCCAAGTCGGACCGAAACGTCGTCGTAAGCTTCTCTCTTCTATGTGCGGGTTATTTGTGTATGTCTGGGTAATTCTGACACCTGAGCACTTGAGGTAGTGGTGTCAGTGTTGTGCTAAGCTTGGGTGTCCGGTCAGGCTTGAGTGTTGTACCACCACGAAGGACACAGTCTTCCTTCTCAGACCATAACCTTAAGTTTATAAGCCATTTCTTTGGTAGCGACGTGTTCTATAACTGACCTGTACTCACCTATTTGTGGTTGCAGGGGTCGATTCACAGCTCCTGGCCCCCACCTCTTCTCTCATCGCTACTAGGTCCACTCTCTCCCTGCTACATGGGTTTTATTGTATCTCTTCTTAAAGCTATGTACGGATCCTGCCTCCACTACGTCTCTCTCCAGATTGTTCCACTTCCTGACAACTCTGTGACTGAAGAAATACTTCCTAACATCCCTGTGGCTCATCTGAGTCTTCAATTTCCAGTTGTGACCGAAAAAAATTATCTTTAAAAGTATAAGAGAAAAATTTAGGAAAGGCTTAATTTTATATGAGTTCTTGGTGATTGACCAATTTTACCTATTCGGCACTATATATATATATATATATATATATATATATATGTGTGTGTGTGTGTGTGTGTGTGTGTGTGTGTGTGTGTGTGTGTGTGTGTGTGTGTGTGTGTGTGTGTGTGTGTGTGTGTGTGTGTGTGTTTGTGTGTGTGTGTATGTATGTGTGTGTGTGTTTGTGTATGTATGTGTGTGTGTTTGTGTATGTATGTGTGTATGTATGTGTGTGTTTGTGTATGTATGTGTGTGTATGTAAGTGTATGTGCGTGTGTGTGTGTGTGTGTCAGTCTGCTACTGGTTATCAAAGGCATTTATCGATAGACACTTGGCCTCTTTGTGTGTGTGAGAGAGACACTGACAGACAAAGAGAGAGCGAGAGAGAGAGAGAGGGGGGGAGAATGAAGCAGAGAAAGTTGTCTAGCTGCTTCCTGATGGATGGGTACCATTGCTGGTCGATATGTTTTACCAGGGTGTGTGAAGGTTACAGACATTTTTGCTGCATTTCTGTCGAGACAATGCCAGATTTGGATGCCTTGAGGACGGATTTACACCAGATTTTGGCGACTTTTGGATGCATTTAAAAAAATACTTTCGCATTTTGTTGATGGATTTTTATTAGATTTTCATTCCTTGTGGCGAATTTGTGAATCCTGTTAAAGGATTTATATAGTTCTTTTTTGCGAAGTCTGGACTATTTTTTTTTTACCAGGTTTTGGCGTCTCGTCGACACCAGATATTTGCTTTTTTCTGGCGGATTTTGATGGGCTTGTTCTGTTGTTGTTAGACCAGCGAAGAAGATGAAGGATGAGAGACAGAGAGAACAAGAAACGAGAAATGAGGTGTCCGATATAGGCCTGCGATACACAGATAACCCGCACATAGAAGAGAGGAGCTTACGACAACGTTTCGGTCCGACTTGGACTGTCGTGGGGGTTCGTAGGAGATATGAAGGTTGGAGATAAACACACTTGTTGGATGGTAACACTATATTGCAGAGTGTGAAGAGGGAGGCCCAGCCTGCCTGTAGCTGCTTGGTAGGTCTAACGGAACTGAGAAGGATCCCAGGCGCGAAGGGCTCACAACAGCGTCACGTGACGTCACACAAACTAGTCACTGAGCCTACTGACCAGGGAGACTAAATATATATATATGGATGATACGATCTACAATATACTACACAAGTATACGTATAAGGGAATTCAGTAACTATGCTGGCAAGACTATTTACAAAGTGTGACTTTGTAAATGGTCCAAGTTGGACCGAAACGTCATTGTAAGCTCCTCTCTTCTATGTTCGGGTTATTTGTGTATCGTTCCAGTCATGGTATTGTGCCTTTTTATGTTATTTAAGCCTGCGATATTTCCTTTACTGATTCTGGCTGGGAGATTTGCGCCTGTGTCACATATATGATTTGTAGGATGGACAGAGGTAATAAAAAAAAACTCTGGATTAGTGGATGGCTGAACATTGATTCATTCGCTCATTTCTTTTTTCGTTTTGGATGTACAAATTCCCTTTGAATAGTGAGACAATTCTAGAGGTGGTCTCTAATTTGGATTCTGAATATGTAGATGGTGGTGGTGACGGTGGTGGTGATGGTGGTGGTGATGGTGGTGGTGGTGGTGGTGGTGATAATGGTGGTGGTGGTGATGGTGGTGGTGATGGTTATGGTGGTGATGTTTGTGAAGGTGATGATAGTGGTGGTGATGGTGGTGGTTATAGTGGAGGTGTGATGTTCCTGATTATAGTGGTTGTGGTGGTGGTAGGATGGTAGTGGTGGTGATGGTGGTGGTGGTGGTGATGTTGGTGGTGGTGGTGGTGATGGTGATGGTGGTGGTGGTGATAGTGGTGGTTATGGTGGTGGTTATGGTGGTGGTGATTGTGGTGGTGGTGATGGTAGTAGTGGTGGTGGTGATAGTGGTGGTGGCATTGGTGGTGGTGATGGTGGTGATGGTAGCGGTGGTGGTGGTGATGACGGTGGTGGTGATGGTGGTGGTGGTGATAGTGGTGGTGATGGTGGTGGTGATGGTGGTGGTGGTGATGGTGGTGACGGTGGTGGTGGTGATAGTGGTGATGGTGGTGGTGGTGATGGTGGTGATAGTGGTGATGGTGATGGTGGTAGTGGTGATAGTGGTAGTGGTGGTGATAGTGGTGGTGATGGTGGTGGTAGCGGTGATGGTGGTGGTGGTGATGGTTATGGTGATGGTGGTGGTGATGGTGGTGGTGATGGTGGTGATGGTGGTGGTGGTGATAGTGGTGATGGTGGTGGTGATGGTGGTGGTGGTGGTGATGGTGGTGGTGGTGGTGATGGTGGTGGTGGTGATGGTTATGGTGATGGTGGTGGTGACGGTGGTGGTGATGGTGGTGATGGTGGTGGTGGTGATAGTGGTGATGGTGGTGGTGACGGTGGTGGTGGTGGTGACGGTGGTGGTGGTGATGGTTATGGTGATGGTGGTGGTGACGGTGGTGGTGATGGTGGTGATGGTGGTGGTGGGTGATGATGTGGTTGGATGGTGGATGGATGGTGGTGGTGGTGATGGTGGTGGTGGTGATGGTGGTGATGGTTATGGTGATGGTGGTGGTGACGGTGGTGGTGATGGTGGTGGTGATGGTGGTGGTGACGGTGGTGGTGATGGTGGTGATGGTGGTGGTGATAGTGGTGATGGTGGTGGTGATGGTGGTGGTGGTGACGGTGGTGGTGATGGTGGTGGTGATAGTGGTGATGGTGGTGGTGATGGTGGTGGTGACGGTGGTGGTGATGGTGGTGGTGATAGTGGTGATGGTGGTGGTGATGGTGGTGGTGACGGTGGTGGTGGTGATGGTGGTGGCGGCAGCATCTAAGCCACCTACTCTCAGGGGTCAACTGCTCCCTGTGGCCTCCTCTGTCCCCGTCCATCTCCTTACGCTTCTACTATTTCTTCCCTTCCCTTCTTTCCTCCCTCCCTTCCGCTTCATTCCACTTCCCCTCCGTATTCTTTCCATTCCCTTATCCCCCGGAACTCTCCTTCCCTCTTTCCCTTCACTCTCCTTCCTCATTGTTCCTTCCCTCCACTTTCCCTCCATTCCTTGTTCATTTCCCCTGAACCTTTTTTCCCATCCATTTCCCATGAACTCCTGTTCCTTTCTCCCCCTCCATCTCTTCCTTTCACTTTCCCTTCCCTTTCTTCTACACACCTTATGTACGTTTCTTTCAAGTAGCCTCATTACTCCCTTTCATTTCTGTCTTCCCATTTTCGTATTTCGCTTTACTTGTCTGTCTTCCATCCCTTCATTTCTTCACGTCACCTTTTTTTCATCCCCTCCATCTTCCCTGAATCCGCCACAGTCCCCTCTGGATCCCCTCGTCCACCAGTGTCCCATGTCGTTAAACTTTCTCGGATCTTCTTCGTAATGGCTTTTTTTCCTCCCCTCTCATGCTTCTCTCTCTCTCTCTCTCTCTCTCTCTCTCTCTCTCTCTCTCTCTCTCTCTCTCTCTCTCTCTGACAATCTCTCTCTCACTCTCTCTCTTATCTCTCTCTCTCTCTCTCTCTCTCTCTCTTTCTCTCTCTCGTTTACACAGGGTTTGACAAGGTTAGATAACGGATCCCTGGATCCTAGCTTTATTGACAAACTATTTACAAGTCAAGGATTCCTAACTATATTGACAAGCTAAGAGTTGTTTCCTACATCAGCTCATTTGAAAGTATTTTTACTGTTACGAAACATACATGTAGGGAACAGGATGAAGTTGGAGCCATCTGTAGGCCAGCATTTTCATTTGATAAACTGACATTATCTCGATGACTTCATTATGCTGTACGAGTGTGCTCCAGATTCGAGTCATCCTCGGGATAAATGATCTCAGATGTACTATGTTCTGGATAAGGGTACAGCCAGAGTGACGTTGCTGCTTTCTGCGTGTCTTGTGGTATAGAAGCTTGCCTCTCGCTGTCCTCGAAGTGGAGCCAAGTGTGTTACTTTGACAATGTTGGCCTTTTACATGACAGTAAGGCCACCCCACATTCCTCCTTTGTTGAAGGTTCTGCTGAAATAACAGGTCTATCCAGGATGGGTCCAGGCGATAGATGAGACGTGTTGCTCTGTTCTCTACTCTGTCAACAAGTCGCAGATGAGACGGGGGGCGGGGGTGAGGCAAACCAAGAAATTGGATCATACTAAACGTGTGAGAGTACTTACGCCTCATACAGAATCTTGCAACCATTACTGTCAAGCAGATTCGAGATACATCGAAGTGCTGTAAGCTTCCTGGGTGCCTTGTTTGCAAGATTTACAACGTGGTTCTTCTTGATCAGTATGGAGTCAAATTTCACGATAAGAATGTCATCTTCCCCAGGTACCAACACTCTCCCATTCATACTTACTACTGCTCCGGCATTACCATCATGGTGCATAGAGACCATCATCATTTGTGTTTTGTCAGGTACAAATGTTACTTGTCATCGGTTTCCCCAGGCTGATATAGCTATTAGCTGGCATTTCTCCTCTTGGATAAGTAAATGTCAAAGTACAGTCGTCTGCATAAGCATGTGATTCTGGGATGAGATGAAGGTCATTGAAGTAGACATTCCATAACAATGGTCCCAACACACTTCCTTGTGGAACACTTGCCTCAATAGGATGTCTTGCTGATTCTGTTCTATTGAGAACTACCCTTAGAGATTTACCATGAAGGTAATCACTGAGGAAACGTAGCATAGAGCCTGCAATTCCCAGTTCTGGAAGTTTTGCAAAGAGGTCCTGGTGTCACACTCGGTCTGAAGCACCAGCCATGTCCAGTGCTACCACACAGCTGACTTTGGATTCATCCAGTGACTGGTGCCATTTAGTGGAGAGGTTTAACAAGAGATCAGCAGCAGAGTAACCTTTCCTGAAGCCATATTGACGATCACAAAGTAGTGAATGGTAGTCAAAAAACTCTCTCATTTGTCTTGAGATTATTGTCTCAAGGATCTTGCCAGTGATTGACAGAAGTGACGCTGGTCTATTGTTGCTGATTTCTGCTCTTTTCTTTTTGTGAACAGGGACTACATTTGCTCTTTCCAGAGAGAAGGCCATTTACACTGTACTAGGCAGTGCTGAAAGATGCGAGTTAGAGGTGCTGCTAGCTGGTCTGCACATCTTCTCAGCAATCTTGGGCTCAACTTGTCTGGGCCCACAGCCTTTTCTTGGTCAAGCGATATATGAAGAAGATGTACCTCCTCCTGCCTTATTTTCTCCACTAACAGTTTTGACAAAGTTCTTGCAGCTAGCCAAGGAGGGTCCCTTGCTGGATCAGGAACTTGAATTTTTTTAACAAAGTGTTCAGCAAAGAGGTCCGTCTTCTCTTGACTACCAGTAGAGGTGGTCCCATCCTTTTAATTTAGAGGTGGAATGAGTTGATCAGGCAGATAACCTCGTCTGCCCTTGACCAGGGACCACCAAGTTTTTTGAGCCTACTCTACCTGATGCTAGCTTTCTTTTTGTGTCCACCTCCCATTTAGCAATGGCCCACTACTGAACTTCACCCATATGCCAACAGGCATTCCTGTGCAAGTTCCTGTTACAGGTGATAGGATGTCTCTTATACCTGTCTCTGTCACTCTGTCTCTGTCTGTCTGTCTGTCTGCCTGTCTGTCTGTCTGTCTCTGTCTCTGTCTCTGTCTCTGTCTCTCTCTCTCTCTCTCTCTCTCTCTCTCTCTCTCTCTCTCTCTCTCTCTCTCTCTCTCTTTCTCTTTCACAGGGTTTGACAAGGTTAGGTTAAGGATCTTAGATTTATTGACAACCTATTTACAGGTTAAGGATTCCTAACTTTATTGACTAGCTAAGAGCTGTTACCTGTATCAGCTCATTTGAAAGCATTTTTATTGTTACGAAACATACAAGTAGGTATCAGGATGAAGTTTGAGCCATCTGTGGGCCAGCATTTTTTTTTGATCAACTGACTTTATCTCGTTGGCATCATAATGCTGTACGAATGTGTCCCATAATCGAGTCATCCTTGGTATACATGATCTCAGATGAAGTGATGTTCTGGAGAAGGGTACAGCCAGAGTGAAGTTGCTGCTTTCTGCTGATCTTGTGGTATAGAAGCTTGCTTCTCGCTGTCCTCTAAGTGGATCCAAGTGTGGTACTTTGACAATATTGGCCTTGTACATAAAGTAAGGCCTCCCACAGTCCTCCTGTGTTGAAGGCTATGCTGAAATGACAGACTTATCCAGGATAGGTCCAGGCGAGATATCAGACATCTTGCTCTGTTCTCTACTCTGTCAAGCAGACAGATGAGTGGGGGGCAGGCAAACCAAGAAAGTGAAGCATACTCAAGGTGTGAGCATACTTGTGCCTCATACAGAATCTTGCAACCCCTGCTGTCGAGCATATGCGAGATACGTCGAAGTGCTGTAAGCGTCTTGACTGCCTTTGCTAGATTTACAACGTGGTTCTTCATGGTCAGTTTGGAGTCAAATTTCACCCCAAGGATATCTTCTTCCCCGGGTACCAACACTCTCCCATTCATACTTACTTCTGCTCCGGCATTACCATGATGGTACCTAGAGATCATCATCATTTGTGTTTTCTTAGGTGCAAATGTTACCTGCCATCGGTTTCCCCAAGCTGATATAGCTTGTACCTGGTGATTGATGTAGCTTAGAGCAGCTGGCATTTCTTCTCTTGGATAAGTAAATGTCAGTGTACAGTCGTCTGCATATGCATTGGATTCTGGGATGAGATGAAGGTCATTGAAGTAGGTATTCCATAACAATTTTCCTAGCACACTTCCCTGTGGAACACTTGCCCCAATAGGATGTCTAACTGATTCTGTTCCATTGAGAACTACCCTTAGAGATCTACCATGAAGGTAATCACTGAGGAGACGTAGTGTAGAGCCTGCAATTCCCAGTGCTTGAAGTTTTGCCAAGAGGCCTTGGTGCCACACTCGGTCGAAAGCACCAGCAATGTCTAGTACTACCACACAGCTGACTTTGGATTCATCCAGTGTTTGGTGCCATTTAGTGGAGAGGTTTAACAACAGATCAGCAGCAGAATAACCTTTCCTGAAGCCATATTGACGATCACAAAGTAGTGAGTGGTAGTCAAAAATCTGTCATTTTTCTTGAGATTATTGTGTTAATGATCTCGCCAGTGATTGACAGGAGTGACACTGGTCTGTAGTTGCTAATTTCTGCTCTGCTCTTCTTTTTGTGAACAGGGACTGCATTTGCCTCTTTCCACAGAAAAGGTCATTTACACTGTAGTAGGCAGTGCTGAACGATGCGAGTTAGAGGTGCTGCTAGCTGGTCTGCACATCTTCTCAACAATCTTGGGCTCAACTTGTCTGGGCCTACAGCCTTTTCTTGGTCAAGCGATTTAAGAAGGAAATGCACCTCCTCCTGCCTTATTGTCACCACTGACAGTTTTGACACAGTTCTTGCAGTTCTCTCTCTCTGTCTGTCTGTCTGTCTGTCTGTCTCTCTCTCTCTCTCTCTCTCTCTCTCTCTCTCTCTCTCTCTCTCTCTCTCTTTCTCTCTTTCTCTTTCTCTCTTATTTATAGGTCGTCATGCCTGAGGCGTATTAGAGATAAAGAGAACTTTCAATACAAGCCTAGTTGATCAGGCCCTGATCCACCGGGAGGCCTGGTCATGGACCGGGCCGCGGGGGCGTTGATCTCCGGAATAACCTCCAGGTCCAGGAAGGAGAAATAGTACCAATTGTGACACTAAATAGCTTGTGCTCTCTCGCTTACAGTATTATTCAGTGTTAAACGGCCTCGTACAGGGCAAGAGAGAGAGAGAGATCAGACGCAGAGGTCTTGTACTGTTCGCATAAAGTCAATAAAACATTTATATTTCTGAGAACGCCTCAGAGTCCTGAATATGTACACAGGAACGGAAGAGACTTGATCTCTCTCTAATGCTCTACTGAAGTCTCCCAGCTGAAGCTGACATATTCAACGTGATGGAATATGACAAGGAGACACCTTTTATTTCATTATGTAACTATGCAGCTCTATGTAACTATCATACTCGTATGATGTGAGCTGTTCCTAGTTAATTGATGAGTGAAAGGTACAACCAGAGTGACGCTGCTGATGGCTGCCTGCCTGTCTTGTGGTGTAATGGCTGTCTTCTGGTTGTCCTTGAAGGTGGGTCAGGTGGACCTCCAGAGAGCTGACGTTCATGACATTAGCCACGCAGATACACACATCATCATCTCCTTGGAGCTGAAGACTTCTGAAATGGCAGTTCTGACCAGGCTCTCTCTCTCTCTCTCTCTCTCTCTCTCTCTCTCTCTCTCTCTCTCTCTCTCTCTCTCTCTCTCTCTCTCTCTCTCTCTCTCTCTCTCTCTCTCTCTCTCTCTCTCTCTCTCTCTCTCTCTCTCTCTCTCTCTCTCTCTCTCTCTCTCTCTCTCTCTCTCTCTCTCTCTCTCTCTCTCTCTCTCTCTCTCTTCTCTCTATCTCTCTCTCTCTCTCTCTCTCTCTCTCTCTCTCTCTCTCTCTCTCTCTCTCTCTCTCTCTCTCTCTCTCTCTCTCTCTCTCTCCGGGCTTCCCTTTCATTTTTTCTGCATTTCTTTCTTCTGTCCCTCTGACCCCCTGTTTTTCTTTTCCCTCCTTTTTTCCCTTCCTCATCTCCCTCCCTCCCTTTCTCCTCTTCCTACATATTTTCTCTCCTCTCCCTCCCCCTCTCCTCCTTCCACCATCCTTCCACCCCTTTCTTCTATTTCTCAAACTTCCTCCCATTCAGTATGTTCTTTCTCCACTTCTCTCTCTTCGTAGTCTTTCCCTTACTTCATTTCTGTTCCTTTCTCACGCATCTTTCCTTATATTTCTTCCTGTCGCCTTACTTTCCCTTTATAATGTTCCGTTTCACTCATTTCTTGTGTTTCCTTTACAGCCTATCAGATTCTCCCACTCTCTCTCTCTATGTCTCCTGTTTTTATCACCCTCCATTATCCCCTTCAGATACGTTTTCTTTCCCTCACTTCTTCTCTGTTTCATCTCTTCCACCTCTCACCTCTGCCCTCTTTCACCTCTTCCCTCCCTCCCTGCTTCCTATCCTGCCTGCCTCCCGTCATCACCTCTCGTGAGGTTCATCGTCTGGGGGAGTGAACACCTACCTGAAGGTATACACCGGTGTATTATTTTGCTGTTCATCAGGAAACTCTGCCTGGTGTGCAGTAGAAGTCTGTTGTTTAATCATACTCTGCTAGTGAGGGAGAGTTAGGAAGAGTGAGGGGTAGTGGCGCAGTTCTTGGTGACGACGTTGGTGGTGACAACGTTGGTGGTGACAACGTTGGTGGTGACAACGTTGGTGGTGACGACGTTGGTGGTGACAACAGTAGTGGTGACAATAGTGGTGGTGACAACGGCTGTGATCATCAGGGGTCATCATCCCCTGAGCCAGACCCAGCCAGCCTCTTGGTTGATGGTGTGATGAGACACGAGTGGCTGGCAGCACTGCTTCATGAAGACGACACACCCTTGGTCATGCGTGAAGAACCTTGGTATGAAACACCTTGACAGTGTCAACCCTTCCCTGCCCGCACCGACATCACCAGACATCAACACACAACTATACATCACTTGTAAATGAATAGTATACAATAACAATAGAATGAAAATTAGACACGTGTACAACATCTGGGTATCTTTATTGTAGACGTTTCACCATCCAGTGGTTTTATCAATACAAATTCAAGTACATAATTTGGAGACAATAGAACTGTATACAAAAGATGAGGTAATCAGTCCCTCAGCCTTGGAGTTGGTAAAGAGCACCGTAGTCTTCAAGAGTCTGAGGCACGGACAAGACTGCGGTGTCTTCACCAACTCCAAGGCTGAGGGAATCATTACCTCATCTTTTGTTTCTAGTTCTACTGTCTTCCAGTTATGTCCTTGAATTTGTATTGACAAAGTCACTGGTCAGCGAAACGTCTACAATAATGATACCCAGATGTTGCACATGTGTCTAATTTTCAGCTATACATCAGCTAGGCTTTGCTAATATTTACCGACAACGGTTATTTTGAGAATGTTGCAGCAGCAGCACTGCCATTATCCTGCCATGAAACCTTTAATACACTTCCTGCTGCATTGTTACCATGCAACCTTTAATACACTTCCTGCTACATTGTTACCATGCAACCTTTAATACACTTCCTGCTACATTGGGAGGGAGAGATATATCATAATCTACACTTGGAAAATCTTGGAAGGAATGGTCCCAAATCTGCACACAGAAATCACTCCCTACGAAAGTAAAAGACTGGGCAGGCGATGCAAAATGCCGCCAATAAAAAGTAGGGGCGCCATTGGTACACTAAGAGAAAACACCATAAGTGTCCGGGGCCCAAAACTGTTCAACAGCCTCCCATCAAGCATTAGGGGAATTGCCAATAAACCCCTGGCTGCCTTCAAGAGAGAGCTGGACAGATACCTAAAGTCAGTGCCGGATCAGCCGGGCTGTGGCTCGTACGTCGGACTGCGTGCGGCCAGCAGTAACAGCCTAGTTGATCAGGCCCTGATCCATCGGGAGGCCTGGTCATGGACCGGGCCGCGGGGGCGTTGATCCCCGGAATAACCTCCAGGTAACCTCCAGGTAACCTCCAGGTATGACCTGTTGCCTTGCTTCCAGTCTCAGGATGAACAACCTGAAGATATGCCCGTCTTAATGGCATATCTACCAGCAGACTAGCCCTCGTTTTTGCTGAGATACACGTCCTGCCTGGGCCGGATGTGGATACATTTCGCCCACTGGACTGAAGAATTCCCTCGTGGCCGACATGTATCCTCAATAAGTGTCTTTTTTCCCATCTCCCGCTCGTGTCACCTTTCTCTATTTTCATCCACATTCCCTACAGCCCCTCCCCTCTCTTCCCACTCATCTTTGTCCATTCTTATCCTCCTTCCAGTCTTCTCCAGGCTGCACACCTAGCTGCCCTAGTTGCGAGTGCTATCCATTAGGTGTGGATGCATTACCAGACGTGTGGATGCACACGGATGCATTACCAGACATGTGGATGCACACGGATGCATTACCAGACATGTGGATGCACACGGATGCATTACCAGACGTGTGGATGCACACGGATGCATTACCAGACGTGTGGATGCACACGGATGCATTACCAGACGTGTGGATGCACACGGATGCATTACCAGACGTGTGGATGCACACGGATGCAACACCACCCTCCACCTGTACACTGGGAAAAAAGAGAATCGTTATTAATATTATTGTAAAAACGAAAAGCTTTTAGCCGCGATTAAAATTTTTCGAGAATAATGTTCGTGAGAGTAACCGGAAGTGTTTACTGGTACACCTGTATGATGATTACTGATACACCTGTATGATGATTACTGGTACACCTGTATGATGATTACTGGTACACCTGTATGATGATTACTGGTACACCTGTATGATGATTACTGGTACACCTGTATGATGATTACTGGTACACCTGTATGATGATTACTGGTACACCTGTATGATGATTACTGGTACACCTGTATGATGATTACTGGTACACCTGTATGATGATTACTGGTACACCTGTATGATGATTACTGGTACACCTGTATGATGATTACTGGTACACCTGTATGATGATTACTGGTACACCTGTATGATGATTACTGGTACACCTGTATGATGATTACTGGTACACCCGTATGATGATTACTGGTACACCTGTATGATGATTACTGGTACACATGTATGATGATTACTGTTACACCTGTATGATGATTACTGGTACACCTGTATGATGATTACTGGTACACCTATATGATGATTACTGTTACACCTGTATGATGATTACTGGTACACCTGTATGATGATTACTGGTGCACCTGTATGATGATTACTGACACACCTGTATGATGATTACTGGTACACCTGTATGATGATTACTGGTACACCTGTATGATGATTACTGGTACACCTGTATGATTACTGGTACACCTGTATGATTACTGGCACACCTGTATGATGATTACTGGTACACCTGTATGATTACTGGTACACCTGTATGATTACTGGTACACCTGTATGATTACTGGTACACCTGTATGATGATTACTGGTACACCTGTATGATGATTACTGGTACACCTGTATGATTACTGGTACACCTGTATGATGATTACTGGTACACCTGTATGATGATTACTGGTACACCTGTATGATTACTGGTAAACCTGTATGATGATTACTGGTACACCTGTATGATTACTGGTACACCTGTATGATTACTGGTACACCTGTATGATGATTACTGGTACACCTGTATGATTACTGGTACACCTGTATGATTACTGTTACACAATCCCTTACACACACTAGACCCCATCACTTCATACACTCACACAAGACACCCAATACACACGAGAGCCTCAAGTCTCTCTGTCTGTCTGTCTCTCTCTCTCTCTCTCTCTCTCTCTCTCTCTCTCTCTCTCTCTCTCTCTCTCTCTCTCTCTCTCTCTCTCTCTCTGTCTCTCTCTCTGTCTCTCTCTCTCTCTCTCACACACACAAACACACACACACACACACACACACACAAATACACCTTACAAAGACACCACACTTAACAAATACACACAGTACGCTAACAAGAACACATACTCCACGACACATTGTTATTCTCTTATAGTGATACTTGTTAACATCTCTTAGTGATACATGTTAACATCTCTTAGTGATACATGTTAACATCTCTTAGTGATACATGTTAACATCTCTTAGTGATATATGTTAACATCTCTTAGTGATACATGTTAACATCGCTTAGTGATCCATGTGAACCTCTCTTAGTGATACATGTTAACCTCTCTTAGTGATACATGTTAACATCTCTTAGTGATACATGTTAACATCTCTTAGTGATACATGTTAACATCTCTTAGTGATACATGTTAACATCTCTTAGTGATACATGTTAACATCTCTTAGTGATACATGTTAACATCTCTTAGTGATACATGTTAACATCTCTTAGTGATACATGTTAACATCTCTTAGTGATACATGTTAACATCTCTTAGTGATACATGTTAACATCTCTTAGTGATACGTATTAACATCTCTTAGTGATACATATTAACGTGTTTTTGTTCTTTGTTCATGTTTATTTAATTAAACCAGCAGTATATTTCTTGACACTTTATATGCAGTGTTATAGAATAAATTATCACAATATTCAAAATTTATTTATTTTTCTTTTCTGTGTATAATTTCCTCCTTCCTCTCTATTTATTTTTACTTTCTCCTTTGTTGACTCTTGTTAATAATTCTCCCTTCTCTCCTTCTGTGTCTTGCCCTCCTTTTAGCCTGATTTATCGCTCATTTCCCCTCTTGCCTGTTCATTCTCTTCTCCACCCCTCCTTCGTTCTCTGTCTTCCTCTTTCCCTTATTCCCTCAGCATACATAAGACGAGCTTCAGTAATAAATCTTTTTCTTCCTTTTCTGCTTTCTCTTCCACATGTAAGATGACAGGTAAACCTTTGTCTCATCAACATGAAAGATGACAAGTAACTGTTTCTGTATCCTCAACATGTAAGATTGGCATGTAAACCTGTGTCCTCAACATGTAAGATTGGCATGTAAACCTGTGTCCTCAACATGTAAGATTGGCATGTAAACCTGTGTCCTCAACATGTAAGATTGGCATGTAAACCTGTGTCCTCAACATGTAAGATTGGCATGTAAACCTGTGTCCTCAACATGTAAGATTGGCATGTAAACCTGTATCCTCAACATGTAAGATTGGCATGTAAACCTGTATCCTCAACATGTAAGATTGGCATGTAAACCTGTATCCTCAACATGTAAGATTGGCATGTAAACCTGTGTCCTCAACATGTAAGATTGGCATGTAAACCTGTATCCTCAACATGTAAGATTGGCATGTAAACCTGTATCCTCAACATGTAAGATTGGCATGTAAACCTGTATCCTCAACATGTAAGATTGGCATGTAAACCTGTATCCTCAACATGTAAGATTGGCATATAAGTCTGTGTTCTCAACATGTAGACTGGCATATAAATCTGTGTTTTCAACATGTAAGACAACAGATAACATTTCCGTCTCATCAACATGGAAGAAAGTAAAGTAAAAGTTACGTACGTCTTAATTCCTTGAACACCTCTCACCCCTGTCTTAACACTTCGTATCCCCTAGAGCTGACTTTTTTTATTGTAAGAGGTTTGGTCAGACCTCGTCCTCAGGGAGCGACGCTTCCCGGAACTACTCAATAGATAACAGTAATAAGCCTCGAGGGACAGATAAGAACCGCACCTAGGCCAGGTAATAATGGTAGTTACCATGGTGACAGGTCCTGGTGTCGATAAGAGCCGTGTCTTATCCAGCACCTGAGGTGGTTTTCTTGTTACCCCTCTACCGCCCCTCATGGCGTTCCTCCGCCACCCCTCATGGCCCCTCCGCCTGCCCTCATTAGTTATTCGTGTCATCAGGAAGGGGCGTCCCTGGCGGGGTCGTCACTCTCACACTAACTTATCCCAGGGAGCTGCATCAACCTATCACTCTTCCTCTTCCTCCTCCTCCTTCTCCTCCTCTTCATTCTATTAAAATTTACAGCTTCCCTCCTCTTCAGATCTACATAACTTCCTTCCCTCCCTCTTCGTTTGCCTCTTCCCTTCCCCTTTTTTTCTTCTTTATCACTGATTACAGGTCACATGCATATAATACAGTACAGTCTGTGTAGAATATACAAAGAACGAATTACCTCTCATACCCAGTTCAGTTTTTAGCAGCCTATTTGAATTATTTGGTACAATGTACAGACCAGAATTGACTCGCATGATCCATGACGCCTCACCCACCACATTCACATTTTTATTATGTCTCTTATGGCAATGTGCAGATTTGGGACTAGGCTGTCAAGTATTCCAAGAATATATTCATGTATCTTTTTCTCCCTCTGCTCCAGTGAGTACATATTTATGACTTTGAGGTGTTCCAAGTAGTTTAAATGTTTTATTGGTTCCATGCTGGCCGTAAATGACATCTGCATGCGTTCCGGCTCTGGTATCTCGCCTGCTTTGATCGGTGCCGTAAATACTGAACAGTATTCGAAGCGAGAGAGGAAAAGCCATTTGAATAGTGTCATCTTTGTCACTATTTTCGTTGTTTTGAAAGTTCTCATTATCCACTCAGTGATTTTCCTGTCTGTCATGACATTGACCATATTGTGTTATTGGAAAGAAATGTTAGTCGACATTATTACTCATAGGTCCTCCATGAATTAGTTTCGCTCTGCTTGGTGATATTCTTGCTTGGAACCAGGACCGTGCCTTGAGGCACTGAGCTTTTTACTTCGCTAATGCTGGATTTTGCTGTTTTCTTCCACTCTTTGTATTCTATCAGAACATTGAATATCCATTGGTCTACCTAATCAATTATACCTATCGCCCTCACACTGTGTTCAGTAACACCATGATCGCATTTATTGCATGCCTTTCCGAAATGCATGTACGCCAAATACCTACATGTTGTCTGTCTGCCGAGGGATCATCACTCCCGTGTACTGGTCCGAGATTAGGCCTCTCTCTTAACAGCATCCATTGTTAACACGGCAGTCGCCCAAGACAGTGTAAATGAAGTCTTACAGTGAACTACAAAACTTAACTAAGACAGATTTCCACTTCTCTGCAGTAGGACTGGTCATGGACCGGGCCACGGGGGCGTTGATCCTCGGAATGCCCTCCAGGTACAAAACAAATATGAATTAGATTTAGATTTTGCCGCCGAAGTGGCTATTGTATTGTGCACCCCACAATCACCCTGTAGTCGGTAGCGCAAGAGCATACCCACCACCACCAGCGCCACCAAACACACTACCCCTACCCAAAACCACCACCACCCTTCACCCACCGCCGCCACCACGAAGTTGGGAGACGCTGAGTTCCAACGAGTTGACCAATTTCAGTGTGTTGCCACAATGTGCCTTTGATACAAGTTGGGATCTGCTCTTTGAGGGATTTACTTTTGCCGCACTGTAGAAGTCACGTGTTGGAGGTGTCATGGTGGGTGATGGAGAATCCTCAGTGGGGATCGTGGAAGAGGGGTGAAAGTGATGTGGTGGCGATGATGAAAGTTAAAATACTGTGTTGGTAGTGTTAATGATGGTTAGTGGGTGAGGAAGAGGCGGTAGCTTAGCTGTAATACAGAATACCGCTCTCTTTAAGCCCCAGGATTACTCAAAGCCGCTTTCGGGAAACCTGTTTTCTCGTGGTCAACAGAACTCTTCATGTTGTGTTGTGTCGCTGTGACTCAAGTGTTGGCCAGAGAGTAACAATCTCGCGTTTCTCACTTTTCCCTGTTGATCTTTGAACTCGTACCATATGATAGCCTTGCTCATTTATGCGTTTTCTTTTTTTTTTTTCTCCGTCTTTCTCTCTACTTTTTTTTTTTTTACACAGGGTTGACAAGATTAAGGATCCCTAGCTTTATTGACAAGCTATTTACAGGTTAAGGATTCCTAACTATTGGCAAGCTAAGAGCTGTTACCTACATCAGCTCATTTGAAAGCATTTTTATTGTTATGAGACATACAAGTAGGGAACAGGATGAAGTTGGAGCCATCTGTGGGCCAGCATTTTCATTTGATCAACTGACTTTATCTCGTTGACATCATTATGCTGTACGAATGTGTTCCATACACGAATCGTCCTGGGTATGTATGATCTCAGATGGAGTGATGTTCTGGAGAAGGGTACAGCCAGAGTGAAGTTGCTGCTTTCTGCCAGTCTTGTGGCATAAAAGCTTGTTTCACGCTGTCCTCGAAGTGGATCCAAGTGTGGTATTTTGACAATATTGGCCTTGTACATAACAGTAAGGCCACCCACATCCCTCCTGTGTTGAAGGCTCTGCTGAAATGACAGATCTATCCAGGATGGGTCCAGGCGAGAGATGAGACGTCTTGCTCTGTTCTCTACTCTGTCAAGCAGTCGCAGATGAGAGGGGGGGGGGGCAGGCAAACCAAGAAAGTGGAGCATACTCAAGGTGTGAGCGTACTTGTGCCTCGTACAGAATCTTACAAACCCTACTGTCAAGCAGATGCGAGATACGGCGAAGTGCTGTAAGCTTCCTGGCTGCCTTGTTAGCAAGATTTACAACATGGTTCTTCATGGTTAGTTTGGAGTCAAATTTCACCCCAAGGATATCAACATCTCCAGGTGCCAACACCCTCCCATTCATCCTTACTACTGCACCAGCATTACCATCATGGTGCCTAGAGACGATCATCATTTGCGTTTTCTCAGGTGCAAATGTTACTTGCCATCTATTTCCCCAAGCTAATATAGCTCTTAGCTGGTGATTGATGTAGCTTAGAGCAGCTGGCATTTCTTCTCTTGGATAAGTGAATGTCAGTGTACAGTCGTCTGCATATGCATGTGATTCTGGGATGAGATGAAGAAGGTCGTTGAAGTAGACATTCCATAACAATGGTCCCAGCACGCTTCCTTGTGTAACACTTGCCCCAATAGGATGTCTTGCTGATTCCGTTCCATTGAGAACTACACTTAGAGATCTACCATGAAGGTAATCACTGAGGAGACGTAGTGTAGAGCCTGCATTTTCCAGTGCTTGAAGTTTTGCTAAGAGGGTCTGGTGCCACACCCGGTCGAAAGTGCCAGCAATGTCCAGTGCTACCACACAGCTGACTTTGGATTCATCCAGTGACTGGTGCCACTTAGTGGAGAGGTTTAACAACAGATCAGCAGCGGAGTAACCTTTCCTGAAGCCATATTGATGGTCACAAAGTAGTGAGTGGTAGTCAAAAAACTCTGTCATTTGTCTTGAGATTATTGTCTCAAGGATCTTACCAGTGATTGACAGAAGTGACACTGGTCTGTAGTTGCTGATTTCTGCTCTGCTCTCCTTTTTGTGAACAGGGACTACATTTGCCTCTTTCCACAGAGAGGGCCATTTACACTGTACTGTCAGCATAGTTGCTGATCCCTGTGTTGTATAGCATATCATACTATCATCCATGTGCTTTAGATAGGAGATCCCTTTTAGGCCTGTGACTATGACGTCACTGGATGCAGCTTGAGTGTGAGGCGAGCTACCTCGGCCTCAGTCGGCGTTTGACATAGGCAGGACAAGGCAGAGGCTGGTCTCCATCTCCCATCATCACAATCTGACATTATATCGTTACCATCCAACCAGTGTGTCTACCGTCAACCCTCGATATCTCCTTTTAAGAACCCCTACGATAGTACTAGGCAGTGCTGAAAGATGCCAGTCAGAGGTGCTGCTAGCTGGTCTGCACATCTTCTCAGCAATCTTGGGCTCAACTTGTCTTGGCCCACAGCCTTTTCTTGGTCAAGCGATTTAAGAAGGAAATGCACCTCCTCCTGCCTTATTATCACCACTGACAGTTTTGACACAGTTCTTGCAGCTAGCCAAGGAGGGTCCCTTGCTGGATCAGGAACTTGCATTTTGGTAGCAAAGTGTTCAGCAAAGAGGTCCGCCTTCTCTTGACTCCTAGTAGAGGTGGTCCCATCCTGTCGATTTAGGGGTGGAATGAGTTCATCATCAGATAACTTTGTCTGTCCTTGACTAGGGACCACCAGGTTTTGGAGCCTACCCTACCTGATACTAGCTTTCTTTTAGTGTCCACCTCCCATTTAACAATGGCCCAATTTTGAACATCACCCATATGCCTACAGGCTTGCCTGTGCAAGTTCCTGTTATAGGTGGTAGGATGTCTCTTATACCTTTGCCATGCTTTGTACTTAGCAGCAGCAGCCTCTCTACAATGAAAGCCAAACCAAGGCTGATCTGTAGGCTTCGTTACATATTGCCGGTGAGGAATGTGTTCTTGTTGTAGATTAAGGATGTGTCCAGTGAAGGCTTTCACTTGGTTGTCAACATCCCCTTGGAGAAGAGCATTCCAATCGGTGGTGGAGAACTCAGAGCAAAGGGCTGGCCAATTACCTCTTTCCCATAACCAGGTTGTGCATGTGGACTCCTCACCTCGTTCTGTTGGGATCTTAAGTGTCTTAAAAACAGCCTTGTGGTCAGACGAACGTAGCCGAGGGGTTGACAAGTGACTATGCCTTCTGCCAGATCACTCACTACTGTGTCAGGGGAGGAGCCAGAGATGTGAGTAGGGAAATCAACAAAGTTTCTCATGTCAAATACTGCAAGAAGGCCATCACAGTCCCTCTGTATAAGGTGTTGGTTGAGGTCACCAACAATTATGATATGTTGACAGTTGTGTTGTAGCAGAAGGGAGTCAATATTTTCCATTAGGAAGTTGATGGGGTCTGCATGTTGCCACTGAGGTCTGTACATTGCACATGCTAGTACAGAGGTACTAGTGTTTATGCAGAGCTTGAAGAACATCATTTCAAGATGTGTAGGGGTGGCAACATCAATGTGCTGGGCATGAACACTTTTAGAGAAGCACACAGCAACACCTCCTTGTGCTTGCCTGTCTCTTCTCATCCATGAGGTGTAGCCAGCAATTCTTGCAAAATTTTCTGAGAGTCCTGTCATCCAAAAATGTTTCAACAACAGCTGTCATGTCCGGACGTCGAGTGTTCACAAAGCTATGTGTGAGCTCTCCAACATTAGTAATGAAACCTCTAATGTTGGCCGACAGGATGCTGATAGACTGGCTCCTCATGATGTGGTCAGCTTGAGGTGGTGGGTGTGTAGGGCATGTAAGGTGCCTGCCCTTGAGAGAGGTAGGGTACTGAGGCAGCTGCAGGGATGTAGTTCTGTGGTCTTGTATAAGGCACAGTACCACCTGCTGGGCTGAGATAGGAGTAGCTGAGTGGGTGACGTGTGAGAGTGTTCACCAATTCAGAGATCCTGCTGGTTTGTTCTGAGAACAGGTCTCTAAACAGATGGTCCTGTCTGTCAAGTTCCTTTTTCTTCCGACATTGGTCCTCCTGATGTCCTTTCTTGTAGCAGTAATTGCACCTGGTATCTCGCAGGCAGTTGTTGGCGGTGTGCCCCTTCCCGTGACAACAAGAGCACAGCCTAGGTGCCTGGGAGGGTAGACTATGATTTGTTGCACCACCTGTGTTTTGCAGATTTGTCCTCAGGTTCTGCCACTGGAACTGTGTTAGTGGAGGGTGAGATGGCTGAAGATGTCTTCCTCCTCCACGTCCTCTTCCACGTCCTCTACCCTGTCCTCTACCAGTTCTGACAGATGTGTCCCTGCTGTTCGTACTTTGGCGCAGTAGGTGATAAGGTGCAGTGATAGTTCCCTGATTATTAACTGCACCAATCTCTGGTGGAGAAACTCCTGACTCAGAACTTGCAGATGAAGCACTGCTGCCAGATTCTGGAATAGTGTTGGCAGGTGTGCTGACAGGTGTAGGATCAGAGATGGTATGTGCACTGTCTAGTGGACTGGCAGTGGCTGAAGCAGAGATGTCAGGTGTAGGAGAATTAACAGATCCAAGGCTTCCTTCGTTGCTGGGAAGAGGATTTGTTCCCTCTGTGGTGGTCAGAGGAATTGTGTTAGAATTCCCAAAGGTAGTTTTTTGAACTCTGTCAGTCTGTGGGACCTTAGCATTGACAGAATTCCACCAGTTATTTACCCCTGAGTTAAGCTCAGTGTGGAACTTCCAGTCTTTGTCAATAGTGTCACCATCAACTGAGCAGCTTATGTCACTTGATATAGGCTTGCACTGGCCTTCTACAATAGCTTGGAGGTTATCTGATGATTTGAGGAGCTCATGAAGTGGTTCCCTGTGATGGATTATCTTAGCTGCAACTTTACAACACAGCCCAAGAGGGCAGTCTTGATCTTCGGACAAGTCCCTAAGGTAGTACTTCTGAACCTTCCTCCTGTAGCTCCAGGCTTGTTACCTGGAGGTTATTCCGGGGATCAACGCCCCCGCGGCCCGGTCCATGACCAGGCCTCCCGATGGATCAAGTCCTGATCAACTAGGCTGTTACTGCTGGCTGCATGCAGTCCAATGTACGAGCCACAGCCCGGCTGATCCGGCACTGACTTTAGGTATGTGTCCAGCTCTCTCTCTTGAAGGCAGCCAGGGGTTTATTGGCAATTCCCCTAATGCTTGATGGGAGGCTGTTGAACAGTCTTGGGCCCCAGACACTTGTGGTGTTTTCCCTTAGTGTACCAATGGCGCCCCTACTTTTTATTGGGAGCATTTTGCATCGCCTGCCCAGTCTTTTACTTTCGTAGGGAGTGATTTCTGTGTGCAGATTTGGGACCATTCCTTCCAGGATTTTCCAAGTGTAGATTATGATATATCTCTCCCTCCTGCATTCCAACGAGTACAAGTCAAGTGCTTCCAAGCGTTCCCAGTAGTTAAGGTGCTTGACAGAACTTACATGTGCAGTAAAGGATCTCTGTACACTCTCTAGATCTGCGATTTCACCTGCTTTGAATGGAGATGCTAATGTACAGTAGTATTCCAGCCTAGAGAGAACAAGTGATTTGAAAAGGATCATCATTGGCTTGGCATCTCTCGTTTTGAACGTTCTCATTATCCATCCTATCATTTTCTTTGCATGTGCGATTGTGGCACTGTTGTGATCCTTGAAAGTGAGATCCTCAGACATTACTACTCCCAGGTCCCTTATATTATTTTTCCGCTCTATTGTATGGCCAGAGTCAGTAGTATACTCTGTTCTAGTTATTATCTCCTCCAGTTTTCCATAATGGAGTAGTTGGAATTTGTCCTCATTGAACATCATATTGTTTACCGTTGCCCACTGGAAAACTCTGTTTATATCTTCTTGGAGGTTAACCGCGTCCTCAGCAGATGACAGCCTCATGGAAATCCTAGTATCATCCGCAAAGGATGATACGGTGCTGTGATGTATATCTTTGTCTATGTCTGATATGAGGATGAGGAATAATATGGGGGCGAGTACTGTGCCTTGTGGAACAGAGCTCTTCACTATGGCAGCCTCCGATTTAACTCTGTTGACCACTACTCTTTGTGTTCGATTTGTTAGGAAGTTGAAGATCCATCTCCCCACTTTCCCAGTTATTCCTTTAGCACGTATTTTATGGGCTATTACGCCATGATCGCATTTGTCAAATGCTTTTGCAAAGTCTGTGTATATTACATCTGCATTCTGATTTTCTTCCAGTGCATCCAAGGCCATATCATAGTGATCCAGTAGTTGTGAGAGGCAGGAGCGACCTGCCCTGAACCCATGTTGCCCTGGATTGTGCAAATTTTGGGAATCCAGGTGATTTGCAATCCTGCTTCTTAGCACTCTTTCAAAGATTTTTATGATGTGGGACATCAGAGCTATTGGTCTATGTTCTTAGCTAATGCTTTGCTGCCACCTTTATGGAGTGGGGCTATATCTGTTGTTTTAAGTGACTGTGGAATTTCACCCATGTCCAAGCTCCTCCTCCATAGTGCACTTAGGGCACGCGAGAGGGGTTTCTTGCAGTTCTTAATGAAAACAGAGTTCCACAAGTCTGGGCCCGGGGCTGAGTGCATAAGCATGTTGTCAATGGCTTTTTTGAAATCTATCGGAGTTAGGGTAATGTCAGAAATCTGGCATACATTTATGGAGTTTTGAGGCTCATTCATGAGGAAATCATTTGGGTTGTCGATCCTCAGACCGATTAGTGGTTCACTAAACACAGAGTCGTACTGGGATTTCAATATTTCACTCATTTCCTTGTTGTCATCTGTGTAAGTCCCATCCTGTCTGAGTAGGGGCCCGATACTAGATGTGGTATTTGCCTTGTTTTTGGCATATGAAAAGAAATATTTTGAATTTCTTTCAATTTCATTAATAGCTTTAAGCTCCTCCTGTCTCTCCTGGTTCCTGTAAGAGTCATATAACTTAAGTTCGGTAGTTTCCACTTCCCTGGTCAGCACCTCCTTTCGTGTATCAGATATTCTAGCACTCCTGAGGAGCTCAGTGACTCTTCGTCGTCTTCTGTAGAGGGAGTGTCTTTCTCTCTCCAGTTTACTCCTGCTCTTCTTCTTTCTTAGGGGAATATGCCTAGAACATGCTTCAGCTGCCAGGAAGTTGATCCTTTCAAGGCACTGGTTTGGATCCATGTCATTTAAGATATCTTCCCAACATGTTTCGTTTAGGACATGGTTTACCTGGTCCCAGTTGATGTTCTTGTTTTTGAAGTTGTATTTTGTGAAGACACCTTCACAGGTACATGCATTCTGCTGATCAGGACCCCTATGCATGTACGTCTGGACTTCGATTAGGTTGTGATCGGAATTAGTTGTTTTTGTTATTCTTATGTCTCTTATCAGGGCCTCATTATTTGTGAAGGTCAAGTGTGTTTTCTAGTCTTGTTGGCTCCACTATCTGCTGTCCACATATACCACAGGATTATGGATATCCTTCAATTTTCCGAAATTTTCAACTTGGCTGCAACAAAATTCTTCTTTTGGAATGCAATCTGTGTGGCAGTAGTTGGAACAAGTAGGTTCCCTACATCTAAGAAGTATTTTATCCCTTGTAGTATACCCACAAACACTGCAATAACTACTGGGACAATAGCCAGATAGCGTAGATATTCTTGCTATTTTGCGATGTGAAGTCATCACAGAGGAGACGTTGTAGGTTTGCAATGAAGTTCACAGGAGAGAGAGGGTGGGTGGTGGCATCGTGGGTGGGGGTGGAGTATCGTGGGTGGGGGTGTTTATAACGGGGTGGGTAGTGAGGGCAGGCAGTGGGCGGGCAAGCTGGAAGTGTTGCCTTCTCACTATCACTTAATAAACACTGTTTATGCTATCCACTTTTCCACTAAAGGCAGATGTTACACAAATGACTATGTTGCATTGTACCAGTCACGTTGTTATAAAGCACCAGATGCTAGTACATAGCACGAAAGACATAATATTAGATGCTCACTGTGAAGGCAATAGTGATGTCACTCCTAAGGCCTGCCGCTGTCCCCTCACTCACACCATATCTTCACCATACCACACTTAAATATCACTGATATTGCTTATATTCACTTCAGTGGAGGAGTTGGCTTACTTGTACTAATGTGTTGTAGGTAGTACTTCGTCACTGAACAGTTTTTGTCCTCACCAACCCTCGTAGTTTAGTAATATTTAGAAAGTTTGTGGAGCACACTGTGACACGTCTTCACCCTCTCTCTCTCTCTCTCTCTCTCTCTCTCTCTCTCTCTCTCTCTCTCTCTCTCTCTCTCTCTCTCTCTCTCTCTCTCTCTCTCTCTCTCTCTCTCTCTCTCTCTCTCTCTCTCTCTCTCTCTCTCTCTCTCTCTCTATTATTTAATCTCTCCCACTGTCTCTCTCCCTATCTTTCTCTCCTTCCTCCCTTAATATTTCTTCCTATTCTCTTTCTGACTTATCCTTCTCCCCCACCCCTTCCCCTCCTCACTTATCTTCATTTCCTCTTCCTAAGACTGCATTTCCTTCCTCCTTCCCCTCCCCTTCCCCCTCTCCTGTAATCTTTCCTGCTGGTTCTCCCTCCCAATCTTTTCTACTGACCGCTCTAGGCTTAATCCTATTAATGTTTTTTTTTTCCTTCATGTGCAGTCACGCGTGGTTGTAAGTCACCCTCCCCCTCTTTCCATCCTTTTTCTTTCCTTCTCCTCCTCTCTCCTCCCCTCCCTTCCTCTCCTCTCCCCTCTCCTCCTCTTCCGTCCACATATCAACATTATCTGTCTCTGAAAGTTAAGACACATGTGCAACATCTGGATATCTTTATTGTAGTAGACGTTTCGCCATCCAGTGGCTTTATCAATACAGATTCTAGGACATAATAGGAATACAGTAGAACTATATACAAAAGATGAGGTAATCAGTCCCTCGGCCTTGGAGTTAGTGTTGACAGCATCGTGGTGGAGGAGAATCTCCTCCACGATGCTGTGAACATTGTCGGTATTTTATACCTTTCTTGCACAACATTATCTGTCTCTGTTGTGTAGGACAACGTTTCGACAATAAAGATATCAGAGTGGTATTGTATACTCTGTCTCTCTGTCTGTCTCTTTTTTTTACACAGGGTTTGACAAGGTTAAGGATCCCTAGCTTTATTGTCAAGCTATTTACAGGTTAAGGATTCCTAACTTTATTGGCAAGCTAAGAGCTGTTACCTACATCAGCTTATTTGAAAGCGTTTTTATTGTTATGAGGCATACAAGTAGGGAACAGGATGAAGTTGGAGCCATCTGTGGGCCAGCATTTTCATTTGATCAACTGACGTTATCCCTTTGACATCATTATGCTGTACGAATGTGTTCCATACTCGAGTCATCCTGGGTATATATGATCTCAGATGGAGTGATGTTCTGGAGAAGGGTACAGCCAGAGTGAAGTTGCTGCTTTCTGCCAGTCTTGTGGCATAAAAGCTTGTTTCACGCTGTCCTCGAAGTGGATCCAAGTGTGGTATTTTGACAATATTGGCCTTGTACATAACAGTAAGGCCACCCACATCCCTCCTGTGTTGAAGGCTCTGCTGAAATGACAGATCTATCCAGGATGGGTCCAGGCGAGAGATGAGACGTCTTGCTCTGTTCTCTACTCTGTCAAGCAGTCGCAGATGAGAGGGGGGGGGCAGGCAAACCAAGAAAGTGGAGCATACTCAAGGTGTGAGCATACTTGTGCCTCATACAGAATCTTGCAACCCCTACTGTTGAGCAGATGCGAGATACGTCGAAGTGCTGTAAGCTTCCTGGCTGCCTTGTTTGCAAGATTTACAACGTGGTTCTTCTTAGTCAGTTTGGAGTCGGATTTCACCCCAAGGATATCAACTGCTTCCCCGGGTACCAACACTCTACCATTCATACTTACTACTGCTTCGGCATACCATGATGGTGCTTAGAGACCATCATCATTTGTGTTTTCTTAGGTGCAAATGTTACGTGCCATCGGTTTCCCCAAGCTGATATAGCTCTTAGCTGGTGATAGATGTAGCTTAGAGCAGCTGGCATTTCTTCTCTTGGATAAGTATATGTCAGAGTACAGTCGTCTGCATATGCGTGGGATTCTGGGATGAGATGAAGGTTTCTCTCTCTCTCTCTCTCTCTCTCTCTCTCTCTCTCTCTCTCTCTCTCTCTCTCTCTCTCTCTCTCTCTCTCTCTCTCTCTCTCTCTCTCTCTCTCTCTCCATTTTTCCCAGTCATCTTGAAGATCTTTTGCTTTCTAATTCCTTCCATCCTTCACACTTGTTCTTTACTCACACACATTTCATCTGTGTCTCATGTCCCTCTCACCTATCTCATATCTCCTTCTCATCATCCTCTCGTCTTTCTCATTTTTCATTTCCCTCTTATTCCCCTCTTATTCTCTGCCTCTCCTTTCCCATATTCTCTCTACCCTCACACTATCCTCTCTCTCTCTCTCTCTCTGTCTCCTCTACTACCACTTTTCCATTCTTCTCATAACTCTTCCTTCTATTATTCCTCTAACCACTGCTCCTTTCTTTATCCTCTTCCCCCTTCCCTCCCATTCTCGATTTTCTCTTCTTATTCAACCTTTTATTCTCTTATCCCTTCGTTCCTTAATTTACTCTCCCCATCACTTTATCT
>NC_091312.1:678848-696348 GCF_038502225.1 Cherax quadricarinatus | reverse complement strand
ACATGTGTGAATGTTGGGGGATGAGACGAGGTGAAGTTGACAGGTTGGTTTGCTTTGGTAGGGTTTGCGAGGAAACAGGACCAGTGGGGTTGACGGGGTGGGTGAGGTTAGGTTTAGAAGAGTGACTAATGGAGATAGGCGAAGTGAGGTTGAGAGGTGTAGGGACATAACTGCTCATCTCAGGGTCAGATTATTCTGTTTCCTAGTAGTAAATTTAGTAAGTATTTCTTGGATAAAGGCTATATTCAGGAACTTGTAATAATAATAATAATAATAATAATAATAATAATAATAATAATAATAATAATAATAATAATAATAATAATAATATATGTTATATATTTTGTATGAATATCTTTGGTGTTCAGTTTCCTGTTATAATCTTCAGGTGTTGCGCCTGTCTGTCACAGACTGCGAGGAACTTCAGTTAAACACAGTTCTGTGTATCCTTCACTCACCTTACTGAGGTGCTTTCATGGTGTCAGTGTTTCTCTGAACACGTCACAGAGCTGACGAGGTATATGCCTGTTATATATCTCTAACTGTTTTCGACTTTTTTTTTACTCTTCGCAGTCTGGCTGGGACAAGCTTTAATATTGACTGCATGTTTAACCAGGCTGTTGCTGGCCAGCTAGCCATATAGTCATCTCAGCCTGGTTGATCTGGCGCTTGGTGGAGGGTGTGATTTAATTCCATACCTAGTACTTCTATATCGTGTGATGATTTCAACAGTTCTATACAGGAAAATGAGTGTGTTACACAGTCCTACTTGTCCCTCCTCACTTACTGACACTGTTGTCTATATACAGTGCAAGTTTGCACCCGTATCTCACTCTCCAAAATATCCCGGTACACTGCTGTCCACAATGTGGTCCAAAAAGATCTCGGTGAGGTCAGCGTATCTTCACACGCGGCACAATATATGCAGTTTTGTTGGTGTCCAGCCCTTGTTTATGTCCCGGGAAATGAATAGGCGGATGCCGAGACAAAGGCTACTAGAGCAAACTAACTCTACTGTAGACTTTTGCCTCAAAGTGACCTGGCAACTAGTGGGTCCTGCTACTATCTCTGCATGAAAATACCTGTAATCTTTGGTTTAGAAAAACACGTAAGCAAACACTAGGACATACTTATTTGAAAACGTTTCGGTCCTGGGACCTTGTTCACTTCTAACATACAGAGGTTGAAAGTATATATAGGCGGTGAGTGAGGTGTGAATGACGCATGGTGACCTGAAGATTGACATACTGGGATGAGGACGGGTAGACGATGAGATCATGTGACTCCTGTGTTGCTGGGTAGGTGGTGCTTTGCCGGGTTAAGTATCATATATGCTAATGTTTTAGAAAGTTTGTAGTTTCCAGTGTTACGTTCTATTGTGTCGATGACGACGATTAGCGAGGCTTCTAGACACTGTCGGCGTCTAAGGTCTTGTTCGGTGAGAACGAGTTCTGCCTCATCCCAGTTCATCAAATGCCCCATGGAGTCTCTGTGAAGGACACAGGCGTACCTTAAGTCGTCTTTGTTACTGGCATTTCGAGGCTCACTGAAAACCACGACCTCCCTTTACGTCTTCTAGATTTCATCAGTCTAGTAGACCTCTGTGTTAATTTTAACTTCTTCAAGTATCAGGACAACTGTTACAAACAGTGCTTTGGGATGGCAGTGGGCAGCCCGCTCAGTGCTGTGCTTGCCAACCTCTTCATGGAAAACCTGGAGACAAAGAAATTCAGCACCCTCATTCCCAACACCGTTACCTGGCTGAGATACGTTGATGATATATTGCTTTTCTATCCGAGATGTCTCAATATCCAGGCCCTTCTCAACAAGATCAGTGCAGCCGAACCATCAATAAAGTTTACAGTTAAACTCGAAAAAGATGGCAAACTTCCTTTCCTCTACGTCCTCATGTGCAGATCTCCTGACAATGACAAACTTCTTTTCAAAGTGCATAGAAAACCTACCAACAAGGACGATCTTATACACTTCTATTCACACCAAGACACCCGCACTAAAAGAGGAGTCCTCACTGGCTTCTTGAGAGCTCGTCGCATCTCTAGCCCTTGTTTTCTTGAAGAAGAATGTACTTATATAACACAAGCCTCATTTAGACTATGCTGCTCAGTTCTGGTCACCGTATTACAGAATGGATATAAATGCTCTGGAAAACGTACAGAGGAGGATGACAAAGACGATCCCATGTATCAGAAATCTTCCCTATGAGGATAGACTGAGGGCCCTGAATCTGCACTCTCTCGAAAGGCGTAGAATTAGGGAGGATATGATCGAGGTGTATAAATGGAAAACAGGAATAAATAAAGGGGATATAAATAGCGTGCTGAAAATTTCCAGCCAAGACAGGACTCGCAGCAATGGTTTCAAGTTGGAAAAATTCAGATTCAGGAAGGATATAAGAAAGCACTGGTTTGTTAATAGAGTCGTGGATGAGTGGAAAAAACTCCCGAGTACAGTTATTCAGGCTAAAACGTTGTGTAGTTTTAAAAATAGGTTAGATAAATACATGAGTGGGTTTGGGTGGGTGTGAGTTGGACGTGACTAGCTTGTGCTGCTGGGTCAGGTGCCGTGCTCCTTCCTTGAGTGGAGGTGACCAGACTGGGTGGGTCATTGGGCTAATCCGGGGGGGTGGGTCATTGGGCTTATCCGGGGGGGGGAACATGAACCTTCTCTGCATGGGTCAGTAGGCCTGTTGCAGTGTTTCTTCTTTCCTATGTTCTTAACAACTTGGCGTTTTTCAAAACTATTTATCACACCTTGTCGGTATTTATTACCAAGGTTTATATACCAACCTGTAATCTTTACTAAGAGAGCACCGTCTCTTTGGTAACATACTGGAGCACTTTCTGCAGTGTAGATGTTAACATCTTATTCCACATATAAAGATTCCCCTGGTAAAGTGCTTACATGTTGCACTACTTTTCTCTATTTGGCAGTTTTTCACAATGTTACGTGTTAAAACAATTGAAAATTGTACTTCTAAAACTGAAGCTTGAGGCATAGAGCAAGACAATACTTCTTGCTCTATACCTCAAGGAAGGGAAGGGATGGAAGGAGGGGGGAAGGGATGAAGGGAGGGGGGAAGGGATGAAGGGAGGGGAAAGGGATGGAGGGTGGTAGTGTTGTGGGTAAACACGATAGGAACAATTTTCTTGGGATTACCAGCATTGATAGGGTACACGGCTTTGCCCCGCCTTGCAACGCCCTGGCCCGCCCTACCTGCCCTACCTGCCCAGCCTGCCCCTCCCTACCTGCCCTGCCTGCCCCTCCCTACCTGCCCAGCTCTGCTTGCTCCACCCCACCTAATCTGGTCCTACCCCACCCGACCCCCCTCTCACCTCACCTAGTGAACAAATTGCCTAAATAATTCCAGAGCTTTAAAGGAAATTATTGTAGTGTAATAGCAGGAGATGCCTGCCCCTCACCCCCCTAGCCCCCTCCCACTGCCGCACCCCCTAGCCCCCTCCCACTGCCGCACTCCCTAGCCCCCTCCCACTGCCGCACCTCCTAGCCCCCTCCCACTGCCGCACCTCCTAGCCCCTCCCACTGCCGCACCTCCTAGCCCCCTCCCACTGCCGCACCTCCTAGCCCCCTCCCACTGCCGCACCTCCTAGCCCCCTCCCACTGCCGCACCACCTAGCCCCCTCCAACTGCCGCACCTCCTAGCCCCCTCCCACTGCCGCACCTCCTAGCCCCCTCCCACTGCCGCACCTCCTAGCCCCCTACCACTGCCGCACCTCCTAGCCCCCTCCCACTGCCGCACCTCCTAGCCCCCTCCCACTGCCACACATCCTAGCCCCCTCCCACTGCCACACATCCTAGCCCCCTCCCACTGCCGCACCTCCTAGCCCCCTCCCACTGCCGCACCTCCTAGCCCCCTCCCACTGCCACACATCCTAGCCCCCTCCCACTGCCGCACCTCCTAGCCCCCTCCCACTGCCGCTCCTCCTAGCCCCCTCGCACTGCCGCACCTCCTAGCCCCCTCCCACTGCCGCTCCTCCTAGCCCCCTCTCACTGCCGCACCTCCTGGCCCCCTTCCACTGCCACACCTCCTAGCCGCCTCCCACTGCCGCACCCCCTAGCCCCCTCCCACTGCCACACCCCTTAGCCCCCACTCATTGCCGCACCCCCTAGTCGTCACTGCCATGCCTGCCACCACCTCTACCATCACTACCACCATCGCCAACACCACCACCATCGCCAACACCATCATCGCCAACACCACCATTACCATCAACATCCTCTTAAATAAGGTTTGAGAGTGTAGTTAAAGAGAGAGGATCTCCAATAAAAGTCAGCGTAATGAAAGAGGCTGCCAGGAGAGAAATCTTGTTTCTCAAGACATTACTCGCCCCAGTTCTCTTGTCGGGTTCTTAATGGAGTGCTGGTGACTGAAACACGTTGTACACTGTTATACCGAGTGATATATTGAGTAAATACATGTTGAAACCCAACCTACAGTCCGCGTCTTCCGTCGTAACCGCCCTGACTGGACTCTACGGCGCATGCTCGGTCATGTGGAAGTCCATGACGTTATGGCTAGCAAGTATTTGAAATAAGCAGACATAGCAAGCGTTTGAAATATTCTGACACTCTTTCACTTCACTCATATCCGACAGAGACATAAATCACAACACTACATCATTCTTTGCAGACGATACAAGAATTTGTAGGAGACTGGCATCCACTGAGGACACATCGAAACTTTTCAGTTAATATTCAGCAAATGTTCCGGTGAATCACTGACATCAGTGTAATACTCAGTGTAAGACGCGTCAGTTAGTTTGTTATGTAAATATTGAATTAAAGATTGAGAGTATAAAACAAACTGGAATCGCCCAGTAAAGCGGAAGATTAATGTGATGAACTTAAGAGTGAATATACTAGACGTCACCGTCAACGATCACAACAGTGTTGTTATCACAGCTGCAAGGATGATGATAGGCTGGTAAACTAGAACCTTCAAAACAAGATAGGGCAAGTAAATGGTGGTACTCCTTAACTAGTTTATTCTCTCTAAACTCGAATGTTGTTGTTTAGTAGCAGCTCCTTGTTACGCAGGTGAAAATGCAAAGAAATTAGCAGGGAACCTTCCGTGTCTCTGTGAATTCACTCAACTAAATAAATTGTTGGGAACGCAGGAAATCTATTGAGTTCTACTCCTGCAACCTAAGCTAGAACGATGTTTTAATTTATTCCTGGAAAATACCTCCAGTAAAAAGCAGTGTAAGGGAACCGAGACTCTTCAAAACCCTTCCTTCCTACTTTAGAAATTACCAATATCTTAATAAGTTCTTCACGTTAGTTCCTGATCAGCCGAGCTGTGGTGCCTATGTTGGACTGCATGCGGCCAGCATCAATAACCAGATTGATCAGGCTGTCAATCTGGAGGCCTGGCATGGACGGGTAGGGAGGCCAGTGACCACCCTCTCTGAACTGTATACAGGTGATCAACTGTCATCAGCCAATTTTCTGAAACATAGGATGACGAGATATATATATATATATATATATATATATATATATATATATATATATATATATATATATATATATATATATATATATATATATATATATATATATATATGTATATATATATATATATATATATATATATATATATATATATATATATATATATATATATATATATATATATATATATATATATATATATATATATCGACCAATCTCTAGAACATTGAAAGTTTAGTGACAGTGTAAGAATGTCTGTGGCATCCATACAAAAAACCCTAAGTTTAATTTTTGAAGGGGTGGACAGGTAAGCCAGTGCAAGGTCTCGGTCAGATAACCAAAAGCTCCAGCTGCGGGTCATCATATGACTAAAACTCTCGTCAGGAAACACTTGAGATGTTTCTTGATAAATCTTACCCAACTTCGGAATACAGGAGTGTGGTATAGTCTGACAGTCACACAGGAGTAACAACATTACAGGTGAGGAAGAGTAACTGCTCCTGTGTGTTGCTCACAGTAAAATGTTAAATGTTGTTGGTGCCCTCACTAGGGTACTTTGCTTAGTAACGTCGTTAGTATTATATTCTGTGTTCACCAACAGTAATTCACTTACGAGTCACATCTGAAATCACACGACTGCTACAACTGTATTGTATACCAACAATATATCTATATATATATATATATATATATATATATATATATATATATATATATATATATATATATATATATGATACAGATGTGCTTGAAATTGTTGCGAGACAACGTGTAAATAAATGTTTGTACTTGTAACGTACCACCTGATTAGCTTGTATCCTGGGAAAGTTATGGGTATTAGCCAATGAGAGAGCCCAGTGGGTCTTTAATGCATCCAGTCAGTGAGTCGAATTGGTCTTTAATGCAGCCAATCAGCGAGCTCGGTGGGTCATTAATGCAGCCAATCAGCGAGCCAGATGTGTCTTAATAAGGGGACTGGGTATTACGTCAGGTTAAAGATTCCATACTGGCTGTAGGCTTCAGTGTGAGGGTGAGCTGAGGCTTCACCTTCACTCTTACTAGTGTGAGAGTGAGCTAAGGCTTCACCTTCACTCTTACTAGTGTGAGTGAGCTGAGGCTTCACCTTCACTCTTACTAGTGTGAGTGAGCTGAGGCTTCACCTTCACTCTTACTAGTGTGAGGGTGAGCTGAGGCTTCACCTTCACTCTTACTAGTGTGAGAGTGAGCTAAGGCTTCACCTTCACTCTTACTAGTGTGAGAGTAAGCTGAGGCTTCACCTTCACTCGTATTAGTGTGAGAGTAAGCTGAGGCTTCACCTTCACTCTTATTAGTGTGAGAGTAAGCTGAGGCTTCACTGTACTGGACGTCTGGTGTCATACACACTTGGTCATGTATATAGTGTTGTATTTTCTGTATGATCACATTACATATAAATCTCTCGGTGCATATATAGTAAAGGATTACTTTAATCCCTGTTTTAGGGATTAATGTATTGTTGATGTTAAGTGTGCGGGGCGACTTTCAGCCTTAATGACCCTCGTGCAGTAGATAGTCTTGAAACCAGACGAGCTGTATCATCATTACAGCACTTTACGAGGGCCTGTATCAGGATATTTTCTGGTATGTGTTAAACTGTTCTGTACACTGTGTACAGTGTGTGTGTGTGTGTGTGTGTGTGTGTGTGTGTGTGTGTGTGTGTGTGTGTGTGTGTGTGTGTGTGTGTGTGTGTGTGTGTGTGTGTGTGTGTGTGTGTGAGGGGAAAGGTCTGGTATGAGGGGAAATTGAGGTTGCGGTGGCAGACAAGGCGCACACTGAGCTATTTATTCGCATAATACATGACATTCCCAGGATTAATACTGTCAAGCGGTGGGATTTACGACTCCAAAAGGAGGGATTGAGGAGAAACCTGGAGGAGCCGAAAGGAGGTCGAGTATGAGGTGGAGGGTGAGACGAGGTTGTGTGGGAGGGCGGAAGGTGGAGGTCGAGTGGGAGGGTGGAAGGTGGAGGATGAGAGGAGGTCTGTTATACGGTGGGTTCGTTGAACATTATGAAGGCGTTGGAGAAATACACAATTGCTCTGAGTTATTAGATTACGGTGATGTCTGCCAGCAGTGTCGTACTGTGATGTCTGCCAGCAGTGTCGTACTAATGTGATGTCTGCCAGCAGTGTTGTACTAATGTGATGTCTGCCAGCAGTGTCGTACTAATGTGATGTCTGCCAGCAGTGTCGTACTAATGTGATGTCTGCCAGCAGTGTCGTACTAATGTGATGTCTGCCAGCAGTGTCGTACTAATGTGATGTCTGCCAGCAGTGTCGTACTAATGTGATGTCTGCCAGCAGTGTCGTACTAATGTGATGTCTGCCAGCAATGTCGTACTAATGTGATGTCTGCCAGCAGTGTCGTACTAATGTGATGTCTGCCAGCAGTGTCGTACTAATGTGATGTCTGCCAGCAGTGTCGTACTAATGTGATGTCTGCCAACAGTGTCGTACTAATGTGATGTCTGCCAGCAGTGTCGTACTGTGATGTCTGCCAGCAGTGTCGTACTGTGATGTCTGCCAGCAGTGTCGTACTAATGTGATGTCTGCCAGCAGTGTCGTACTAATGTGATGTCTGCCAGCAGTGTCGTACTAATGTGATGTCTGCCAGCAGTGTCGTACTAATGTGATGTCTGCCAACAGTGTCGTACTAATGTGATGTCTGCCAGCAATGTCGTACTGTGATGTCTGCCAGCAGTGTCGTACTGTGATGTCTGCCAGCAGTGTCGTACTAATGTGATGTCTGCCAGCAGTGTCGTACTAATGTGATGTCTGCCAGCAGTGTCGTACTAATGTGATGTCTGCCAGCAGTGTCGTACTAATGTGATGTCTGCCAGCAGTGTCGTACTGTGATGTCTGCCAGCAGTGTCGTACTAATGTGATGTCTGCCAGCAGTGTCGTACTGTGATGTCTGCCAGCAGTGTCGTACTGTGATGTCTGCCAGCAGTGTCGTACTAATGTGATGTCTGCCAGCAGTGTCGTACTAATGTGATGTCTGCCAGCAGTGTCGTACTAATGTGATGTCTGCCAGCAGTGTCGTACTAATGTGATGTCTGCCAGCAGTGTTGTACTAATGTGATGTCTGCCAGCAGTGTCGTACTAATGTGATGTCTGCCAGCAGTGTTGTACTAATGTGATGTCTGCCATCAGTGTCGTACTAATGTGATGTCTGCCAGCAGTGTTGTACTAATGTGATGTCTGCCAGCAGTGTTGTACTAATGTGATGTCTGCCAGCAGTGTTGTACTAATGTGATGTCTGCCAGCAATGTTGTACTAATGTGATGTCTGCCAGCAATGTTGTACTAATGTGATGTCTGCCAGCAGTGTCGTACTACTGTGATGTCTGCCAGCAGTGTCGTACTAATGTGATGTCTGCCGGCAGTGTTGTACTAATGTGATGTCTGCCAGCAGTGTTGTACTAATGTGATGTCTGCCAGCAGTGTCGTACTGTGATGTCTGCCAGCAGTGTCGTAATAATGTGATGTCTTCCAGCAGTGTCGTACTAATGTGATGTCTTTCAGCAGTGTCGTACTAATGTGATGTCTGCCAACAGTGTTGTACTGTGATGTCTGCCAGCAGTGTCGTACTAATGTGATGTCTGCCAGCAGTGTCGTACTAATGTGATGTCTGCTAGCAGTGTCGTACTGTGATGTCTGCCAGCAGTGTCGTACTGTCATGTCTGCCAGCAGTGTCATACTAATGTGATGTCTGCCAGCAGTGTTGTACTAATGTGATGTCTGCCAGCAGTGTCGCACTAATGTGATGTCTGCCAGCAGTGTCGCATTAATGTGATGTCTGCCAGCAGTGTCGTACTGTGATGTCTGCCAGCAGTGTCCTACTGTAATGTCTGCCAGCAGTGTCGTACTAATGTGATGTTTGCCAGCAGTGTCGTACTAATGTGATGTCTGCCAGCAGTATTGTACTAATGTGATGTCTGCCAGCAGTGTTGTACTAATGTGATGTCTGCCAGCAGTGTTGTACTAATGTGATGTGTGCCAGCAGTGTCGTACTAATGTAATGTCTGCCAGCAGTGTCGTACTAATGTGATGTCTGCCAGCAGTGTCGTACTAATGTGATGTCTGCCAGCAGTGTCGTACTGTGATGTCTGCCAGCAGTGTTGTACTAATGTGATGTCTGCCAGCAGTGTCGTACTAATGTGATGTCTGCCAGCAGTGTCGTACTAATGTGATGTCTGCCAGCAGTGTCGTACTAATGTGATGTCTGCCAGCAGTGTCGTACTAATGTAATGTCTGCCAGCAGTGTCGTACTAATGTAATGTCTGCCAGCAGTGTCGTACTAATGTGATGTCTGCCAGCAGTGTCGTACTAATGTAATGTCTGCCAGCAGTGTCGTACTAATGTAATGTCTGCCAGCAGTGTCGTACTAATGTGATGTCTGCCAGCAGTGTCGTACTAATGTGATGTCTGCCAGCAGTGTCGTACTAATGTAATGTCTGCCAGCAGTGTCGTACTAATGTGATGTCTGCCAGCAGTGTCGTGCTAATGTGATGTCTGCCAGCAGTGTCGTACTAATGTGATGTCTGCATGGTGACAGTACCAGGGTGTGACCTCATACACGTCAGCTTCAGTGATCTTTCAGTGTCTCTAGCTAACCCTCATATTCTTACGCCTTGATACATCGAGTGGGAGGTGAAAGGTGGATTTCGAGTGGGAGGTGTGATGTCATTCGAAGGTGGGGGGGGGGAGTGAGAGTAATGTGACAACCATCACCCTCGGTAGAATTAATTAATAGATAAATTAGCCATTCCACTTAGTCACCCCCACTTAAGTAGCCACTTAAAAATTAACACGTCTGACAAAACTTCCCTTAAAGTGGGAGAGTAACCCAGCAGAAAGAAGAGGCACTTCCAGTATAGGGCTCCTGCTCAGACGAGACGGATGCTACACAGATGACAACGAAGAAATGAGTGAGTTAATGAAATCTCAATATGACTCTGTGTTCAGCGAGCCACTAACCAGTCTAAAGATAGACAATCCAAACAATTTTTTCATGAATGAGCCTCAAAACCCTGCCAGTGTATGCCAAATTTCTGACATAACCCTAACTCCACTAGACTTTCAGAAAGCCATCGACAACATGCCCATGCACTCAGCCCCAGGCCATGACCCTTGAAACTGTGTTTATTAAGAACTGCGAGAAACCCCTCTCACGGGCCCTAAGTATGCTATGGAGAAGGAGCATAGACACAGGTGAGATTCCACAGTCACTGAAAGCAACGGATATAGCCCCGCTCCATAAAGGTGGCAGCAAAGCTTTCACATCCCACATCATAAAAATCTTTGAAAGAATTCTAAGAAGCACGATTGCAAACCACTTGGACTCCCAAAAATTGCACAATCCAGGGCAACATGGTTTCAGAGCAGGTAGTTCCTGCCTCTCGCAACTACTGGACTACTGTGATATGGTCTTAGATGCACTGGAAAATAAACAGAATGCAGATGTAGTATGCACAGATTTCGCAAAAGCCTTTGACAAGTGCGATCATGGTGTAATAGCACACAAAATGCGTGCTAAAGGGATAATAACTGGCAAAGTGGGCAGATGGATCTTAAACTTTCTAACCAATCGAATAAAAATAGTGGTAAACAGAGTTAAATCGGAAGCTGCCATAGTGAAGAGCTCTGTTCCAAAAGGCACAGTACTCGCCCCCATCTTGTTCCTCATCCTCATATCAGACATAGACAGAGATGTAAACCATAGTGTCGTGTCATCTTGTGCAGACAATACTAGGATCTGCATGAGAGTGTCATCCATTGAGGACACGGTAAAGCTCCAAGAAGATATAAACCAAGTTTTCCAATGGGCAACAGAGAACAATATGATGTTCAATGAAGACAAATTTCAACTACTCCGTTATGGAAAACTGGAGGAAATAATAACTAGAACTGAGTATACTACAAACTCCAATCACACAATAGAGAGGAAAAGTAATGTGAGAGACCTGGGAGTGGTAATGTCTGAGGATCTCACCTACAAGGACCACAACAATACCACTATCACATCTGCGAGGAAACTGATAGGATGGATAATGAGAACATTCAAGACAAGAGATGTCAAGCCAATGATGATCCTTTTTAAATCACTTATTCTCTCTAGGCTGGAATACTGCTGTTAATTAACACCCCCATTCAAGGCAGATCTAGAGAATGTACAGAGAACCTTTACTGCACGTATAAGTTCCATCAAACACCTTAACTACTGGGAACGCCTGGAAGCACTTGACTTGTACTCACTGGAGCGCAGGGGAGAGAGATATATCATAATCTACACCTGGAAGATTCTGGAGGGACTGGTCCCTAACCTGCACACAGAAATCATTCCCTTCGGAAGCAAAAGCAAAAGCCGATGTAAAATACCCCCAGTGAAAAGTAGGGGCGCCACTGGTACATTAAGAGAAAACACAATAAGTGTCCAGGGCCCAAGACTGTTCAACAACCTCCCACCACCCATAAGGGGAATTTCCAATAGACCCCTGATTGTATTCGAGAGGGAGCTGGACAGATACCTAAAGTCAGTGCCAGATCTACCAGGCTGTGGTTCGTACGTTGGACTACATGCAGCCAGCAGTAACAGCCTCGTTGATCAGGCCCTGATCCAACAGGAGGCCTGGTCGTGGACCGGGCAGCGGGGGCGTTGATCCCCGGAATACCTTCCAGGTAGTGTAGTAGTGAATCAGGGAGTGTCTGCTAGCAGCCACACATTCCACCCTACATATCGCTCGTATGATTCCCAACAAATTATACAACACTGGTGTACTCCGCTGCCAGACGTTACTTCCTCCTGAACCTCCCCTCCCCTTCTTTTATGTACAATGTATATTGTATTTTGGTAACTGAGACACTCGAGCCCAAGTCTCTCATTTATCAATTTGTTAGTTTTCTAAATCATTGATACAAATATTGTATTTCGGGTATTATAATTATGACTACAGGAGCAGAGTAAGAAGTGTGTACCGGAAGCACCAATTTGGCAACTATGTAAGACAAATTTATCCTATAAACGAAAAAAATATTTCTGAAGCCTCATGCAGAGACACTACTCCAGAGCCACAGTATTTTCACTTGTTTTATATTATTATTATTATTATTATTATTATTATTATTATTATTATTATTATTATTATTATTATTATTATTTTTATTATTATTGTTATTTTTGTTGTTATTGTTGTTATTGTTATAGTCTTATATGTTCAAAGAGCCTACAGATATATGCTATAGATTGTAGCTTGTTCATCCTCCGGCTGAGGTAAGGTCAGATGATAGCACTGATGAGACAAAGGTCAGATGGTAATACTAACACTAAGGCTGGAAGGTCAGTTATAGCACCAGCAAAGCGCTGACTGAGGCTGGAAGATCAGTTATAGCACCAGCAAAGCGCTGACTGAGGCTGGAAGGTCAGTTATAGCACCAGCAAAGTGCTGACTGAGGCTGGAAGGTCAGTTATAGCACCAGCAAAGCGCTGACTGAGGCTGGAAGGTCAGTTATAGCACCAGCAAAGCGCTGACTGAGGCTGGAAGGTCAGTTATAGCACCAGCAAAGCACTGACTGAGGCTGGAAGGTCAGTTATAGCACCAGCAAAGCGCTGACTGAGGCTGGAAGGTCAGTTATAGCACCAGCAAAGCACTGGCTGAGGCTGGAAGATCAGTTATAGCACCAGCAAAGCGCTGACTGAGGCTGGAAGGTCAGTTATAGCACCAGCAAAGTGCTGACTGAGGCTGGAAGGTCAGTTATAGCACCAGCAAAGCGCTTACTGAGGCTGGAAGGTCAGTTATAGCACCAGCAAAGCGCTGACTGAGGCTGGAAGGTCAGTTATAGCACCAGCAAAGTGCTGACTGAGGCTGGAAGGTCAGTTATAGCACCAGCAAAGTGCTGACTGAGGCTGGAAGGTCAGTTATAGCACCAGCAAAGTGCTGACTGAGGCTGGAAGGTCAGTTATAGCACCAGCAAAGTGCTGACTGAGGCTGGAAGGTCAGTTATAGCACCAGCAAAGCGCTGACTGAGGCTGGAAGGTCAGTTATAGCACCAGCAAAGCGCTGACTGAGGCTGGAAGGTCAGTTATAGCACCAGCAAAGCACTGACTGAGGCTGGAAGGTCAGTTATAGCACCAGCAAGCAGGCTTGCCTTGTGATTGCCGCTACAGACCAGGCTGTTGCTGTTGGTGGTGCACAGGTTGTGAAGTTTAAGTGCTGGGTGTGAATGATGGCAAAGTTGATTACATGTATAGGATTAAAATAGTTAATGCGCATTCTTTGGAAAGGCTTAGAAATGAAGAAGATATGACTGAAGTATACAAGTAGAAAACGGTAATAAATAAAAGGGATATACATAGCGTGTTAAAAATACTAGTATTTAAGAACGACAGGACTCTCAGAAGTGGATTCAAGTTGGAGAAATTTACATTTAGAAAGGATATTGGGAAGTACTGGTTCGGCAGTAAAGTTGTAGTTGAGTGGAACAAACTCACCTTAGCTTCATTAAAGAAAGAACTTTAAGTAACTTTAATTATAAGTTGGAAGGATTTGACCCGCCTAGCATGGGCCAGTAGACCTACTGCAGTGTTCCTTCTTATGTCCTTATGTTATGAAGGTATAGAATTTGGGTTGAGGGCTAGGTGTGAAGGTTGAGGGCTGGGTGTGAAGGTTGAGGGCTAGGTGTGAAGGTTGAGGGCTGGGTGTGAAGGTTGAGGGCTGGGTGTGAAGGTTGAGGGCTAGGTGTGAAGGTTGAGGGCTGGGTGTGAAGGTTGAGGGCTAGGTGTGAAGGTTGAGGGCTGGGTGTGAAGGTTGAGGGCTAGGTGTGAAGGTTGAGGGCTGGGTGTGAAGGTTGAGGGCTAGGTGTGAAGGTTGAGGGCTAGGTGTGAAGGTTGAGGGCTAGGTGTGAAGGTTGAGGGCTGGGTGTGAAGGTTGAGGGCTGGGTGTGAAGGTTGAGGGCTGGGTGTGAAGGTTGAGGGCTGGGTGTGAAGGTTGAGAGCTGGGTGTGAAGGTTGAGGGCTGGGTGTGAAGGTTGAGGGCTGCGTGTGAAAGTTGAGGGCTGGGTGGGAAGGTTGAGGGCTGGGTGTGAAAGTTGAGGGCTGGGTGTGAAGATTGATTGCTGGCTGTGAAAGTGAGGGTTGGGTGTGAAGGTTGAGGGCTGGGTGTGAAAGTTGAGGGCTGGGTGTGAAGGTTGACGGCTGGGTGTGAAGGTTGAGGGCTGTGTGTGAAGGTTGAGGGCTAGGTGTATAGGTTGAGGGCTGGTTGTGAAAGTTGAGGGCTGTGTGTGAAGGTTGAGGGCTGGGTGTGAAGGTTGAGGGCTGGGTGTGAAAGTTGAGGGTTGTGTGTGAAGGTTGAGGGCTAGGTGTGAAGGTTGAGGACTAGGTGTGAAGGCTGAGGGCTAGGTGTGAAGGTTGAGGGCTAGGGGTGAAGGTTGAGGGCAAGGTGTGAATGTTGAGGGCTAGGTGTGAAGGTTGAGGGCTAGGTGTGAAGGTTGACGGCTGGGTGTGAAGGTTGAGGGCTAGGTGTGAAGGTTGAGGGCTAGGTGTGAAGGCTGAGGGCTGGGTGTGAAGGTTCAGGGCTGGGTGTGAAGGTTGAGGGCTAGGTGTGAAGGTTGAGGGCTAGGTGTGAAGGCTGAGGGCTAGGTGTGAAGGTTGAGGGCTAGGTGTGAAGGTTGAGGGCTGGGTGTGAAGGTTCAGGGCTGGGTGTGAAGGTTGAGGGCTGGGTGTGAAAGTTGAGGGCTGGGTGTGAAGGTTGAGGGCTGGGTGTGAAGGTTGAGGGCTGGGTGTGAAAGTTGAGGGCTGGGTGTGAGGACTGATGAACGAGTGTTACGATCCACTGACGCAGTGTGAAGAGGAAACATTACCAGTGGGAACAATAGGAGCGTTGTGAGTCTTGAGTCTTGGGTGTTGTTGTCTAGATAACTCCACCAGCTGTATCATCATGCTCCTCCCTCCCTCTCCTCCAACAATGATGTGTGTGTGTGTGTGTGTGTGTGTGTGTGACTCAGTCTCCTCCCCTGGGTCATGAAGGAACTGCCTTGTAACTACTGTTGACTTAGGGGCGGAACTGACCTTAGACTCTTGATTTGTGTTCCGTGGGCGTTCTCTGGTGCATGGGAACGTACTCACATTACCTACTTCTGGCAGCAGTAGTGGTTCCGTGGGCGTTCTCTGGTGCATGGGAACGTACTCACATTACCTACTTCTGGCAGCAGTAGTGTGTTCCGTGGGCGTTCTCAGGTGCATGGGAACGTACATTACCTACTTCTGGCAGCAGTAGTGTGTTCCGTGGGCGTTCTCAGGTGCATGGGAACGTACTCACATTACCAACTCCTGACACTATGGTCCTCACAGTTCAATACTGTTTATGCTTCACACATGCAGCTACGCTTACCTCTTTGCTGGCCAGGTATTCCATGATAATTTGTGTATTCTGTTTGTGAGGTCGATGGTGACACGTCACACGTGAAGACCACCTTTGTGTGTGTGTGTGTGTGTGTGTGTGTGTGTGTGTGTGTGTGTGTGTGTGTGTGTGTGTGTGTGTGTGTCTGTGTGTGTGTGTGTGTGTGTGTGTGTGTGTGTGTGTGTGTGTGTGTGTGTGTGTGTGAGTGTGTGTGTGGGTGTGAGGATTCTTCTAAGAACTCGTTTTTGTGTGCACTTGCTGGTGGTTTTGTTGTGTAGATGAATGGTTCAGAGAACCGACATGTTGATAAATTAGACACATGTGCAACTCTTGGGTATCTTTATTGAGGAAACGTTTCGCCACACAGTGGCTTCATCAGTCCATACGCAGGAGAAACTTGAAGAACAGGATGAGAATGAGGTAATCAGTCCCTCAACCTTGAGTCGATGTGTTCAGTCCATCAATCTTGAATAGAATACAGCATATGAGCGGAGAAGCAGCTTATAAACCGTATGGCAGGAGAGGTGCAGCAGTCATAGGTCGTGTCACATTTGTTCAATGTGGAAGTAGGTCGTGCCCAAGAATTAGGCAAGCGAAGAATTCCTAAGTATTAAGATCCCAAGAAGTTGCAGTGTCTGACAGATTTGTAGATGAATGGTTCAGAGAACCGACATGTTGATAAATTAGACACATGTGCAACTCATTCTCCTCCTGTTCTTCAAGTTTCTCCTACGTATGGACTGATGAAGCCACTGTGTGGCGAAACGTTTCCTCAATAAAGATACCCAAGAGTTGCACATGTGTCTAATTTATCAACATGGTTTTGTTGCCATGAGAGGTGAAGAACCCGCTGCATAATATAGTTGCCAGCTGCCGTGCTGACTGAGTTCTTCATGATAACTGTGTTGGCCTGCCAGCAGCTGGCACCAACAGCCTGGTTGACCACTCAATGAAGTCTTGCCTCAAGTCAGACTGCTAGAAAACGGTCACAGGTGTCTCGGATGTGTCACAGGTGTGTCACAGATATGCCATAGGCGTGTGTCACAGGTGTGTGTTTCTGGTGACAGTTGCTCTTATCACCATAATCTTTATCTCCTCATTCTCCTATCGTACGTTCTATTCTCTATCTTCTCTCTCCATCCTATTCCTTATGACCCCATCCCTTCTACAGCCCCTTCCTCTATCCTCTATCGCCTTATCCCCAGATTGTATATCGATCTGTTCTCCCTGTCTATCGCTGTACTCGCTGTCGTCATTGTCCTCTATCTCCCCATGCTTCGTCTCTCCACCCCTCTATACTCTGTCGGCTAATCCGCCCCTCCTTATTCCTTATGTTTTTCCCTTAACGACGTATCCATAGGGAGAGGGGGTTTACTAAGAATGTTCCCCCTGACGACGTAGGAGAGGGGGGATTACTGAGGACTCTTTCCTTGACAACGTAGGAGAGGGGGGATTACTAAGGATGTTCCCCCTGACGACGTAGAAGAGGGGGGATTACTAAGGATGTTCCCCCTGACGACGTAGGAGAGGGGGATTACTAAGGATGTTCCCCTGACGACGTAGGAGAGGGGGGG
>NC_091312.1:628848-673848 GCF_038502225.1 Cherax quadricarinatus | reverse complement strand
GGAAGGTGTGGGGTGGGGAGATGAGGTGGTGAAGGTGTGGGGGGGGGGAGTGAGGAGGGAGAGGGGTGGAGGGGTGGGGGATGGAGGTGGTAGGGGAGGTGAGGTGGTGGGAAGGTGTGGTAGGGAGGAGGAGGAGGAGGGAGGTGAAGGGTGTGGAGGAGGAGGGGTAGGGAGTGAGGGGTGGTGAAGGTGTGGTGGGGAGTGAGGAGGGAGGAGGGGTGGTGAAGGTGGTGGGGGAGGAGGAGGGAGTGAGGGGTAGAAGGTGTGGTGGGGAAGTGTGTGGGGAGGTGGAGTGAGGGGAGGAGGGGTGTGAAGTGGTGGGGAAGGAGGAGGGGTGAAGGGGTGGTGGGGTGGGGGAGTGAGTGAGGAGTGAGTGGTGAAGGTGGTGAGTGTGGTGGGAGGGAGTGAGGGGTGGTGAAGGTGTGGTGGGGGAGTGAGTGAGGGAGTGAGGGGTGGTGAAGGTGTGGTGGGGGATGTTAGATATTGTGCTTCTGTTGACTGTGTGAATAATGCAGATGGACCAGGTGGTGCTGGTAGGTGTTCCGTCCCTCCTGCCAGGTGGTGGTGGTGGCAAGTATTCCGTCCCTCCTGCCAGGTGGTGGTGGTGGTAAGTATTCCGTCCCTCCTGCCAGGTGGTGGTGGTGGTAAGTATTCCGTCCCTCCTGCCAGGTGGTGGTGGTAGGCGTTCCGTCCCTCCTGCCAGGTGGTGGTGGTGGTGGTGGTAAGTGTTCCGTCCCTCCTCCCAGGTGGTGGTGGTAGGCGTTCCGTCCCTCCTGCCAGGTGGTGGTGGTGGTGGTAAGTGTTCCGTCCCTCCTCCCAGGTGGTGGTGGTAGGCGTTCCGTCCCTCCTGCCAGAAGGTGGTGGTGGTAGGTGTTCCGTCTTTCTTGCTAGGTGGTGGTGGTAGGTGTACAGTCCCTTCTGCCACGTGGTGGTGCTAGGTATTCCGTCCCTCCTGCCAGGTGGTGGTGCTAAGTGTTCCGTCCCTCCTGTCACACAATCACACAATAGAGCGGAAAAGTAATGTGAAGGACCTGGGTGTGGTAATGACCGAAGACCTCACCTTCAAGGATCACAACAATGCCACTATCACATCTACTAGGAAACTGATAGGATGGATAATGAGAACATTCAAGACAAGAGATGCTAAGGTAATGATGATCCTTTTTAAATCACTTATTCTTTCTAGGCTGGAATACTGCTGTACATTAACATCCCCATTCAAGGCAGGTGAAATTGCAAAGCTAGAGAATGTACAGAGAACCTTTACTGCACGTGTAAGTTCCATCAAACACCTTAACTACTGGGAGCGCCTGGAAGCACTTGACTTGTACTTACTAGAGCGCAGGCGAGAGAGTTATATCATAATCTACACCTGGAAGATTCTGGAAGGACTGGTCTCTAATATGCACACAGCAATCACTCCATACGAAAGCAAAAGACTTGGCAGGCGGTGCAACATATCCCCAGTGAAAAGTAGGGGCGTCACTGGTACACTAAGAGAAAACACAATAAGTGTCCGGGGCCCAAGACTGTTCAACAGCCTCCCACCAGCAATAAGGGGCATTACGGGAAGACCCCTGGTTGTCTTCAAGAGGGAGCTGGACAGATACCTAAAGACGGTGCCGGATCAGCCGGGCTGTGGTTCGTACGTTGGATTGCGTGCGGCCAGCAGTAACAGCCTCGTTGATCAGGCCCTGATCCACCGGGAGGCCTGGTCGTGGACCGGGCCGCGGGGGCGTTGATCCCCGGAATGCCCTTCAGGTAGACTCCAGGTAGGTGGTGGTGATAGGGACTCCGTCCCTCCTGCCAGGTGGTGTCTTGGTTGTCTACTCTCCTAGGTGATGATGTTGGGGATAAGCCTACCGTCCCAGATGGTGCGGGGGCCACCTGTCTACCAGAGGGCGCTGGCCTGCCAGATGGGTAAGACAGATTTCGATTTTAGGGGAGTAGAGGTTGTAGATCTTGGTGTCTTTGATTGTGGTAGTGTCAGCAAGTGGGATGAGTGAGGGAGGTGTGTGTCTACCTGCCAGGAGATGCTGCACCACCACCTATGTCTGGATTCTGAGAAAAATGTAGAATACTGAGAATGCGAGATATTCTCCCGGTAGAGAGAGAGAGAGAGAGAGAGAGAGAGAGAGAGAGAGAGAGAGAGAGAGAGAGAGAGAGAGAGAGAGAGAGAGAGGGAAAGAGGGAGAGAGGGAGGGGGGAGGGGGAGGGGAAGGGAAGGGTGAGGAAAGGAGGGAAAACCTAAAGACATTCCCGTGGACCACCGTCTCTCGCAGCTTGGTCCTAGGCCAGACCTGTTTGATGGACTGATCAACTAAGCTGGTGACATTTGATGAGTGTTGACTCTGCTTTATTTGTTTTCACTGTTACACATAAACATGTCTATCTATGTTGAGTGGGACTTGCACGTAAGTAAATAAAATTATGAAAACTTATTTCTTGGGTAGCATTGAAAATTGGGTTGGGCAAATATTTTGTTAATTGTAAAGGAAGGGTGATGAGAAGTCTTCGTCCCTCAACACTTAGTGATTTATTTCACTGTGTACTCATTGCACTTCTGCTTTTCATTGCATATATTCTATTGCGCTCTGCAGTGGTAGTGGTTCCGGTGTGTAGATTTGGGTTCAGTCCCTCCAGAGTATTCCATGTGTATATTATGATGCGTCCTTTTTTTTCGCCTACGTTCCATGGAGCACGGCTCAAGGAACTTCAACCGTTCCCACTAATTCAAGTGTCTGATGGAATTTATACGAGTAGTGGAGCCACTGCCACTCTCGTACAGATTTTTGTACTGTTTGCAAAAGATAATATGAAAAAGATAATGTGGGCTAATACAAGGTATGTATGAAGCAAGTACCATGAGGAAACCCAGAAGAAGATCAGATGTAGAAAGAGAGCGTAGGAGAGGGTACAGAAGAATAAAATGGGTTACTGAACTGCTTAAAAACACACACATGTCGCAACAGAGGAAAGACAGATTTAAACGAGAGATCACTGAGCTAAAGCAAAGGGTCATCCAGGATATTGCAAGAAACCCAAAATATTTCTGTTCCTACGCAAAATCCAAGCTAAGAACTACCTGTAGAATTGGACCACTACTGAGAGGAGACTCGTATACTGAAGATGAACAGGAAATGAGTGAAATCCTAAAAGAACAGTATGAGTCGGTGTTCAGCAACCCACTAAATGACAGCAAGGTAGAAAATGCAGAAATATTTTTCACTCCAGAAGAAGGCCGCACAGACCAACTAACTGACATTAGTACAAATCCCATAAATTTCGAAAAAGAAATGGCTAACATACCCACTCACTCAGCACCTGGACCAGATTCATGGAATGCTTTATTTATAAAGAAGTGCAAAGTACCACTAGCACGACCCCTCAGTATTCTCTGGAGAATGAGCTTAGATCTAGGTGAAATACCGGAGGTCTTAATGAGTGCAGACATAGCTCTTTTGACGCACGAAATCATAATGACACGATTGCAAACAAACCATACCACGGGCGGGGTTTGAACCCGCATTTGTAGTCACAGTGGTGCCTATGCTAACCTTCCTATGGTGTATAAATATATCTAGTTGGATGAATCTTATTGAAGCTAGCTGGCCCAGTGGCTAACGCGACGGTCTGGAGTTTTGAGACTCTCTGACCGCGGGTTCAAACCCCACCCGTGGTATGGTTTGATAGCTCCTTTGCATAAGGGAGGTAGTAGAGCACCAGCTAAAAATTGCAGACCATAAAAATCTTCGAAATAGTGATGAGACGGCAGATTACAAATTTCATGGACCAGAACAACCAGCATAACCCGAACCAACATGGTTTTAGAGCAGGAAGATCATGTCTGTCACAGCTGCTGAACCATTATGACAGAATTACGGAGGCACTGGAAGACGATCAAAACGCAGATGTGATTTACACAGATTTTGCAAAGGCGTTTGACAAATTCGATCATGGAGTGATAGCGCACAAAATGAAGGCCATGGACATTACGGGGAAGGTAGGCAGATGGATTTTCGGTTTCCTAACACACAGAACACAAAAAGTAGTAGTAAACAGAGCAAGATCCAACATCAGCGAGGTAAAAAGCTCAGTGCCCTAAGGCACTGTCCTGGCACCTCTGCTGTTTCTCATCCTCACAGCAGACAGATGAAAACACCCGGCACACTTTTGTATCATCATTTGAAAATGACACTAAAATAAGCATGAAAGTCACTACGGTAGAGGACACTGAAAAAATACAGGAAGACATGAGCAGGGTTTTCCAGTGGGCAGTGGAGAACATGTTCATTGATAAGTTCCAGCTCCTTAGGTATGGAAACAATGAACTCAAAAGAAACACTATATACGAAACTCAAGAGGGTCACCAAATAGAACGTAAGGAACACGTAAAAGACCTAAGATTAATTATGTCAGCGGACCTTTCTTTTAAAGACCATAACAAGACAAAGATCACGACAGCCAGGAAGATGACGGGGTGGGTATTGAGAACTTTCAAAACAAGGGAAATAATGCCGATGATGACACTCTTCAAATCGCTAGTGCTCCCTCACTTAGAATATTGCTCAGTGCTGACGGCCCGATTCAAAGCAGGAGAAATATCAGAGCTGGAACATATACAGAGATCGTTTACGGGTCACATTGAGTCAGTAAAGCACCTAAATTACTGGGAACGCCTTCAAGTCTTGAATATGTACTACTGGAGAGACAGGTACGTGATAATATATACCTGGAAAGTACTCGAGGACCTGTTCTCAAATCTGCACACTGCCATAACAACATACTAGAGTGAGAGATATGAGAGGAAGTGTAAAATAAACCCAGTGAGGAGCAGGGGTGCGGTGGGGACAATAAGGGAACACTGTATTAACATTCGGGGTCCCAGACTATTGAACATCTTACCAGAAGATATCAGAAACACTGTTGGAATAAGTGTAGAAGCCTTCAAGAGGAAACTGGACAAGTATCTTCACCAGGTGCCAGATCAACCCGGCTGTGGCGGATATGTGGGGCAGAGGGCCTCCAGCAGCAACAGCCTGGTTGACCAGGCAAGCGCAGACGAGCCTAGCCCATGGCCGGGCTCCGAGAGCAGTGAAACTCTCGAAACTCTTCAAAGGTTTATCAAAGGAACAGAGTATTTCACTGTGGCAGTCTCTGATTTTACTTCGTTCACTGTTACTTTCTGCGTCCGATTTGACTGAAAATTAAAAATCCATCTGTCCACTTTACCAGTTATTCCTTTTTGCACGCATTTTATATGCTGTTAGGCCGTGATCTCACTTGTCGAGGGTTGTATCAAACTGACCGACCCTGATATATCCATAGAATCCACGTTCATTGAACATAACACAACGCATTAATTATGTGAGTAAGGTTCTACAGGTGTTTCCTGAAGACGACTAGCTCACTTGCGGCATCCCAAAAAGTTCTCTCAGAAAACTGGAAGTCTGGTCTCGGGCCTGGCTTCCAGACGGGTAAAGTGCTCGAAACCAATCATAAGTGTACCACAGATTCTGTGTATGTCTACCATCATGCATCTTTCAAAACATAGCTCATCTTTAGTCAACTCTAAAGGGAATCCATATATAGATCTCACTTGGGGGAACATTCCCACAAGTACCTTCCAGAGAAGTGCTCATTGAGACAGGTCTTACGAGAACCCACTTTCAAGCAGCAGCTGCTGATCTCGGCAAGCCTCTCAAGAAATCCACTTCGAGTAAACTGCTTATTCTCTTTGCTTTCATACATCTCTTAAATTCTCAATAAGAAGGAGGCATTTTACTTCATTACGGACGTTGTAGGAGGAGCGTTTTGAGAATTTCTTGACTTTTATAATACCGGAGTCACTTCGGCAGGAGGATGTCTAGTCCCACAGCTGTAACATGGCTGTACCGTAAGTTAAGTTAGTACAACAGGAGAATGTATAGTCCCACTGTAACTTGACTGCAAAAAAACGGCTAACGACCCGCTACCATATATCCCAGGTAATGAAACTTTGCAGTCACTGAAAAAAACAATCGTATTGCACCCACTTGCAATGTCTCCCGTGGATTTCACTTAGCGTCTAGGACCTAGATTCCTAGAGCCTAACCATCGTCTATTTCTCTTGTTTTTTCCCTCGTCTTAATTGGATCAGCGCGAGCGGTGAATGGTCTGAAGGGGTCTTGCGTTTGGATCAGTAATTAGAACTAGAGAGAAGAGAGGGAGGGAGAGAGAGGCAGTTGACCTGGGTTCCCCAGGGCACTCGCTGTTTGTGAGTGACCTGGGTTCCCCAGGGCACTCGCTGTTTGTGACTGACCTGGCAAATGTTTGGGTTATGCCACGTCTGTATATTTTTTTTAATATTTAATGGAATGCCTGGTGAAATGAAAGTTAAATATTATGGCGTTCACGTTTTTTAGAGTGGGTCCTTTGATCTGCAAATTTCCCAAGTTTGTGTGAATTGTTGGGGCTCACGTACAGTACGTGCTCACAGACACGTCCAGTACGTGGTGCTCACACGCACGTACAGTACGTGGTTGTCAACACCTGCAGTCCTACTGAAATTTGTCCTTCGAAAAAAAAAAATCAAGTTTATATGTTTTCTTTGGGCCGGTGAGCAGCCCTTTATGACCCTGGTAGGTTTAGCGCTTCTTTTTTATAATAATAATAACAATAATAATAATAATAATAATAATATGGCCCACTGAAAGCCTGATTTATACCAATTTAATAGTTAGGTGAGCAGGATGGATGTCACTCTCATTTAGATCATAGTATCGTCTGCGAGAGATGATACTGATGGAATTTATAGTTTGAGACTAGTACTGTGTCTGGAAGAACTGCTTCCGCATCCATTGTGTTTGTTGTTATCTCATGATCACATTTATCTAAATATTTCGCACGGTCTGTGTATATTAGGTCAGCATTTAACTTGTTTGCTAGTTCGTGAGAAAATGTATCGTAGTCAGGGGTTTCAAGAGGCAAGAGCGATCTTGTTTAATTATTATTATAATCAAAAAGAAGCGCTAAGCCACAAGGGCTATACAGCGATCTAGTTTAAACCCATATTGCTATGGTCTTGTGTAATTGTACAACTGTACAGTTCGTTTGATAGCTTAGTTGTGTCTGGCTGAACTTGTTAACATTCTCTTGGGATTTTCTCTGCTCTTAGGTTTGGTATATTATTCTCTCTCAGGCGTCTTAAGCTGCAGCATGTAATGCAGATGAGGTTTTGTGCTGCGTTTCTAAGGTTTTCGAATCATTGGTGGTTTCTTATCAACGTGTGTTTTCACTGTTGTGAATTATCACCTAGGTGTGTATACAAGAAAAGTTACTAGGTTTTAATTGTCTGTTTTTACTGACATTTCTTCAACTAAGTTGATTTTGGTGTTAAGTTTGCTAAACAAGATTTGTAAAAAAAAATCGTTGTTTTTTTATTTAAAAAATGCTGAAAAGTTTAAGAAATATTTTAGTATTTAAATTTTGCTTCTTCTATTTTTTTTAAACTTGAGTTACTGGCAGTAACGAATGTCACCAGATAACAATGATGTCACTGATAATTGAATATTTTGTGTGATTTTGTTATTTCGTGGACAATTTTTTATTTTTTTCATTTTTGTTTTAATATATAAATATCATTATTATGAAACTGAGACAAAAAGTTGGTGGTTAGAACAAAAAATTATATACATTTAAATGCACAAAACACTTTCTTGATCTTCAATTTTCTTGGAAGTTATGTGCCTGTATGTGCTCCTTCCTTATTTGCGACACACAATTTTTTTCTCATATTATACAAGTCATTGTTCTTCAACACGGTGTCTCTCTCTGCATCAGAATCACTCTCGAACTATTTGTTTTATTGAATATTTTGAAAAATAATATATATATATATATATATATATATATATATATATATATATATATATATATATATATGGTGGGCGAAAATACATGATGCCCTTATCCACTGAACCATACGATCCTTAAGAATAGGACATCCAGCGGAACTGGATGTTGTACTCTACCCAAGGACACACGATGGTGTGGATGACTCTAGGCTAATTTCATTCTAGTCCCTGTTTGGTGTACTAGTTCAACGAGCAGTATTTTATATTATTGTGACTTCGAACGAGTGGTATTGACCAATAACAACACTGCACTAGCTAAGGACTCGAACCCATGCTGCTTTGGCCTGCCTCATGGTGGGCGAAAACACATGATGCCCTTATCCACTGAACCATACGATCCTTAAGAGTAGGGCATCCAGCGGAACTGGATGTTGTACTCCCTACCCAAGAAGCCGCAGCATGAGCTGTGGCTTTACTGCCTTGGGAGACCCCAAAGCCCAGTTGGTGTGGCTGGAGTAAACTGGCAGCTTCTAGGCAAATGTTTCTTACTACTGCTTTGGCAACGAGACGGCGAAGAGTGTTACCAACAGCAATGGGTCTGATTCCCCCATCCTTCTTCTTCAAAGCACATAGTGAGGCTCCAAAAAAGAAAGGTTTAGTTTCTTCTGGGATTCGCCCAGCCAGACAGTTGTTGACGAAAGTTGTTAACTCGGTGAGAAGAATTGATGCAGATGCGCCGAGTACTGGATTTACCATCTCTTTGAGGTGCTGTGGTCGAATTCCAGTGTAACCTCCTGCAGATCCTGCTGGAAATGACACAATCGCCTTATAGTCTTCTGATTCTGGCAAAATTAATTGTTCAGTGATGGGGTCTTCCTCAGGGTTGTTGTTGATGGCTATGGTGTCCCTGGTTGGATGCTTGTCTCTTAGTGCTTGGGTTGTGGTCTAATCTTTGGGGCTACAGTGTCGTCACTTGTAATTATTCTGATTGCTCCCACTGTGTTACCTTCTTCGACTTTTTTGCTAACCAGTGCACAGATTTTCTCGTTTGAATATATATATATATATATATATATATATATATATATATATATATATATATATATATATATATATATATATATATATATATATAATGTAAAATAAGACATTTAGTGTGCAAGTGATTATTATTAAATATGTACCACATATAAACATTGTATGCTTTTATATACTATGTAATGTGTTTCTTTGGGCCCATGGTTGCTTATTTTGCAGTTGCACTCAATCAATAACCACAAAAAGCAAAGGATTATAGCAAAATGTTTGGATGAATGAGCAGAAGCTTCCTCACTCGCCCAGAGACAAAGCCACACTGACTTGCAAGCGGCCCCAGCGGGCAGATGGATGCCTCCCAAATGGCCGACAACCGAATTAACGGCCGATAACCGAGTTGGCCGATAGCTGAACCGGCCAATAACCGGGGGTCCACTGTATATATATAATATGGTACAGAAGATTTAAGAGATACATTGTTGATATAAAGGTGGCATATAAGGTACATGTTGTTTCCTGTGTATCACCGATTATAAGGCGAAAATCTCATCCAGCTCCTCAGAGCTGGGGCGTGTGCCCAAAATACAGCAGGCATTACCCCTTTGAACAGCCGCACTGAGCCGCTGGAACAGAAAACTAGCTGCCCTGGGATCCCTAGTTACCCTGATGAGTCTTTTTCCCAGCTCCTTAAGGAATTTAGATGCACTCTTTCCCCATGAGCCAAGTGTCTCTGAGCCTATGGGAACAAACATATAATGATGGGCAAGTTCTCCATATTTTCTAGACTTTTGGGACTCCCTGCAGCTGGCAGCTGCCCCTCCTTCCTCCCTGGTGTATTGGAGATAGGTATCAGCCAAGGTAGATGCACATGTATAGTCCCACACCACCTGCTTCCCATCTGTCCAGGCTTGAAGGGTGATACCATCTGGACGCTTCTGGCTGCCATCAGATCTGCATAGTTGGGGTGGCTCCCTTACTGCTGGGCATCAGCTGTTGTGAGGCTCCTCTTGATAATGTTATTAACCTCCTCATGTCTTGCAATCTTTCCCTCGGATTTACGGCACACAAGACCATGGTACCCGAATCGGTCTGCTGCTTCACTGCCACAAATACACCTGTGTTCGGCGAGAATATGGGCGGCAAGTCGAAGGGCAACACCGATGCGGATGGTCTGTGGGTCGAGGCGTGTGCCAAGGCTGGAGTTGGGAACAGCCAACAGAAAGTCCCCAGCATGAGGGGCTCTCACTGCCAGGAGGCGGGCTCTATACTTCCCTGACACACTCTGAAGCACTGGAATGGTCCACTATTGGACCATCCCAGTGCGATTGTTTGTAGTTGTTGGGGGGAGCAGGTCTGGTTTCTGAGCCCGTTAGATTATCCCAGATCATTGCTCCGTCAATGAATTTTTGGTCCTGGACTCCAATCTTGTCCCTAAGATGTTCAGGGAGAATCGTTGCTACAAGCTCTCTGGATGCAATACACGAGGACAGAAAAGCAGGTAACGCAATCTGTGATGACTTGCGGACACCAATGCCTCCTAGTCTGACTGGAAGTGTAGCTCGGTTCCACTGCCCGTCTTCTAGAGTAAGGTTAAGTACTTTCGTAAAAATCTGCCTCAGAATACTGTCATATTCGTGCAGTATAGGGTTATCATATGAAGGTGCACATCTTAGGAAATATGTCAACCTGGGCAGACTCAAGCACTTTGTGAGAAGGTACAAGGCATCGTGGGTGTCCAGATTACCTATTCGTTGTTCCATTCTCCTTAACTCTTCCAATTTCTTCCTGAGAATTGTGTCAATGGCATTGCTTCCCAGAGGTGCTCCTAGCAAGACACTATTTGTGGGGGCAATGACTGCTGCTCCTGGTATATGGAAAACTCATGGAAAGCTCAGTAACTTTTTATAATTCATTTGCAGTTAGCTCTAACACTTTTGATATATTGAATTTTCTTCTGCACATACTTGTGTGGCCTTTTAAATAATATATATTTATTTTTTTCAGGCCATGGCAATTAAACTTATGTATTATGCAATAATCGCGAACAAGCGATGCAAAAAAAATCAAAGCAACCACGAGGGGAGTTGAATGACAGCTCTAGGCCTTTTGTGTTGCAATCAACACATCAGGAGCAGGAGCTTTCAGTGTTACAGTAAAAGGAGGAATTCCAAGCGTATGTATACACTTACACACAGATTAACCAGGTTCCTTAGTGCTTGAAGATACAGACCAGGTTACACTTTCATGCTACGTTATGATAGCATTTATTATGGGTCTGTGAATGTTGTGGGTATTGCTTGAAAACTTCGTATGAGCGTCAAAATATGAACAATGTTACGGTGCTACTTGTTTGTGCTGGGATTTCCTTGACTATGACGGAACAACCACTGGTTGTGTCCATGTCAAGGACACGATACAACTGTAACCGGAGAGAAAGAGAGAGAGAGAGAGTAAAGACAAACTTTAACTAGAATGTGAAGATAAATATATTTGGAATATGAGGATAATTATCATTGGACTGTGAGGATAATTCTCTTGTTATTGTGACAGCGTAGTGCTAGGTGCCGTCAGCGTGCTGGTAGCACGATGCTGGCTGCTGTGAGCGTGCTGGTAGCACGATGCTGGCTGCTGTGAGCGTGCTGGTAGCACGATGCTGGCTGCTGGGAGCGTGCTGGTAGCACGATGCTGGCTGCTGTGAGCGTGCTGGTAGCACGATGCTGACTGCTGTGAGCGTGCTGGTAGCACGATGCTGGGTGCTGGGAGCACCATGCTACCAGCAGCCAGCTGGTAGCATGGTGCTGAGGGTAAGGAAGACACCGCCTGAGGCGGCTTCATCTAATATATTCCTCAAACTCAGCAGCACTTTATAGCAGACAAGTTGAACTCAGCACTTTAACTTTGTAAAACACGTCCAGTCGTGGTGGGTGAGGGCAGAGAAGGGAAGTGGGTGAAGGCAGAGAGGGGAAGTGGGTGAAGGCAGAGAGGGGAAGTGGGTGAAGGCAGAGAGGGGAAGTGGGTGAAGGCAGAGAGGGGAAGTGGGTGAAGGCAGAGAGGGGAAGTGGGTGAAGGCAGAGAGGGGAAGTGGGTGAAGGCAGAGAGGGGAAGTGGGTGAAGGCAGAGAGGGGAAGTGGGTAAGGGCAAAGGGAAGGGAAGCCACACCCAACGATTGGAGAGACGAGAGTATAGAAAAAAGAAAGACACTAGGAAAAATTAAGTGACGGGCCAACTCTTGAAGGAAGAGAGAGAGAGAGAGAGAGAGAGAGAGAGAGAGAGAGAGAGAGAGAGAGAGAGAGAGAGAGAGAGAGAGAGAGAGAGAGAGAGAAACAAGGATAGAGTGACATATACCTTTAATTTGCCTACAGTAAGTTTCGAGGGCTTTCCTACTCGCGGAACCCGGCCCTGGGACCAGTCCTGGGCCCGGCCCTGGGCCAGGCTTGTCTAGTGTTTCCTTGGTCAACCAGGTTGTTGCTGCTGGCGTCCCACTGGCTGGCTCATACACTTAAAAAGAAACATACGAAGGAAGAGAGAGAAGGATAGAAAGAAACCTACATGAAAGAAGAGAAGGAGAAACAAATGCAGAGGGAGGGAAAAATGAAGGAACAGGAGGAGAAATAAATGAAGAGGTAGGAAAAATAAATTAATGCTGACAGTGATGTGTTGTTGACAGCATAAAATGTTGAGCTCGGTGAAGAGCTTCACTGTTCTACTGCGATGTGGGTTACAGAGCTCAGCTTATTCTTAAACCTTTTCAAGGTCAGCATATGCTGAAAGTATTCTACTTGGGTTCTTATTTTCATTATCATCAGTCATTTTTAACCATCCGGTTATACTAAAATTACATTTATCAGTGACCGATACACTGTTTCTTACAGTAATAATCATCAGTATCTCGCTCTCTCTCTCCTCTCCTCCTCCCCCTCACTCTCTGCTGAAGACGATAGAAGGGGATCGAAATATACAAACCAATTAATCTTCCGAGTTTGTCTCCATGTGGGTTATTATTGATGACAAGTGTTCATTACACTTTAGTTATCCTTATATATATATATATATATATATATATATATATATATATATATATATATATATATATATATATATATATATATATATATAAGTTAATTCACATGGAAGTATCACACTAACCATGAAGACTGTTCTTAACACTTTACAATTTGAGTCTTCACAAACATCAAAGATTTTGCCTCAACAAGACAAACAATGTCCTGAAACTAACTGTATAAATGTAGAAAGTTACAACACCACAGTATCTTATCATAAAAAAAGGTAGATACCAAAATATTGTCTAAAAGACGTATCTAAAGATTGCTCGAGTGCCCGAGAATATGAATAAATCAGTCTTGTGAACAATACAGAGTGAACTATGAGTCAACTCTTAACTCCAATTCTCAAGGGAATTCGAACTGAGCGAATCTAAGGGAGAACAGATATATGATCAGTAGTCAGGGCTAGATCAGGGAGCAGACTACTTCACTGAACGTCTGTTAAAACTTCATAAGGTTGGATCACGTGACCCAAACTGTGTGAGCTCGACTTGAACAAGTGAACATTAATTTACCTGACGGTTTCTTGATATGTTTTGTTCTCTTTGCATTATAAGAAATCCTACCTAGCAACAATTAAAATCATCGACACCGATAATAATAATAGTAATAGCAGTACCATGGTATATGTAATGACAGATAATATAGTGCTGAGCATCTCCATTTTAGCTATTAATGGAGATCTTCACACTATAATATTAAGTAATAATCACATTCTCAGACAATACCTAAATATTACATGGTGACTTATCTCCAAGGTACAACAGCTTAAATAGCAATGCACTTCTTGCCGAATAAGGCAAGCTAAAATGATGTTGAAGTTCTGACAATAAAAATCGAGAACCAAAACTTAGTTATTGTACTTGTATATAAGCCACCAGATGCAACTTCCCAGCAGTTCACAGAACAACTATCAAAAATTGACTCCTGTCTGGAAAACTTTCCAGCTCCATCCCTAACCATCTTGCTGCTTGGTGACTTCAATCTAAGACACACAAAATGGAAGAATATAGCAAATAATGTCGTAGCAGAAATAATCCCTGGAGGTACCTCAGATGAAAGGTCACACACACAGGAGCTGCTGAATTTCTGCAACAAACACACCCTAAGTCAGCAGATAGTGGAGCCAACAAGACTGGAGAACACACTGGTCCTTTTTTTCACAAATAGTGAGGACCTGGTAAGGAACATAATATCAAAAGCAGATTCTGATCACACACTAATCGAAGTCCAGACTTGCATGCACAGGAGTCCTGATCGGCAAGATGCATACAGCTATGAGGGTACCTTTACCAAATTCAACTTCAGCAACAAGAAACATCATTTGGGATCAGGTAAACTATGCCCTAAATGAAACATGCTAGGAAGATATCTTAAATTACATGGGCCCTAACCAATGCCTTGAAAAGATCAACCTCCTGGTAGCTGAAGTATGTTCAGGTATATTCCTATAAGACAAAAGAAAAAAAGTAAATTGGAGAGAGAGAGACGTTACCTCTACAGGAGAAGACGAAGAACCATTGAGCTCCTCAATAATGCCAGATTATCTGATACACGGAAGGAAGTGCTAACCAGGGAAGTGGAAAATATTGAGCTGAAGTTAAAGGACTCATACAGGATCCAGGAGAGACAAGAGGAGCTAAAAGCGATTATTGAAATTGAAAAAAATTCGAAATATTTCCTTTCATATGCTAAAAACAAGTCAAAAACCACTTCTAGTATAGGGCTCCTGCTCTGACAAGACGGATCCTACACTGACGACAACAAAGAAATGAGCGAGATACTGAAATCTCAATGTGACTCTGTGTTCAGCGAGCCACTAACTAGTTTAAAGATAGACAATCCAAACAATTTTTTCATGAATGAGCCTCAAAACCCTGCCAGTGTATGCCAAATTTCTGACATAACCCTAACTTCTCTAGACTTTCAGAAAGCCATCGACAACATGCCCATGCACTCAGCCCCAGGCCCTGATTCGTGGAACTCGGTGTTCATAAGAACTGCAAGAAACCCCTCTCACGGGCCCTAAGTATGCTGTGGAGAAGGAGCTTAGACACAGGCGAGATTCCACAATCACTAAAAACAACGGATATAGCCCCACTCCATAAAGGTGGCAGCAAAGCAGTAGCTAAGAATTATAGACCAATAGCTTTAACGTCTCACATCATAAAAATCTTTGAAAGAGTTCAAAGAAGCAGAATAGGAAACCACCTGGACTCCCAAAAATTGCACAATCCAGGGCAACATGGTTTCAGAGCAGGTCGCTCCTGCCTCTCGCAACTACTGGACTACTGTGATATGGTCCTAGATGCACTGGAAAACAAACAGAATGCAGATGTAGTATACATAGATTTTGCAAAACCCTTTGACAAGTGCGACCATGTAAGGATGATGGGAGTACTACCATGTAAGGAAGATGTTGCGAGTACTACCATGTAAGGAAGATGTTGCGAGTACTACCATGTAAGAAAAATCTGGAAAATGTCTCCCAGGCAAGTAATTTACTCGTTTTGGATTTACTTCTTAATAATTCGTTGATTCAGTTTATCAAGTTTACCTCTTGCCTGTGTTTATCAGCTTGTAAAACATTGCAAAGTCTTGTGTTGGACAAACAAGAAAATCTTTATATGTATGTATATATATATATATATATATATATATATATATATATATATATATATATATATATATATATATATATATATATATATATATATATGAAATAAATTTCGCCAATTCAATGCTACAATGAGCCAATTTTCTATTGTATTTTTCAAAATTTGGATGATTTTCTGTATCCCATTCATTGGACTAATGCCAAAACAATTGCAGTTTCCAAATCATTCATTGACAGAATTATAATTGAATCTTGCATCATCAAAAACAATGTGGACAACATTTTCAATAATCGTCCATGTTTGTACAAAAGTGACACAGTTATTGATAAAAAAATATGAATAATTTTAAATAGTATCAGAGTAATGTTTGAAAAACTTCAGAGAGCATCACTACTGGCTTGTGTAGACATTATATATTTGTTGATTTTCCTGTGGTTTACCTGTATGTAATTCTGGGGACCATTGTCCCCACAGTCCTGTATCAGGCCAGACCTATTAGTTGACAGTTAACTGCGCATATTCTTGGACTTTAAGGAAGTATTTGACACTACCACCTGAGATTCGTTAACTAATTAGAGGAACCAGGAAGGATATGACGTAAAGTTCTGCAGTAGATGAAGGATACCTGAAGGAGGGAGGTTTCCGGGGATTAATGCCTCCACGGACCCGTCCCAGACCAGGCCTGGTGGATCAAGGTCTGATCAACAAGGATGTTACTGCTATCCACACTCAGCTCTACGTACCAACTACAGCCTGGCTGGTCAGGAACTGATCTGAGCAACTTGTCAGATTCTCTAACGAACAGAAGACCTGGTCAGTCAGGCTGTTGGTGCTCTATAGGCAGCACAACCCAGCTTGTAATAAAAATTTCAATGTTTGACGGAGTAGAGGCCACTTTTAATATTTAAAGTGAAATTCTGATAGGCTGCGTACTATATGATGACGTCATAACGTTCTTTGCTGCTATTAAATATTTTTTTCCCAAGAAGGTCCTCAATATTTTATGAAGTAATGGAAGTGTACAAGTTTGTACAACTTGACATTTTCCTACTAGCATTTAATTGAGACATTTTTTCATTTTCAGTTTAGGTGAACGATTTTTCATCTTACGTGATTTATCATAAGTCACATTTTCACTATTTTAAGCATTTTTCATCAGTCACTTATTTGACTTTCTTTCTTACAGTGAAATGATGTTTATGATTATGAGAACTGGCTGTGTGTGTTTGTGTGTGTGTGTGTTTGTGTTTGTGTGTGTGTGTGTGTTTGTGTTTGTGTGTGTGTGTGTGTGTGTGTGTGTGTGTGTGTGTGTGTGTGTATGTGTTTGTGTGTTTGTGTGTGTGTGTGTGTGTACTCACCTATTTGTGGTTGCAGGGGTCGAGTCCTAGCTCCTGGCCCCGCCTCTTCACCGGTTGCTACTAGGCCCTCTCTCTCCCCGCTCCATGAGCTTTATCAAACCTCGTCTTAAAACTGTGTATGGTTCCTGCCTCCACTACGTGAAGCTTCACCATCTCCGAAGTCTTAGCAAGAATCCTCCTGAAAACAGTAAACCCTGCCATCACATAGTCTCTCCTGTTATACTACACAAAGCACAGAGAGTGAACACTGAAACAAGCTGCCTCATTCCAGTTTATATTTGTCCAACCTATTTTTATGTTACCCAAGTAATAGCTTTTATATCCTTTTACTCATGTACGAATTAATTGCTCTACCATATTGTATTACTTTTGTCAATACCACTACTACTACTACTACTACTACCACTAGTGAACATCGAAATGGTACCTCACTAGTATTCACCTCACTCTGAGCCTTTATATACCCTCTGTGTCCATGTATTGTGTGTAATGGCTTGATAAAGCTCCTGGAGAGCGAAACGTTGCCACAATAAATGTCACATTAGTTGCACTTGTGTCCTTTTACTTTACATATTGTCGGTAATTCTACCAACTTTATTACAAACCTCGTCTTAAAACTGTGTATGGTTCCTGCCTCCACTACGTCATTTTCTAGGCTATTCCACTGCCTTACAACTCTATGACTGAAGAAATACTTCCTAATATCTCTCTGACTCATTTGTGTCTTCAACTTCCAATTGTGGCCTCTTGTTTCTGTGTCCCCTCCCTGGAACATCCTGTCTTTGTCCACTTTGTCTATTCCAAGCAGTATTTTATATGTCGTTATCATGTCTCCCCTGACCCTCCTGTCCTCCAGTGTCGTCAGGCCGATTTCCCTTAATCTTTCTTCATAGGACATTTCCCTTAGCTCTGGAACTAACCTTGTCGCAAACCTTTGTACTTTCTCTAGTTTCTTGACGTACTTTATCAAGTGCGGGTTCCAAACAGGTGCTGCATACTCCAGTATGGGCCTGACATACACGGTGTACAGTGTCTTGAATGATTCCTTATTAAGGTATCGGAATGCTGTTCTCAGGTTTGCCAGGCGCCCATATGCTGCAGCAGTTATCTGATTGATGTGTGCTTCCGGAGACATGCTCGGTGTTATACTCACCCCAAGATCTTTCTCCTTGAGTGAGGTTTGCAGTCTTTGGCCACCTAGCCTATACTCTGTCTGTGGTCTTCTGTGCCCTTCCCCTATCTTCATGACTTTGCATTTGGCAGTGTGTGTGTGTGTGTGTGTGTGTGTGTGTGTGTGTGTGTGTGTGTGTGTGTGTGTGTGTGTGTGTGTGTGTGTGTGTGTGTGTGTGTGTGTGTGTGTATAATATGCAAAACAAGCCACAGGGGAGGGGAAAACACTAGTTCAAGTCCTTTCGCACTGTCGTGCTTAGTCAGAAGGTATGCAGTATTGCAAGAGTTGCAACGGGTAGGTAGGTTGAGAGGATAAAAGTTCTCTCTTAAGTAAGGATGTGTGTCCAGTAGGGTTATAACGTTTTTACTTTTTTCCAAATAAAGCATCTCCTGTATCATAAATTAATGAACTTTTGTTTAAAAACAATGAAAAAGTTCCTAATTCCTCTCAGTTTTCAGACAAGGTCACCCCTAAATAAAAACTATGAATCACCATATATCTGCGTTACTGCTCATAAGTAACAACTCAGGAAAGTACTAATTGGCAACTCAAATTAATGAAAAATATTAATCGCCAGATATTTATGTTACTAACCATAAGTAGCAACTCAGAAAATTACTAATTTGCAACTCTATATACTGACGTCTACTATTGTTATCATTTTCTCATTATATTTGACAGAGGAGTGTATCAGTGAGCACCGCTTGTCTGACAGTATATTTACAGGTATAACCTGACAGTGTTGGTTTTAATTGGATGCACTGCATTTGAAAGATGGCAAGACTGAAACTGTTGCTGAAGGAATGGCAAAATTCACTGATGAATACAACTTATGGAATGCAATATAGATCATCATTGCTGATACAACAAACGTTAACACAGGGAAAAAGAGTGGAGGTGTTGTCAGACTGCAACGAATGTTCTTAGAGAAAGGGATTAGCAAACCACAATTTATCAGTTGTCAGCATCACGTTCTGGACAGGATTCTCCGTTTGGTAATGGATGAAAATCTTGGTGCTAAAACCAGTTCTCCAAATATCGAGTTTCCATTTGTATCCCAACTGGTGAAGAATTATGAGGAACTAAAGGCACATTTTGTTAATGGAACAGAAGAGATCCTCCATAAATCAGGATGGAGAGATGATATGAAGTTTTTGTACCATCTAACACGAGTGTTTAGATTCTTTCCTTGGATTAACTTTCAGAAAATTCCAAATATCAACAATGCCAGGTGGAATTCAAGAGCCATTCTAGCTATTTTTGTTTCATTCTTATATCTACAAGACAGAAGACTTTGGAGAAGATATGCAGATTTATTTCATGCACCTGCACAGATTATTGGTTTACTGATCAGATGTATGATGAAAATGACTTCAAGAATTTGTCAGAAATATTGCTATTGAAAACTTGCAAAAAAGCTCTGAATTCATTGAAAAATCACTGGAAGCAGGAGCCGTCCGCACTCAATATACCAAGAAGTAATCAGTGTGCTGAACGTGCAATAAAGTTATGCAGGAACTGTATGCTGCTGCAGAAACAAAAACAAACTGCAACTTCGGTTTATTCTAAACAATAAGTAGTAATATATGTACAAACATGATAATGATGCTGTAAGCTGTTTTATGTTATTAATATTACATGCAATATGCATTCAAGTTACTTGTTTCCGTTACTCGTTTTTTTTAATTTAGGGGCGACATTTTCTAAAAAGATATTGAAATGAAAGATCATTTCTTTGATTTTAGGCAAAAGTTTATCTGATTAAGGTACAGGAATATTACGGTGTAAAAAGTTATGACCCTAGTGTCCAACACATCGCCTGTCCTGCCAGAGAGAGAGAGAGAGAGAGAGAGAGAGAAAGAGAAGCCAGAACCAGACACACCATGTCCACGCACGCCTCCCCATGTGGAGTATGGGAACCCACCAAAGTTCACAGAAAGCAGGAAAAAGAATAATATGAACAAGTAACAGTCATCCCAAAAACAGCATGTAATCACTATCAACCAGTCTAGTGCCATTATCAAACCATGTTAACAACTGATGATTGTTGTTAAACTTTGTAGTAATGTAAGTACCTCATATTCTAGTGTTACCTTATACTACTGTACGACTCACCTTCTCTGGTTATTTTGCGTATTGTGATATCATCTGTACACACACACACACACACACACACACACACACACACACACACACACACACACACACACACACACACACATATATATATATATATATATATATATATATATATATATATATATATATATAAGGAATTCGCCAGAGCATACGAAATATACACAAACACTGATCTCTGGCTGAAGGAGACTCGAACCTACGAACCTTAGGACAAAGTACGCAGTGCTTTACCAATCCACCCACACTGGACCAATTGGTCCAGTGTGGGTGGATTGGTAAAGCACTGCGTACTTTGTCCTAAGGTTCGTAGGTTCGAGTCTCTTTCAGCCAGAGATCAGTGTTTATATATATATATATATATATATATATATATATATATATATATATATTAAAGTTAAAATGAGTTGCAGTGCTTATTATCTGTTCATAACATATATGATATGGTAAAGACCTTCCGTGCTGGAGCCCCAGCCCGAGTCCCACAGTGTTTTTTGGCCGAGTTTTATATTTACCGAGTTTTTTTCCTTAGTAATAGGAAACTCATTGTTTCATGAAATTTTGAATTAATATCCCTGGCCTGGCTAGCCGCCGCCATCCCTACTCCAAGCTGGGCTAATGTGTTTTCGTTCCCACTCTCTGCCTTCCCCGCCCCACGCCCTTGAAAAATGTATTTTTGAAATTAGGACGCATATTGATGAGAGCTTTAGAATTTCGCGCAAAATTTTCCAGCCGCTGACTGACACGATGAAAAAAATCCGAGCTCCAAATTGCTAAGGTGTTTTTTTTTTATCAGAGCGTGGAAGTCTGCGGCTGACAGATGAATGCTCAGTATCTGCTCGTAGTCTGCTTCTTTAAACTCCACTGCCATTTATTATGGTCCTACCATGGGAGTTTTTATCACTATGGCCGATTTTTTGGTATTGGTCAGAGTGTACAGCGTTAAAATGTACCACGCTCACCTCTGGGAATTTGTTACTTGTTGATAAAAAGCTTTTCCATTGATAGTGTCACCTAGGCTTTTGAGAGTAAGAATGTATATCTGTGTATTCATGCAAGAACTCATTTAAAATTAAGTTCTTTCTAAACTTTTCTCTTATACGTTTAAAGATATAATTTTTTTCATTTACGTTAATGTAAAAATTAATAATTTTATACCAAATGAGCAATAGAAAACTTACCTAACCTTATTATAACAAGCGCAATTTAATTTAGCCTAATCCAACTAAATATATTTTAGATAAGTTTACTGTAATTTAATAATAAACAAACACAATGAAATATATTTTCGTTAGCTTCGGAATGATTTTATGCGAAATTATTGCATACATAAATTTTCGCTTGCTTTATTCGGCAAAAAGAGTAGTGCTATTTAAACCAGAATCGCAAGTCTTACCTTACATTGGTGGTATTGTAATTTAGATGTGGATGATTAGTAATAATTACCAGACCGGAAGTCTTAGCGGGCCACCAAGTTGATGTGTGACAATGTTGTTAAGTCTTTCCTCGGTCTCACGGAAGTGAGCAAGTGAAATGAACTAAAAGTGGTAGAAGCAGACTCTAGACTGGTGTCTAGAGGTTAGCAATGTCTGTCAACCAAGCTGACAGCAAAACCAACCAGGTCACCATCTGGAAAAGACCCGGGCCGGGACACGTACCCGCGAATCATTCAAGACTCACGAAATCGTAATGACACGATTGCAAACAAACCATACCACGGATGGGGTTAGAACCAGCGATCAGAGAGTCATAAAACTCCAGACCGGTGCGTTAGCTCAGTGGCTACCGCGTCGGTCTGGAGTTTTATGACTGATCGCGGGTTCTACCCCCACCCATGGTATGGTTTGAATCCCTCAATTTCAAGCAAAATCAAGTTAACGAGCACATGTATGAACATGCACGCATGCACACACACACACACACACACACACACACACACACACACACACACACACACACACACACACACACACACACACACACACACACACACACATTGTCGGGAGGATTCGTGGAGATGTGATGGTTGGAGTTAAACAGTCGTTGGTTGGTAACATATATATTAGCAGAGTGTGAGAGGGAGAGGCCCAGCCTGCCTGTGTTGCCTGTCGTAGACCTAAGCATGGAGTGAGGACGAGGCCGGGAACGCAGCGCTCTCATGCGGCATCACATGACGTCACACAAGCTAGTCACTGAGCCTAGCAAGGGGTCAACTATGTAAAACATATGGATGGTACTATGATACTCAGATAACATATACATATACAGGGGATCAGTGACTATGCTGACAACATGAATGACATGATGGAGGGGATAGACTCAGAAGTGTCCCTGTTCGCAGATGATGTGAGGTTAATGAGGAGATGAGGATCAGGCAGGACTACAAAGAGACCTGGACAGGCTGGACACCTGGTCCTGCAACTGGCTTCTCGAATTTAACAACGCCAAATGCAAAGTCATGAAGATCGGGGAAGGGCGAAGAAGACCGCAGACAGAGTACAGGCTAGTTGGCTAAAGACTGCAAACCTCGCTCAAGGAGAAAGACCGAGCACGTCTCGGGAAGCACACATCAACCAGATAACTGCTGCTGCATATGGGCGCCTGGCAAACCTGAGAATAGCGTTCCGATACCTTAATAAGGAATCGTTCAAGACACTGTACACCGTGTACGTCAGGCCCATGCTGGAGTATGCAGCACCAGTTTGGAACCCACACCGGGTCAAGCACGTCAAGAAATTAGAGAAAGTGCAAAGGTTTGCGACAAAGTTAGTTTCAGAGATAAGGGGAATGTCCTACGAAGAAAGGTTAAGGGAAATCGGCCTGACGACACTGGAAGACAGGAGGGTTAGAGGAGACATGATAACGGCATACAAAATACTGCGTGGAATAGACAAGGTGGACAGAGACAGGATGTTTCAGAGAGGGGACACATAAACATGGGGTCACAGTTGGAAGTTGAAGACTCAGATGAGTCAAAGGGATGTTGGGAAGTATTTCTTCAGTTATAGAGTAGTCAGGAAGTGGAATAGTGTAGCAAGTGAGGTAGTGGAGGCAGGAACCATACATAGCTTTAAGACGAGGTATGATAAAGCTCATGGAGAAGGGAGAGGGAGGACCTAGTAGCGTTCAGTGAAGAGGCGGGCCAGGAGCTGAGTCTCGACACATGCAACCATGATTAGGTGAGTACACACACACACACACACACACACACACACTTTCTAGGAGGCGGAGCCAGGAGCTGATGTGGAGAATGTGAGAGAAGACTGGATACAGTATAACATGGGCGGGAACAAGCTTAAAATATCAGTGAATAAATACAGACATAGGAGGTAAATATGCCACTACATATGTCGCCAAAATTACAAACCGCATAACGCCAGCGGTATAAACAAGATTAACAAACTTTGTAACAATGGTATTCAGGGACTACAACGAAGTACACAATACAATACAATACATATGTTAGACCAATCATACGCGACCTCAACATGGCGCCCAGCACCTGGTCAAACATGTTGCAGGAACTAAATTTAAGGAAATAGAGGAAGAAAAGGAGAAGGGAAGACATGATTACGACATAAAAAAATCTTAAAAGAAATTGATAGGGCAGATAGAGATAGACTGGAATGAGATAAACAGTATTAAGGGGGGATATAAAGAAGTGAAGAATAAAATTCACAATATAGGTGCAATAATTGACAAATAGCTTAGGAGTGGAAACTTACGACGTCATGTCGGTCCGTCTTGGATCACCGTCAAGTCGCAAATACAAATAAGTATTTCTTTATTCTTTTCTTTTTTCTGTTGGGACACAAAGTCGATGACAAGGTGGGGGGTGGGGGGTCGGGGTGGGGGTCGGGGGTGGGGGGTCGGGGTGGGGGTCGGGGGTGGGGGTCGGGGGTGGGGGGAGTGATAACTAGATTCAAATTTAAAATTTTGATTTCCACAACTTCTACTTTATCTTATGTGGCATTAAGTAACTGAGAGCAAGTGAACCACCCCTCACCCCTCACCCTCACCACTCACCCCTCACCCTCACCCCTCACCCTCACCCCTCACCCTCACCCCTACCCCTCACCCCTCACCCCTCACCCTCACTGACATACTGTACAGACTAGCCCCTCTTCCCCACTCTGACATACTGTACAGACCTGCCCTTTCCCCTCCCATCCCCCACCTTGTGGTATTGTGTGTCGGTCGCTTCTAGGCAGATTATTCCCAGGTATGTATATGTGGTTGATGTAGTAGTAGCGACGAGGCTACCTGCCAGTGAAGGAAGTAAGTGATGACTGTAATGGACTGCTGGTGCAGCTGGTAACGTAGGCAGGAAGGAATTGCCTGATGGATCAAGCCTTCACTTTTGTGCTGAGTCTCTGAAGCTGCCGCGGCAGAATGAACATTCGTCTACCACCATGACGTCCACCAGGTGTGTTCACGGTACATGAAAAAGACACTGGAGGTGACTGTAGGAGACAAGAACCTGCCACCACCACCAGTAGGTGTGTTGCAGGTGGTAGTCAGGTGGTGGGCCAGACCTTAGGCCAGACCCTAGGCCAGACCCTGGGCCAGACCCTGGGCCAGACCCTGGGCCAGACCCTGGGCCAGACCCTGGGCCACTTTCGCCTCCAGATAGCACAAGCTTCTTCTTACGCTTCTCAGTTCCTTCTTTTATCCTCCATCTCAGCCTTTATGAAAAATTTGTATTTTTTTAGTTTATTTTAGGTAAAGTTGGCGCAAGGATGTTTCGTGCTACGTATACTTAACTGACAAAAAAAAAAATGTTCACGGATCGTATACGTCTGGCAACAAGGAACATACCGAAAACCTTTAGACTCGAGTGCGTTGATATCACCACACACGCTCTCCAAGGTAAAGGAATTGGCTATATTTTATTTTACAGTTTATCTTCAGGCCAAGAGCTGTTAGTCTACCCTAACTGTAGTGGTGAAGAATCTGGAGCACAGAATCTGGTTCCATAATCGATTATGATGTAATAACCTCATCCCCTCTTCCTATCTTCTTGATTCACCGGTATTCTCCCGGCCCGGCCTTGGCCCGGCCTTGGCCCGGCCTTGGCCCGGCCTTGGCTCCCTGTCGAGGGAGTGTCTGAGACCTAAGTCTCCCATGGGAGGAGGTACAAGTACCCCATCATCTTTGGGACCAACTGTCCCCAGGCCAAGTCACATTCCCCGCCCTCACGGGGCTCGTAGGGAGAAGCTAGGCGCCTCTGGTTTGCAATCCCCGCCCCAAGGAAGCTGATGGGAATGACAGTCTTGTGAGCTGTAAGCTCTGGCTCAGGGAATGACAGTCTTGTGAGCTGTAAGCTCTGGCTCAGGCACCTACCCTACACTAGAAGGGCTGGGCATGGTGTCGATCGTCTTTCTTCCTATCCTTTTCTAGTCGACTAACTCCCAGGTATCTGTTTACTGCTGGGTGAACAGCGGCAGCAGATGATAGTATGCTAGTTCATACGTCTCCCATTGCCAAGGAATTGAACTCGGGTCCTTCCGGTTGTAAGCCAAACACTCTTTCAATGACCAACAAGTTACCTGTGGGAGGAGATACAGAGATAGTTTGGTGTCTTTTGTTGGAGGGTTGGGTTCATGGAGGGGTGGGTTAATGGAGGGGTTGGTTCATGGAGGGTTGGGTTCATGGAGGGATGGGTTCATGGAGGGGTGGGTTAATGGAGGGGTGGGTTCATGGAGGGTTGGGTTCATGGAGGGGTGGGTTCATGGAGGGGTGGGTTCATGGAGGGGTGGGTTCATGGAGGGTTGGGTTCATGGAGGGGTGGGTTCATGGAGGGGTGGGTTAATGGAGGGATGGGTTCATGGAGGGGTGGGTTAATGGAGGGGTGGGTTCATGGAGAGTTGGGTTCATGGAGGGGTGGGTTCATGGAGGGGTGGGTTCATGGAGGGTTGGATTCATGGAAAGCTGGGTTTATGGAGGGTTGGATTCATGGAGGGTTGGATTCATGGAGGGTTGTATTCATGGAGGGTTGGGTTCATGGAGGGTTGGATTCATGGAGGGGTGGGTTCATGGAGGGTTGGATTCATGGAGGGTTGGGTTCATGGAGGGGTGGGTTCATGGAGGGTTGGGTTCATGGAGGGTTGGATTCATGGAGGGTTGGATTCATGGAGGGGTGGGTTCATGGAGGGGTGGTTTTATGGAGGGGTGGTTTCATGGGGGGTTTCATGGAGGGGTAGGTTCATGGAGGGTTGGGTTCATGGAGGGGTGGGTTCATGGAGGGGTGGGTTCATGGAGGGGTGGTTTCATGGAGAGGTGGGTTCATGGAGGGGTGGGTTCATGTAGGGTTGGGTTCATGGAGAGTTGGGTTCATGGAGGGATGGGTTCATGGAGGGTTGGGTTCATGGAGGGGTGGGTTCATGGAGGGTTGGCTTCATGGAGGGGTGGGTTCATGGAGAGTTGGGTTCATGGAGGGTTGGGTTCATGGAGGGGTGGGTTCATGGAGGGGTGGGTTCATGGAGGGTTTTGTTCATGGAAGGTTGGGTTCATGGAGGGTTACGTTCATGGAGGATTGGGTTCATGGAGGGCTGGATTCATGGAGGGTTGGGTTCATGGAGGGTTGGGTTCATGGAGGGTTGCGTTCATGGAAGGTTGAGTTCATGGAGGGTTTGGTTCATGGAGGGGTGGGCTCATGGAGGGGTGGGTTCATCGAGGGTTTGGTTCATGGAGGGGTGGGCTCATGGAGGGGTGGGTTCATGGAGGGTTGGGTTCATAGAGGGTTGGATTCATGGAGGGTTGGATTCATTGATGTCTGGGTTCATGGAGGGTTGGGTTCATGGAGGGGTGGATTCATGGAGGGGTGGGTTCATGGAGGGGTGGGTTCATGGAGGGGTGGTTTCATGGAGGGGTGGTTTCATGGAGGGGTGGGTTCATGGAGGGGTGGGTTCATGGAGGGGTGGTTTCATAGAGGGTTGGATTCATGGAGGGTTGGATTCATTGATGTTTGGGTTCATGGAGGGTTGGGTTCATGGAGGGTTTGGTTCATGGAGGGGTGGGTTCATGGAGGGGTGGGTTCATGGAGGGGTGGGTTCATGGAGGGGTGGGTACATGGAGGGGTGGGTTCATGGAGAGTTTGGTTCATGGAGGAGTGGGTTCATGGAGGGTTGGGTTCATGTAGGGTTTGGTTCATGGAGGGGTGGGCTCATGGAGGGGTGGGTTCATTGAGGGTTTGGTTCATGGAGGGGTGGTTTCATGGAGAGGTGGGCTCATGGAGGGTTGGGTTCATGGAGGGTTGGGTTCATAGAGGCTTGGATTCATGGAGGGTTGGATTCATGGAGGGTTGGGTTCATGGTGGGGTGGGTTCATGGAGGGTTGGGTTCATGGAGGGTTTGGTTCATGGAGAGATGGGTTCATGGAGGGGTGGTTTCATGGAGGGGTGGTTTCATGGACGGGTGGGTCCATGGAGGGGTGAGTTCATGGAGGGTTGGGTTCATGGATGGTTGGGTTCATGGAGGGGTGGGCTCATGGAGGGGTGGGTTCATGGATGGTTTGGTTCATGGAGGGGTGGGTTCATGGAGGGATGGGTTCATGGAGGGTTGGGTTCATGGAGGGTTGGGTTCATGGATGGTGGGTTCATGGAGGGTTGGGTTCATGGAGGGTTTGGTTCATGGAGGGTTTGGTTCATGGAGGGTTTGGTTCATGGAGGGTTGGGTTCATGGAGGGTTGGGTTCATGGAGGGTTTGGTTCATGGAGGGGTGGGTTCATGGAGGGGTGGGTTCATGGAGGGTGGGTTCATGGAGGGTTGGGTTCATGGAGGGTTGGGTTGATGGAGGGGTGGGTTCATGGAGGGGTGGGTTCATAGAGGGGTAGGTTCATGGAGGGTTGGGTTCATGGAGGGGTTGGTTCATGGAGTGGTGGGTTCATGTAGGGGTGGGTTCATGTAGGGTTGGGTTCATGGAGGGTTGGGTTCATGGAGGGGTGGGCTCATGGAGGGGTGGGTTCATGGAGGGTTGGGTTTATTTAGGGTGGGTTCATGGAGGGTTGGGTTCATGGAGGGTTGGGTTCATGGAGGGGTGGGTTCATAGAGGGGTGGGTTCATGGAGGGTTGGGTTCATGGAGGGGTTACCTGGAGGTTACCTGGAGGTTATTCCGGGGATCAACGCCCCCGCGGCCCGGTCCACGACCAGGCCTCCCGATGGATCAGGGCCTGATCAACTAGGCTGTTACTGCTGGCCGCACGCAGTCCGACGTACGAGCCACAGCCCGGCTGATCCGGCACTGACTTTAGGTATCTGTCCAGCTCTCTCTTGAAGGCAGCCAGGGGTTTATTGGCAATTCCCCTAATGCTTGATGGGAGGCTGTTGAACAGTTTTGGGCCCCGGACACTTATGGTGTTTTCTCTTAGTGTACCAATGGCGCCCCTACTTTTTATTGGCGGCATTTTGCATCGCCTGCCCAGTCTTTTACTTTCGTAGGGAGTGATTTCTGTGTGCAGATTTGGGACCATTCCTTCCAAGATTTTCCAAGTGTAGATTATGATATATCTCTCCCTCCTGCGTTCCAACGAGTACAAGTCAAGTGCTTCCAAGCGTTCCCAGTAGTTAAGGTGCTTGACAGAACTTATACGTGCAGTAAAGGATCTCTGTACACTCTCTAGATCTGCGATTTCACCTGCTTTGTATGGAGATGTTAATGTACAGCAGTATTCCAGCCTAGAGAGAACAAGTGATTTGAAAAGGATCATCATGGGCTTGGCATCTCTCGTTTTGAAAGTTCTCATTATCCATCCTATCATTTTCTTTGCACTTGCGATCGTGGCACTGTTGTGATCCTTGAAAGTGAGATCCTCAGACATTACTACTCCCAGGTATCTTACATTATTTTTCCGCTCTATTGTATGGCCGGAGTCAGTAGTATACTCTGTTCTAGTTATTATCTCCTCCAGTTTTCCATAACGGAGTAGTTGGAATTTGTCCTCATTGAACATCATATTGTTTACCGTTGCCCACTGGAAAACTTTGTTTATATCTTCTTGGAGGTTAACCGCGTCCTCAGCAGATGACAGCCTCATGCAGATCCTAGTATCATCCGCAAAGGATGATACGGTGCTGTGGTGTATATCTCTGTTTATGTCTGATATGAGGATAAGGAATAAGATGGGGGCGAGTACTGTGCCTTGTGGAACAGAGCTCTTCACTATGGCAGCCTCCGATTTAACTCTGTTGACCACTACTCTTTGTGTTCGATTTGTTAGGAAGTTGAAGATCCATCTCCCCACTTTCCCAGTTATTCCTTTAGCACGTATTTTATGGGCTATTACGCCATGATCGCATTTGTCAAATGCTTTTGCAAAGTCTGTGTATATTACATCTGCATTCTGATTTTCTTCCAGTGCATCCAAGGCCATGTCATAGTGATCCAGTAGTTGTGAGAGGCAGGAGCGACCTGCCCTGAACCCATGTTGCCCTGGATTGTGCAGATTTTGGGAATCCAGGTGATTTGCAATCCTGCTTCTTAGCACTCTTTCAAAGATTTTTATGATGTGGGACGTCAGAGCTATTGGTCTATAGTTCTTAGCTAATGCTTTGCTGCCACCTTTATGGAGTGGGGCTATATCCGTTGTTTTAAGTGACTGTGGAATCTCACCCATGTCCAAGCTCCTCCTCCATAGTGTACTTAGGGCACGCGAGATGGGTTTCTTGCAGTTCTTAATGAAAACAGAGTTCCACGAGTCTGGGCCCGGGGCTGAGTGCATAGGCATGTTGTCAATGGCTTTTTCGAAATCTATCGGAGTTAGGGTAATGTCGGAAATCTGGCATACATTTATGGAGTTTTGAGGCTCATTCATGAAGAAATCATTTGGGTCGTCGATCCTCAGACCGATTAGTGGTTCACTAAACACAGAGTCGTACTGGGATTTCAATATTTCACTCATTTCCTTGTTGTCGTCTGTGTAAGTCCCATCCTGTCTGAGTAAGGGCCCGATACTAGATGTGGTATTTGCCTTGTTTTTGGCATATGAAAAGAAATATTTGGGGTGGGTTAATGGAGGGGTGAGTTCATGGAGGGTTTGATTGATGGAGGGAAGGGGTGTTGGAGGGTATATGAGGATTGTTGGAGGGGAGGTTAGAGTTGGAGAGAAGGGAAGGCTGTTGGAGGAAAGGTGAGACATCTTTGAGGAGAAGTGAGGATTGGAGGAGAGGGTTGTTAAAAGGGAGAGGGTTTTTGAAGGGGAGGGGGTTGAAGGGAGGGGGAGTAGTGTTGAAGGGAGGGGGAGTAGTGTTGAAGGGCGGGGGTGGGGGTTGAAGGGAGGGGGAGTAGTGTTGAAGGGAGGGGGAGTAGTGTTGAAGGGAGGGGGAGTAGTGTTGAAGGGAGGGGGAGTAGTGTTGAAGGGAGGGGGAGTAGTGTTGAAGGGAGGGGGAGTAGTGTTGAAGGGAGGGGGAGTAGTGTTGAAGGGAGGGGGAGTAGTGTTGAAGGGAGGGGTCGTAGTGTTAAAGGGAGGGGGAGTAGTGTTGAAGGGAGGGGGAGTAGTGTTGAAGGGAGGGGGAGTAGTGTTGAAGGGAGGGGGAGTAGTGTTGAAGGGAGGGGGAGTAGTGTTGAAGGGAGGGGGAGTAGTTTTGAAGGGAGGGGGAGTAGTGTGGAAGGGAGGGGGAGTAGTGTTGAAGGGAGGGGAGTAGTGTTGAAGGGAGGGGGAGTAGTGTTGAAGGGAGGGGGAGTAGTTTTGAAGGGAGGGGGAGTAGTGTTGAAGGGAGGGGGAGTAGTGTTGAAGGGAGGGGGAGTAGTGTTGAAGGGTGGGGGAGTAGTGTTGAAGGGAGGGGGAGTAGTGTTGAAGGGAGGGGGAGTAGTGTTGAAGGGAGGGGGAGTAGTGTTGAAGGGAGGGGGAGTAGTGTTGAAGGGAGGGGGAGTAGTGTTGAAGGGAGGGGGAGTAGTGTTGAAGGGAGGGGGAGTAGTGTTGAAGGGAGGGGGAGTAGTGTTGAAGGGAGGGGGAGGGGGGATAGTTTACAACAGTGTCATTATAAAAGTCTAAGGTCGTTAAATACGATCATCATTGTGTGCTGTCTGTTGTACAATGTTACTGTGGGTGGTGGATAGGTGTACAGTGTTACTGTGGGTGGTGGATAGGTGTACAGTGTTACTGTGGGTGGTGGATAGGTGTACAGTGTTACTGTGGGTGGTGGATAGGTGTACAGTGTTACTGTGGGTGGTGGATAGGTGTACAGTGTTACTGTGGGTGGTGGATAGGTGTACAGTGTTACTGTGGGTGATGGATAGATGTACAGTGTTACTGTGGGTGATGGATAGATGTACAGTGTTACTGTGGGTGATGGATAGATGTACAGTGTTACTGTGGGTGATGGATAGGTGTACAATGTTACTGTGGGTGATGGATAGGTGTACAATGTTACTGTGGGTGGTGGATAGGTGTACAGTGTTACTGTGGGTGATGGATAGATGTACAGTGTTACTGTGAGTGATGGATAGGTGTACAATGTTACTGTGGGTGATGGATAGGTGTACAAAGTTACTGTGGGTGATGGATAGGTGTACAATGTTACTGTGGGTGATGGATAGGTGTACAATGTTACTGTGGGTGATGGATAGGTGTACAATGTTACTGTGGGTGATGGATAGGTGTACAATGTTACTGTGGGTGATGGATAGGTGTACAGTGTTACTGTGGGTGATGGATAGGTGTACAATGTTACTGTGGGTGATGGATAGGTGTACAATGTTACTGTGGGTGGTGGATAGGTGTACAGTGTTACTGTGGGTGATGGATAGATGTACAGTGTTACTGTGGGTGATGGATAGGTGTACAATGTTACTGTGGGTGATGGATAGGTGTACAATGTTACTGTGGGTGATGGATAGGTGTACAATGTTACTGTGGGTGATGGATAGGTGTACAGTGTTACTGTGGGTGATGGATAGGTGTACAATGTTACTGTGGGTGATGGATAGGTGTACAATGTTACTGTGGGTGATGGATAGGTGTACAGTGTTACTGTGGGTGATGGATAGGTGTACAGTGTTACTGTGGGTGATGGATAGGTGTACAGTGTTACTGTGGGTGATGGATAGGTGTACAGTGTTACTGTGGGTGATGGATAGGTGTACAGTGTTACTGTGGGTGATGGATAGGTGTACAGTGTTACTGTGGGTGATGGATAGGCGTACAGTGTTACTGTGGGTGATGGATAGGTGTACAGTGTTACTGTGGGTGATGGATAGGTGTACAATGTTACTGTGGGTGATGGATAGGTTTACAGTGTTACTGTGGGTGATGGATAGGTGTACAGTGTTACTGTGGGTGATGGATAGGTGTACAGTGTTACTGTGGGTGATGGATAGGTGTACAGTGTTACTGTGGGTGATGGATAGGTGTACAATGTTACTGTGGGTGATGGATAGGTGTACAATGTTACTGTGGGTGATGGATAGGTGTACAGTGTTACTGTGGGTGATGGATAGGTGTACAGTGTTACTGTGGGTGATGGATAGGTGTACAGTGTTACTGTGGGTGATGGATAGGTGTACAGTGTTACTGTGGGTGATGGATAGGTGTACAATGTAACTGTGGGTGATAGATAGGTGTACAGTGTTACTGTGGGTGATGGATAGGTGTACAATGTTACTGTGGGTGGTGGATAGGTGTACAATGTTACTGTGGGTGATGGATAGGTGTACAATGTTACTGTGGGTGGTGGATAGGTGTACAATGTTACTGTGGGTGATGGATAGGTGTACAATGTTACTGTGGGTGATGGATAGGTGTACAGCGTTACTGTGGGTGATGGATAGATGTACAGTGTAACTGTGGGTGATGGATAGGTGTACAGTGTTACTGTGGGTGATGGATAGGTGTACAGTGATACTGTGGGTGATGGATAGGTGTACAGTGTTACTGTGGGTGATGGATAGGTGTACAGTGTTACTGTGGGTGATGGATAGGTGTACAGTGTTACTGTGGGTGATGGATAGGTGTACAGTGTTACTGTGGGTGATGGATAGGTGTACAGTGTTACTGTGGGTGATGGATAGGTGTACAGTGTTACTGTGGGTGATGGATAGGTGTGCAGTGTTACTGTGGGTGATGGATAGGTGTACAGTGTTACTGTGGGTGATGGATAGGTGTACAGTGTTACTGTGGGTGATGGATAGGTGTACAGTGTTACTGTGGGTGATGGATAGGTGTACAGTGTTACTGTGGGTGGTGGATAGGTGTACAGTGTTACTGGGGGTGATGGATAGGTGTACAGTGTTACTGTGGGTGATGGATAGGTGTACAGTGTTACTGTGGGTGATGGATAGGTGTACAACGTCGGCACCACCACCACCAACAACAACACCAACACTTGCTGCAACACATTTGATGGCAGCAACATCAACAACACTTGCTGCAACACACTTTATGGCAGCAACATCAACTCCAACATCAACAGCACTTGCTGCAACACACTTGATGGCAGCAACATCAACACCATCATCAACAACGCTTACTGCAACACACTTTATGGCAGCAACATCAACACCAACATCAACAACACTTGCTGTAACACACTTTATGGCAGCAACATCAACACCATCATCAACAACACTTGCTGCAACACACTTGATGGCAGCAACATCAACACCATCATCAACAACACTTGCTGCAACATATTTGATGGTAGCAACATCAACACCATCATCAACAGCACTTGCTGCAACACACTTGATGGCAGCAACATCAACACCATCATCAACAACACTTGCTGCAACACACTTGATGGCAGCAACATCAACACCATCATCAACAACACTTGCTGCAACAAACTTGATGGCAGCAACATCAACACCATCATCAACAACACTTGCTGCAACACACTTGATGGCAGCAACATCAACAACACTTACTGCAACACACTTGATGGCAGCAACATCAACCAACATCAACAATACACTCATTACTACCATGAAGCTCTCAACTTTCAATTTGAATATAAACACAATAATATAATGACGTAATTCACAAAGGATAGTTCTGAATACATTAACTTTATTCCCAACCTGCCCTTGGGGGGGCGGGGGAGGATTGTGGTTGGGTGGGAGGTGGGGGAGGATAGTGGTGGGCCAGGAGGTGGGCAGAGGATAGTGGTGGGGCAGGAGGTGGGCAGAGGATAGTGGTGGGGTGGGAGGTGGGCAGAGGATAGTGGTGGGGTGGGAGGTGGGTTGAGGATAGTGGTGGGGCAGGAGGTGGGCAGAGGATAGTGGTGGGGTGGGAGGTGGGCAGAGGATAGTGGTGGGGCAGGAGGTGGGCAGAGGATAGTGGTGGGGTGGGAGGTGGGCAGAGGATAGTGGTGGGGTTCGTGGTGGGTTGAGGATTGTGGTGGGGCAGGAGGTGGGCAGAGGATAGTGGTGGGGTGGGAGGTGGGCAGAGGATAGTGGTGGGGCGGGAGGTGGGCAGAGGATAGTGGTGGGGCGGGAGATGGGGGAGGATAGTGGTGAAGCGGGAGGTGGGGAGGATAGTGGTGGAGTGAGAGGTGGGGGAGGAGGTGGGCGGATGATAATTGTGGGGCTTGATGTTGGGAGGGTTCGTGGAGATGTGATGGTTGAAGTTAAACACACTTGTTGAATGGTAACAGTTATATTAGCAGAGTGTGAGAGGGAAGCCCAGACTGCCTGTGTTGACTGTTCGTAGACCTCAGCGTGGAGTGAGGACGAGGCTGGGAGTGCAGCACAGCGCTCACATGTGGCATCACGTGACGGCACACATGCTAGTCACTGAGCCTAGCAAGGGGTCAACTATGTAAAACATATGGATGGTACTAACTGTGATACTCAGATAGCATATACATATACAGGGGATCAACAACTATGCTGACAGCTCGGTCATGTTACGTATGTTGTCTCGACATACAATACTATGCTATAGGCTGAACAGGCAGATGGCTCTGGGCTGATTCTATACAATAGCAAAGACATATGTAACTTAGAACTAATGGACGGGAATGTAATGGGTGGTATCATAATACATTACGAATTATAAGAACAAATCATAGTACATGTATAATAAAGGATGGAATTGATTGATCGATCTGTATTCATGCACTCTATGGATTCTGAGGAAGACTATATATTTACAAAGGTGAAAGTAATTAACAGCAAAGACAGATCTTGCACGCTCAGATCATTACTGCTAAATTCTCAGAATTCGGAGGGAATGGGAACACAAAAAAAAAAATTCTGAAAACTGATCAGCTAATAACAAAACACACAGTTGCCAACTTCATTCAACTTGATCATCTAATTATACAGGCTATGTACATTTAAACCCAATTCTGCGAGGGTAAGATTTACATATGCATAAACGATAAATCAATCAAAAATGATAAAATAGACTCAATAAATCTTGTGCAAAATTAAAATGGACTGGGAAAATAATTCTCAAAAAAAAAAAATAGACACACAGATAATAAAATATTATGCACAGAACACAAATGTAAAACTGAAATCACAAAATATTGCACTGAAATAAACTGCAGCAATATTGCAAATAATAATTACTAATAAAAAAGTACTGCTCAACTCAACACTACATAAAAAAAAAATTCTGAAAAAAAAAATTAATGGCAGCACAATACTTGCACAAGAGTCATTGCAGAATGATCAAGACTGCAATAATAAAAAAAATGCACACACTAGAAATGCAGTTTACAAGAACAAAAAAAAAAATATCAAGGAATGAACTGATTGAACAATTGAACTGTTAATGGCAGCTTAAGCAAACACTGAACAAGCAAAAGAATGATTTACTTTAAAAAAAGAAATTAAAAATTGCACTAAGAATGAATTTGTTCAATAAAATAAGAAAAATAATAGATTGTATAAAACATAAAACAGAGACAAGTTAACACTTACAATGATGCGGAACACAACACATCATTATATGCACAATATTATCATAATTTTCTTGCAGTAAGGTCTTGTGTTGACAAAAATTGGAAATTATTGTCTTGTTTCAAACAAAACAATGTAACTATTGTCTGTGGAGACAGAATAAATTAGACACTGACTAAATAAGAACAATATTCAACACACAGTAAAATGGGAAATGAATTAATAAAAAAATATCAAGAATACAAATGCTGGAAAAAATAACTGAGAAAACACTGAGTTGTGATGCAGAATATAAGATAACAGTTACTGAATTACTTCATAACTTACTGGGCGAGGATCACAGTACTGTGAACACACGATAACTGTGAAGTGTAAACACAAGTTATATTGCTTGTATAGTGAATGTTGAAGTACTTACTTCAAGTATATAAAAAAAAGGAACACAACACAACAGACAAAAATAAAACACAAAGAAAGAAAAAAAATTGCAAACAGGATGTAATAAACACAGTGTAAACAAGAGTCACTGAATGTCACTAAGAAATCACTGAAATCACTGTATTTTTTTGTACCTCTGTATGTATGCTAAAATTACTAAATAAATAAATAAATAAAAAAGAAATGTCTAAACACACGCTAATGTGTCTATAAAAATATAACTGGAGCGGCGTCAGAGAAGGAATGAGAGTGGCGGCAGAGTCTTGTGGCTGGCGGCGGAGTCTTGTGGCTGGCGGCGGAGTCTTGTGGCTGGCGGCGGAGTCTTGTGGCTGGCGGCGGAGTCTTGTGGCTGGGGGCGGAGTCTTGTGGCTGGCGGCGGAGTCTTGTGGCTGGTGGCGGAGTCTTGTGGCTGGCGGCGGAGTCTTGTGGCTGGCGGCGGAGTCTTGTGGCTGGCGGCGGAGTCTTGTGGCTGGCGGCGGAGTCTTGTGGCTGGCGGCGGAGTCTTGTGGCTGGCGGCGGAATCTTGTGGCTGGCGGCGGAGACTCTCTACTTGGCGATTTCTCGAAGTATTTAGGGCATAAATCGACGATAAACTCGCACATGAGGCTTTTACGTTGGCGTACAGTGACGAAGGAATAATCTTGCGTCTTGACCCTCTATGTGGTCCGTAAAATAAGGTGCTAGGACCCTATGTAAGGGTCCAAAAAACAGTGTTGGTGGTGGAAGGTGTGGGTGGTTGAGGCAGCGCACTGGGACACTGTGTGGTAGCTGGGCCTACGGGATAAGCGGCGTAACCCACGTGCTCTGTGGACACCCACACTAGGTGGTGGAGCTTAGTGGTGGGGCGGGAGGTGGGGGAGGATTGTGGTGGGGCGGGAGGTGGGGGAGGATAGTGGTGGGGCGGGCGGTGGGGGAGGACAGTGGTGGGGCGGGAGACGGGCGGAGGATTGTGGTGGGGCGGGCGATGGGGGAGGATAGTGGTTGGACGGGAGGTGGGCGGAGGATAGTGGTGGGGCGGGAGGTGGGGGGTGGATTGTGGTGGGGCGGGAGGTTGGGGACGATAGTGGTGGGGCGGGAGGTGGAGGAGGATAGTGGTGTCGGCAGTGGGGAGAGATGGGGAAGAGAAATAGAGAGGAGGAATGTTGGAGGAAGTTTAAATCGTGGATACCTGAAAAAAAGAGGAAAGAGATGGGAGAGAATCTAGAGAAGAGAGATGGGAGAGAAGGGAGGAAAAGGGGGAAGGTGAAATTGCAGAAGTAGGTGGGAGGGGGAAAGGGTGAGAGACAGGTGAGGTATACCAGAGGTACCGAGGGAGGCAACATTCACCTGGCTCCACACACCTGGCTCCACACACCTGGGTCCACACACCTGGCTCCACACACCTTGCTCCACATACCTGGCTCCACACACCTGGCTCCACACACCTGGCTCCACACACCTGGGTCCACACACCTGGCTCCACACACCTTGCTCCACATACCTGGCTCCACACACCTGGCTCCACACACCTGGCTCCACACACCTGGCTCCACACACCTGGCTCCACACACCTGGCTCCACATACCTGGCTCCACACACCTGGCTCCACACACCTGGCTCCACACACCTGGCTCCACATACCTGGCTCCACATACCTGGTTCCACACACCTGGCTCCACACACCTGGCTCCACACACCTGGCTCCACATACCTGGTTCCACACACCTGGCTCCACACACCTGGCTCCACATACCTGCCTCCACACACCTGGCTCCACACACCTGGCTCCACATACCTGCCTCCACACACCTGGCTCCCCATGACTAGATTGCCGTACCTGGCTCCCCATGAGTGGTTTACCATACCTGGCTCCCCACACATACAAGGGAAAAAATAGGGAGGGAAAGTCAAGCTTTGCCTCCCCATCTTAATTACAGTAGGTCAAGACAATGCTCACATGTACAACTTCTCGCCCCTCTCATGTGACTTGGCAAAACTTAACACAAACCCACTGTAACTTAGCCAGAGTTAACACAAATCCACTCTGACTTAGCCAGAGTTAACACAAACCCACTGTGACTTAGCCAGAGTTAACACAAATCCACTGTGACTTAGCCAGAGTTAACACAAATCCACTGTGACTTAGCCAGAGTTAACACAAACCCACTGTGACTTAGCCAGAGTTAACACAAATCCACTGTGACTTAGCCAGAGTTAACACAAATCCACTGTAACTTACCCAGAGTTAACACAAATCAACTGTGACTTAGCCAGAGTTAACACAAATCCACTGTAACTTACCCAGAGTTAACACAAATCCACTGTGACTTAGCCAAAGTTAACACAAATCAAGTCCGAGTCATCAAGAGTAATCACAGGTTCACAGAGAGTTACCAAGAGTTCTTAAATCCATTAAGAGGTAGCAAGCGCTAACAAACGCATTAAGAGTTAACAAACCTACTGTGTATTATAACAAGTTACAAGATTACTCACATTCCGATCCCCTTCCTCCTTTGTACCTTACACAACTCTACCTCTCTTTCTTCCTCCCCTTCATCCTTCTACCCCTTAAACCCTTTCTATCTTCTTCCTTCCCCCCCCCTTCCTGGATGATCTACAAGTATAATTGGAGACAGGTTTGCACAGTCGCTGGAGTGTGAGGTGGCAGTATTTACACAGTCGTGGCAGATGTTTAGCCTCTCTGCCCTCCATCACCAGTGAAACTTCGTGGTAATCACATATTTGCTCATCCCTGACACATGGCAATATTTCCCTGTTGGTGGCAATGAGTCCTGCCCGTGCCATTGAGTCTGTTGTAGCGGGCCTGAGTACTTCCTGGCTCTTCTTGGCTGGCCCGACGCCTCCCTGGTTGAGTACTGCATGTTGGCACTGAGGCCTCCCTTGTGATACGGAGTACTGCATGTTGGCACTGAGACCCCCCCGGGTGGTACTGAGTACTGAATGTTGGCACTGAGGCCTCCCGGGTGGTACTGAGTACTGTATGTTGGCACTGAGGCCTCCCTGGTGGTACTGAGCACTGCATATTGGCACTGAGGCCTCCCTTGTGGTACTGAGTACTGCATGTTGGTACTGAGGCCTCCCTGGTGGTACTGAGTACTATATGTTGGCACTGAGGCCTCCCTGGTGGTACTGGGTACTGTATGTTGGCACTGAGGCCTTTCTGGTGGTACTGGGTATGGCAAATTGGCACTGAGGCCTCCCTGGTAGTACTGAGTACTGCATGTTGGCACTGAGGCCTCCCTCCTGGTGGTACTGAGTACTGCAAGTTGGCACTGAGGCCTCTCTGGTGGTATTGAGTACTGCATGTTGGCACTGAAGCCTCCATGGTGGTGCTGAGTACTGCATGTTGGCACTGAGGCCTCCCTGATGGTACTGAGTACTGTATGTTGGCACTGAGGCCTCCCTGGTGGTACTGGGTACTGTATGTTGGCACTGAGGCCTTTCTGGTGGTACTGGGTATGGCAAGTTGGCACTGAGGCCTCCCTGGTGGTACTGAGTACTGCATGTTGGCACTGAGGCCTCCCTGGTGGTACTGAGTACTGCAAGTTGGCACTGAGGCCTCCCTGGTGGTATTGAGTACTGCATGTTGGCACTGAAGCCTCCCTGGTGGTGCTGAGTACTGCATGTTGGCACTGAGGCCTCCCTGGTGGTACTGAATACTGTATGTTGGCACTGAGGCCTCCCTGGTGGTACTGAGTACTGTATGTTGGCACTGAAGCCTCCCTGGTGGTACTGAGTACTGTATGTTGGCACTGAGGCCTCCCTGGTGGTACTGAGTACTGTATGTTGGCACTGAGGCCTCCCTGGTGGTACTGAGTACTGTATGTTGGCACTGAGGCCTCCCTGGTGATACTGAGTAATGTATGTTGGCACTGAGGCCTCCCTGGTGATACTGAGTACTGTATGTTGGCACTAAGGCCTCCCTGGTGGTAGTGAGTACTTCATGTTGGCACTGAGGCCTCCCTGGTGGTACTGAGTACTGCATGTTGGCACTGAGGCCTCCCTGGAGGTACTAAGTACTGCATGTTGGCACTGAGGCCTTTTTGGTGGTACTAAGTACTGCATGTTGGCACTGAGGCCTCCCTAGTGGTACTAAATACTGCATGTTGGCACTGAGGCCTCCCAGGTGGTACTGAGTATTGCATGTTCTCACTGAGGCCTTTTTGGTGGTACTGAGTACTGCAAGTTGGCACTGAGGCCTCCCTGGTGGTACTGAGTACTGCATGTTGGTACTGAGGCCTCCCTGGTGGTACTGAGTACTGCATGTTGGCACTGAGATCTGTCTGTGGGTCAGTGAATCCTTCCTGGTGGCATTAGTCATTTCGGTGGCGATGTTAGATCCTTCAGGATGCCAGTAGTGCCAGTCTTGCTAGTTCTTAATACTACGTAGTGCCATTGGTTTTGTTATTGTTCATAGATGTCACCAAGTTGTGTTTTCATAAGAGTTCATCTGACACTTCTAGAAATGATCTGACGCTCTTATATCCGTTCACTGTTGTCTTCCTGGATGTATGTATTCCATTCTTTCCCTGTTCTCTTGTTCTCAATGAAATATTTATCTCCTCTCGTTTCCTCGTCCTCTTTCCCGTTCACTGCTCTCCACAAGTGCTGGAGGCTGCTGCATCGACGTGTGGGAACGGGACGTCTGTTGTGTCAGCACCCATTAACAGGGAACAGAATTCCAACAGATGGACCATCATTGCTTCCTCACTCTCACTCTCACTTCCTCTCCGAGACTCCACCTCCTCCACCCCTAGCTCCCTCCCCCCCCCCATTTTCTCTTCCTTCCGTTCCATCTTTATCTGGTAGCGGTTTTGAAGGTTTTCTCCCGCTATATCCACTCAGATGTCTCTCTCCACTCACTGCACTTCACATATAAAATAGAGTAGGATATAACTTAGTACTGAAAATAACTAACAAGAGTAGAAGTGGCAATAATAGGTTGAAGAAAGACAGTCAGATTAAAGAACGTATATGGAAGGCCATCGTTTAGTGAGAAGAAAGAAAGTTACGAAGAGAGTCAGTGAAGCGAATGTTTTGGGATCACTAAAAAATAGGTTAGATAAATACATATATGTGAACAGTTGAATGTGAGGACCTGCCTAACGTAGGCCAGTAGGCCTACTGTTCGTTTTTTTTTTTTTTACGTATCAGGGAAGGTAGAAAACTAGATGTATTTAGTTCGCTGTATGACCGAGAGCGGCCTGCCTCTGTCGCTAACATTCTCAACACCCTCAAGAGGTCCAAGAGCTGCAACTCATCACCCTCAATTTGCCCTGGAACTTTAGCATAAGTGAATCAGGACTGATGTTCTGCACCGATAATCCCCAAAAATACAACAGTTATGCAAGTATACATCCAGGAGCTGTAGCACAATACTGTCAAAAGGCGCAGAAACTAAATTTCTAGTGTCCTAAAAGGGTTATATCCGGGCTGTATCTCACAATGTAGTACAGTATAGCGTTTTAGAAATAATTCCAATCATTACATCAAAGGCACACAATACCGACAAGAAAACACTAAGGCAAATGTTACGATAGCCAGGGAAATGAGAGAGCGGATAATGAGAACTTTCAAAACAATGTCAGTGGTGACACTATCCAAATCACTTATGGTCTTTCGTTTATTGTTCAGTGTTAATGTCCCCGTTTAAGGCAGGAGAGATATCAGAGCTGGAACAGATACAGTTCATTTACGGCCTACATAGAGCCATTAAAGCATTTAAATTACTGGATACGCCTCATAGTTCTAAATCTGTACTCGCTGGAACGGAGGAGAGATGCATAATATATACATGGAAGGTACTTGAAGGCCTGGTCCAAAATCTGCACACTGTTACAACAACATAATGGAGTGCGAGATATGGGACGAAGTGTACAATAAACCCAATGAAAAGCAGGAGTGCTGTGGGCACAATAAGAGAACATTGCATCAACATTTGTAGTCCCAGACTATTCAATACCTCAACGGAAGATATCAGAAACACTGCTGGGAGAAGTATGGAGGTGTTCAAGAGGAAACTAGATAAGTATCTCTACCAAGTGCCAGAGCAGCCAACGAGCTTGTGATGGATATGTGGACCAGCGGACCACCAGCAGCACCAACCTGGTAAAAATCTGGAAACTCAAGAGTATATCAAAGGTAAGTTTCTGACTAAGGCACACGTGCAGCACCTGGGTATCTTTATTGGGAGACATTTTGCCAAAGCAGCAGTATAAGTGGCGAGTTGCATTAGTTTTAGACGTTGTTGCATGTGGGCGAGAGCCACTAGTAGAAGAAAGTTATGCCCCATAAGGTGGACCAGACGTCAGCAGTAGACTTGTAGGAGATATTCTGTGTAGAGGTGTGTGTGTTCAGAACTTGATCAGTCAGACTATGTACCTCCACGACCACTGTAGCAGATTTTCAACACACATTTGTAATGTCCATCATCTGTATGTATGTATATTATTATTATTATTATTATTACAAAGGGAAAAAGAAGGGAGATAATTGTATGCATAAATAATTCATATAATTTTTTTTATAAGTTTCATGTTACTCTCACTACTCTTGACATTTATGTAATCCCATTCCTTCTTCCCTCGCCTTCCCTTTCTTACTTACCTTTCTTAAATCCCTCCCTTCCTTCATAGTCTTCCTTCATTCTTCTCTTCTTGATATCTCACTTCTCTCCATCACTCCCTCTCTTCCTCCCTGTCACACTTTCCCTCCCTCCCTCCCTCCCTCCCTCCCTCCATCCATCCTCCTTTTCAAACAGTGGAGTCCACTATTTTTTCACTAATAATTTTGAAAATTATAGTAAATCTGGCAGGTGGACACTCAAGTGAGTGCACCCCCGCCATGGTGCACTCCTCCCTGAGGGGTGCGCCAAGGCGGGGGTGTACACTGAGGGGTGTGCACTATGGTGAAGTTAACTATATTACAAAATAATCTTAAAAAGTTGACATGTTAACATGGAATATGTTAACATGACGGAGATTGCAAGAAAATAGAATAGCAGGGAATGAGAGGTAATGATGAACTGCAACGAGTGTCAACACAAGACAACACAAGTACAGGTCTGGAGAGAGACATTTGCACAACCCTACGGTAAGGTTGTGTTAGAAGAGACGTTTGTTTATGATGAGAAAGGTGGAAGTAGAGAGTGGTGGGTAGGAGTCATTTAGGTGATCTGTGTATGTGGCAGGTTGGTGGGTTACCTGTGTATGTGGTAGGTTGGTGGGTTATCTGTGTATGTGGTAGGTTGGTGGGTTACCTGTGTATATGGCAGGTTGATGGGTTACCTGTGTATGTGGCAGGTTGGTGGGTTACCTGTGTATGTGGCAGGTTGGTGGGTTACCTGTGTATATGGCAGGTTGGTGGGTTACCTGTGTATGTGGCAGGTTGGTGGGTTACCTGTGTATGTGGTAGGTTGGTGGGTTATCTGTGTATGTGGTAGGCTGGTGGGTTACCTGTGTATGTGGTAGGTTGGTGGGTTATCTGTGTATGTGGTAGGTTGGTGGGTTACCTGTGTATGTGGTAGGTTGGTGGGTTACATGTGTATATGGCAGGTTGGTGGGTTACCTGTGTATGTGGCAGGTTGGTGGGTTACCTGTGTATGTGGCAGGTTGGTGGGTTACCTGTGTATGTGGCAGGTTGGTGGGTTACCTGTGTATGTGGTAGGTTGGTGGATTACCTGTGTATGTGGTAGGTTGGTGGGTTACCTGTGTATGTGGCAGGTTGGTGGGTTACCTGTGTATATGGCAGGTTGGTGGGTTACTTATGTATGTGGTAGGTTGGTGGGTTACCTGTGTATGTGGTAGGTTGGTGGATTACCTGTGTATGTGGCACGTTGGTGGGTTACCTGTGTATGTGGCAGGTTGGTGGGTTACCTGTGTATGTGGCAGGTTGGTGGGTTACCTGTGTATGTGGCAGGTTGGTGGGTTACCTGTGTATGTGGCAGGTTGGTGGATTACCTGTGTATGTGGCACGTTGGTGGGTTACCTGTGTATGTGGCAGGTTGGTGGGTTACCTGTGTATGTGGCAGGTTGGTGGGTTACCTGTGTATGTGGCAGGTTGGTGGGCTACCTGTGTATGTGGCAGGTTGGTCTAGTCATTCCAATAGAGAGAGAGAGAGAGAGAGAGAGAGAGAGAGAGAGAGAGAGAGAGAGAGAGAGAGAGAGAGAGAGAGAGAGAGAGAGAGAGAGAGAGAGAGAGAGAGAGAGAGAGAGAGAGAGAGAGAGAGAGAGAGAGAGAGAGAGAGAGTGTAGAGACGAGTATTAACACTCACTCTGGCACCTTAACGTAAAGTGTTGCAGAGTTCAGGTATTTATTATTACTTCCAATAACAGTTGTTGACAACACCTTCAAAGATCGTAACATTTTAGAGCAAAATATATACAGAGTTTACTTCCATAGTTGTTTGTGTAGGTAAGTATTCTTGTGTGATACAACACCCGAGAATGTTGGTACAACACCCGGGAATGTTGGTACAACACCCGGGAATGTTGGTACAACACC
>NC_091312.1:586348-626348 GCF_038502225.1 Cherax quadricarinatus | reverse complement strand
TAGTCTTGTTGCAAACCTTTGCACTTTCTCTCATTTCTTGTCGTGCTTGACTAGGTGTGGATTCCAAACTGGTGCTGCATACTCCAGTATGGGTCTGACGTAGATGGTATACAGGGTCTTAAAGGAATCCTTACTGAGGTATCGGAACGCTATCCGTAGGTTTGCCAGGCGCCCGTATGCTGCAGCAGTTATCTGATTGATGTGCGCCTCAAGAGATATGCTCGGTGTTATACTCACCCCCAGATCTTTTTCCTTGAGTGAGGTTTGCAGTCTTTGGCCATCTAAACTATATTGTGTCTGCGGTCTTCTTTGCCCTTCCCCAATCTTCATGACTTTGCATTTGGCAGGGTTAAATTCAAGGAGCCAGTTGCTGGACCAGGCTTGTAGCCTGTCCAGGTCTCTTTGTAGTCCTGCCTGATCCTCGTCCGATTTGATTCTTCTCATTAACTTCACATCATCTGCAAACAAGGACACTTCTGAGTCTATCCCTTCCGTTATGTCGTTCACATATACCAAGAACAGCACAGGTCCTAGGACTGACCCCTGTGGAACCCCGCTTGTCACAGGCGCCCACTCTGACACCTCGTCGCGTACCATGACTCGTTGTTGCCTCCCTGTCAGATATTCTCTGAACCATTGCAGTGCCTTTCCTGTTATGTATGCCTGGTCCTCTAGCTTTTGCAGTAACCTCTTGTGAGGAACTGTGTCGAAGGCCTTCTTGCAGTCCAAAAATATGCAGTCGATCCACCCCTCTCTCTCTTGTCTTACTTCTGTCACCTTGTCATAAAACTCTAGTAGGTTTGTGACACAGGATTTTCCTTCCCTGAAACCGTGCTGGTTGTCAATTATACACTTGTTTCTTTCCAGGTGCCCCACCACTCTCCTCCTGATGATCTTCTCCATGACCTTGCATACTATACACATTAGTGATACAGGTCTGTAGTTTAGTGCCTCATGTCTGTCTCCCTTTTTAAAAATTGGGACTACATTTGCCATTTTTCATACCTCAGGGAGTTGCCCAGTTTCAAATGATGTGTTGAAGATCTTTGTTAATGGCTCACACAATATCTCTGCTCCCTCTTTAAGGACCCATGGAGAGATGTTGTCTGGTCCCACCGCCTTTGAGGTGTCAAGTTCGCATAGCAGCTTCTTCACCTCCTCCTTGGTTATATGTACTTCATCCAGCACTTGCTGGTGTGCCCCCCTGTTCTGATTTCCTGGAGTCCTACTGGTTTCCACTGTAAATACCTCTTTAAATCTTGTGTTGAGCTCCTGACATACCTCTTGGTCGTTTCTTGTGAATTCCCCATCACCCTTCCTCAGTCTGATTACCTGGTCCTTGACTGTTGTTTTCCTCCTGATGTGGCTGTACAACAGCTTCGGGTCAGTCTTTACTTTTGATGCTATGTTATTTTCATATTGTCTCTGAGCCTCCCTTCTTATCTGTGCATATTCGTTTCTGGCTCTTCTGCTGATTTCTTTATTTTCCTGAGTTCTCTGTCTTCTGTACCTTTTCCATTCTCTAGTACACCTAGTTTTTGCCTCCCTACACCTTTGGGTGAACCAAGGACTCGTTCTGTTCTTCCAATTATTTCTGTTTCCCTTGGGAACAAACCTCTCCTCTGCCTCCTTGCATTTTGTTGCTACATAGTCCATCATTTCTTGTACTGGTTTTCCTGTCGGTTCCCTCTCCCACTGAATGTCTTGAAGGAAGTTCCTCATGGCTGAGTAGTTCCCCCTTTTGTAGTTTGGTTTTTCCCAGCCTATTCCTGCTACTCTCTCCACTTGGAGCTCAACTATGTAGTCGAAGCACAGAACCACATGATCACTAGCTCCCAGGGACCTTTCATACATGATACCCTCGATGTCCGAACTACTCATGGTGAATACAAGGTCCAGCCTTGCTGGTTCATCCTCTCTTCTCTCTCTGGTAGTGTCTCTAACATGTTGATGCATGAGGTTTTCCAGTACCACATCCATCATCTTGGCTCTCCATGTTTTGGGACCCCCATGGGGCTCCAGTTTTTCCCAGTCAATCTCCTTGTGATTGAAATCACCCATAACTAGTAACTTTGCTCCCCCCATGTGTGCTCTCCTGGCCACCTCGGCTAGTGTGTCGATCATTGCTCTGTTGCTCTCATCGTATTCTTCTCTTGGCCTCCTGCAGTTCTGTGGTGGGTTGTACATTACTGCAATTACCACCTTATGTCCCTCAGACTGGATTGTTCATACTAAGTAGTCCCTTTCGCCCGTGCCATCCATTCCTTCCATTTTCTCAAAACCCCACTGGTTTTTAATGAGCAGTGCAACTCCTCCTCCCCCTCTCCTCCCTCTGTCTTTCCTGAGGATTTGATATCCGGATGGAAAGATTGAATCTATTATTCTGGTGAGTTTTGTTTCTGTGAGTGCTATTATGTCTGGGGATGTCTCTTTGATTCTTTCGTGCCACTCCTCATACTTGTTTGTTATTCCATCTGCATTTGTATACCACACCTTCAACTTCTTTTCTAAGACTGTGGTCTGGGAGGTATATTGGGGTTGGGGAAGTGGGAGACCTGGTAAGGAACTATAGGTTGTTGCTGTGGGGGTGGAGTTTGTAATGTAGTGGGTGGGGGCATTGGATGTGGCATGGGTGTTTTGATTTAGAGTGTTTGGTTGCACTGGGGTTGACCTGGTTGGGAGGCTTCTAAAGGAAGTTGTGAGGGAGGCTGTATTTGATCTTCTTCCTGGGTCTGGGATCTCCTGTCTGTCTTCTCCATCCCCTCTCTTTCCTCCTTTCGCCTTTGTACCATCTCTCTCAGTTTCTGCCTTTCTTCTTGTGTTCTGTCGCGGTCGAGATACACCTTCCTGTATGCCGGCATGTCCCTTAATCGTGCTTTCTCCTGCAGGATCCTGGTCCGAGTTGCTTCTGCCTTGAAGGTCACTTTCACTGGCCAGGTTCTTTTTTTTACAAACCCCCCTATTCTCCGAAAATTTTCCAGCTGGGTCATGTCGTCTTCTCCTATTGCTTTCATGATGCTTTCAATTGCTTTTTTTTCCCTTGTTTTCTTGCTTCATATGTTTCCCCTTCAACTTCCTGGAGCCCATACACAAAGACTGACCTCACCCTTTCATTCTCCCACTGCATATCCCTGTGTATCCCCTCATTTAATTTGGTTTCCTCCACTGCAGCTTTACTTTCTTCAGTTTCACTGGCTAATGTACTTGGGCTCAGTGGCCTGTCATTTTCCCTTCTCGGCTTTTCTTGGGCTCTGTTGTTGTCTGTTAGGGCTTCCACATAAAGCTTAGCTCTTTCATTTACTACAGTCTCCTCTGATAGAGCTTCTCCATGCAGTTGTGCCCTTCTTTCCCTACAGTCCCCTTATTTGTGGCTGAGGTAGCAGTCTCTGTTGTCAATCCCAAAATGTTCTTTAGTTCTTTAGGCTGTTTCAGATTTTTCAGTTCCTCTTCTAAACTCTGTATCCTAGCCTCTGCTGCTTTGACATGCACCTCCCACTTCCTGCTTTCCATATCTATCCTCTCTTCCATTCTTATGCTAAGTTCTTCTAGTTTCTTTTCCCATTCATGATCCCTTTTTATGAGCTCTGCTGCCCAATCTTCCTTTGCAATTTCCTCCTCCTGTCCCTTGGTTTTTCTTGTTGCTCTCTGGCAACCCAACTTTGTTTTATCCTGATTGCCTCAGAGTGGGAAACCTATGTAGTTCTGTATGTTAGGTTAGTAGTGTGTATGTCAGAGTGTGGGGGGCAGGTAGTGGAGGAACTGTGGCTATGTTGGAGAGGAGTGGGGAGGGGTGGGGAGGGGGAGGGTGAACGGGGGAGGGGAGGGTGAACGAGGGAGGGGACGGATCAGGGGAAGTAGTGAGATGTCGGTGGTGAGGGTGGGAGTGTATGTGTGAGTCTGGATATGTGTGAGTGTGTGTGTGTGTGTGTGTGTGTGTGTGTGTGTGTGTGTGTGTGTGTGTGTGTGTGTGTGTGTGTGTGTGTGTGTGTGTGTGTGTGTGTGTGTGAGTGTGTGTGTGTGTGTTCTCTGGTGACCACACAGATGCCAGTGATACTAAGACGGGGGAAATAATCATCACGACGCCGATGTTAGTAGTATATGACATCAAAATGGTGATGGAAATCACGAAGATCAGTATGGTCGAACCTAGTTGTACTCACCTAGTTGAGGTTGCGGGGGTCGAGTCCGAGCTCCTGGCCCCGCCTCTTCACTGATCGCTACTAGGTCACTCTCCCTGAGCCGTGAGCTTTATCATACCTCTGCTTAAAGCTATGTATGGATCCTGCCTCCACTACATCGCTTCCCAAACTATTCCACTTACTGACTACTCTGTGGCTGAAGAAATACTTCCTAACATCCCTGTGATTCATCTGTGTCTTCAGCTTCCAACTGTGTCCCCTTGTTACTGTGTCCAATCTCTGGAACATCCTGTCTTTGTCCACCTTGTCAATTCCTCTCAGTATTTTGTATGTCGTTATCATGTCCCCCCTATCTCTCCTGTCCTCCAGTGTCGTCAGGTTGATTTCCCTTAACCTCTCCTCGTAGGACATACCTCTTAGCTCTGGGACTAGTCTTGTTGCAAACCTTTGCACTTTCTCTAGTTTCTTCACGTGCTTGGCTAGGTGTGGGTTCCAAACTGGTGCCGCATACTCCAATATGGGCCTAACGTACACGGTGTACAGGGTCCTCAATGATTCCTTATTAACATGTCGGAATGCTGTTCTGAGGTTTGCTAGGCGCCCATATGCTGCAGCAGTTATTTGGTTGATGTGCGCTTCAGGAGATGTGTCTGGTGTTATACTCACCCCAAGATCTTTTTCCTTGAGTGAGGTTTGTAGTCTCTGACCCCCTAGACTGTACTCCGTCTGCGGCCTTCTTTGCCCTTCCCCAATCTTCATGACTTTGCACTTGGTGGGATTGAACTCCAGGAGCCAATTGCTGGACCAGGTCTGCAGCCTGTCCAGATCCCTTTGTAGTTCTGCCTGGTCTTCGATCGAGTGAATTCTTCTCATCAACTTCACGTCATCTGCAAACAGGGACACCTCAGAGTCTATTCCTTCCGTCATGTCGTTCGGTCATGTCGTGTGTGTGTGTGTGTGTGTGTGTGTGTGTGTGTGTGTGTGTGTGTGTGTGTGTGTGTGTGTGTAATTTTGTGTGGAATTATGTGTGGGTTTATTATGTACTGAAAGGTAGGTGGCTTGTGCGTTGTAATGTAGAGTCTCAGTGGTCCTTAGCTGCCCACAACTTCTTGTGACCTGACCCCCAACCTCCTGGGACTTGACCGGCACGTACTTACAGTGTGTGTGTGTGTGTGTGTGTGTGTGTGTGTGTGTGTGTGTGTGTGTGTGTGTGTGTGTGTGTGTGTGTGTGTGTGTGTGTATGTGTATGTGTGTGTATGTGTGTATGTGTGTGTGTGTATGTATGTGTGTGGTGTGTGTGTGTGTGTGTGTATGTGTGTGTGTGTGTGTGTGTGTGTGTGTGTGTGTGTGTGTGTGGGTGTGTGGTGTGTGTGTGTGTGTGTGTGTGTGTGTGTGTGTGTGTGTGTGTGTGTGTGTGCAGGGGGACCGTCGTGAAAGGAGGCGAGGCAGGGGGACCGTCGTGAGAGGAGGCGAGGCAGGGGGACCGTCGTGAGAGGAGGCGAGGCAGGGGGACCGTCGTGAGAGGAGGCGAGGCAGGGGGACCGTCGTGAAAGGAGGCGAGGCAGGGGGACCGTCGTGAGAGGAGGCGAGGCAGGGGGACCGTCGTGAGAGGAGGCGAGGCAGGGGGACCGTCGTGAGAGGAGGCGAGGCAGGGGGACCGTCGTGAGAGGAGGCGAGGCAGGGGGACCGTCGTGAGAGGAGGCGAGGCAGGGGGACCGTCGTGAGAGGAGGCGAGGCAGGGGGACCGTCGTGAGAGGAGGCGAGGCAGGGGGACCGTCGTGAGAGGAGGCGAGGCAGGGGGACCGTCGTGAGAGGAGGCGAGGCAGGGGGACCGTCGTGAGAGGAGGCGAGGCAGGGGGACCGTCGTGAGAGGAGGCGAGGCAGGGGGACCGTCGTGAGAGGAGGCGAGGCAGGGGGACCGTCGTCAAGAAACACCCTCAGACAATACACTGCTTCACTGCCTCCAGCCATTTTTACTTTTTTTTTTTGTTGAGCTGCTTCTTCTTCCTCTCCTTCCTAAGATGTTCTCTTCTTTTTCCACCTCCTCTTCCTTCTCCTCCCCCCCCCTTCTCCCGCTGCTTCTCTTCCTTCCTTCCTCCCTCCTGCTTTTCTTTCTCCAGTTCCCCCAAAACGTCACCTTCCTCTCCCTACCTCCCTCCCACCTGGCACGACTCCTTCCTCTCCCTACCTCCCTCCCACCTTCCTGGCACGACTCCTTCCTCTCCCTACCTCCCTCCCACCTGGCACGACTCCTTCCTCTCCCTACCTCCCTCCCACCTTCCTGGCACGACTCCTTCCTCTCCCTACCTCCCTCCCACCTTCCTGGCACGACTCCTTCCTCTCCCTACCTCCCTCCCACCTTCCTGGCACGACTCCTTCCTCTCCCTACCTCTCTCCCACCTTCCTGGCACGACTCCTTCCTCTCCCTACCTCTCTCCCACCTTCCTGGCACGACTCCTTCCTCTCCCTACCTCTCTCCCACCTTCCTGGCACGACTCCTTCCTCTCCCTACTTCTCTCCCACCTGGCACGACTCCTTCCTCTCCCTACCTCCCTCCCACCTTCCTGGCACGACTCCTTCCTCTCCCTACCTCCCTCCCACCTGGCACGACTCCTTCCTCTCCCTACCTCCCTCCCACCTTCGTGGCACGACTCCTTCCTCTCCCTACCTCCCTCCCACCTTCCTGGCACGACTCCTGCCTCTCCCTACCTCCCTCCCACCTTCCTGGCACGACTCTTTCCTCTCCCTACTTCCCTCCCACCAGGCACGGCTCCTTCCTCTCCCTACCTCCCTCCCTCCTGGCACGACTCCTTCCTCTCCCTACCTCCCTCCTTCCTGGCACGACTCCTTCCTCACTACCTCCCTCCTCTCCCCTAACCCGTCCCTTTCCACTGTTGATCCAGATATATTATCGTCCTTCTTCTCATCCACTCAATTTCCTCCTGAAGCTTCCTGGTCTTTCCAGTCCCACCTCAAACAAGCATTTTTCCCTCTTCCAATTTTCCTAATGCATCATCTTCCTCTATACCCTTCTTCCTAAATTATTCCTTTATCTCCCCTCATAATACATGCCTCTGCAGCCTGTCTTCTTCTCAAGTATTCCTTCCCTTCCCTTCTAAGACATGTTTCTCCTTTACCCCTTCCTTCTTAAAGCATCCCTCTTTATATGGCTCTTTCTCCTTTAATACTGCGCTCATATCCTCCAATAAAATGGCAGAGCGTCTCAACAAGACGTTAACAATCTTATAAAGGTATCCTCCATTCATTCTGCGTACTGCGTCTTGCCTGGCTTGCAGTCCTCTTCCCTCTCCCGTCCTCCCCTCTTACACACTATCCACTAGCAACACACTAGACACCATCCACCTAGCAGAGGCAGCGTCTGTCTACACTGGCGGCTCTTTAGACGTGCGGATCTTCGCCGGGATTCCAGGAGACTTGACGACACTTAGAAGGAAGAGGCCAGGGAACGTCTTCCAGCACCTCGCTAATGAGCAGCAGGAGGCGAGAGTATGTCTTGGGTGAGAGAGGGAGAGAGAGAGAGAGAGAGAGAGAGAGAGAGAGAGAGAGAGAGAGAGAGAGAGAGAGAGAGAGAGAGAGAGAGAGAGAGAGAGAGAGAGAGAGAGAGAGAGAGAGAGAGAGAGAGAGCGAGAGGGCTAGGAATATTGCATGCAGGAGAGAAATTGCATGTGTCTCACTTCTGGTTATTAAATGATTGTTAGGACATATACAAGTAAACTATTATTATAAGCTCTCGAGAGGAAGGCATAATGGATGGGTGCTAGGCTATAGGTAGCATAGGCCAGGAGGCATAATGGATGGGTGCGAAGCTCTAGGTAGCATAGGCCAGGAGGCCTAATGGATGGGTGCGAGGCTCTAGGTAGTATAGGCCAGGAGGCCTAATGGATGGGTGCGAGGCTCTAGATAGCATAGGCCAGGAGGCCTAATGGATGGGTGCGAGGCTCTAGATAGCATAGGCCAGGAGGCCTAATGCAGTGCTCCTCTGACTACAAATGTATTTATATTAGATGTTTTTATTCAGTAAAGGAAGGTGCATATTGCGCTTCTTGTTACACCAACTCCCTAGACCGGTGAACACAAGTAAAATTATCGGTTTAAAGTCATGTTCAGCATTGAACGTACGAGGGTCATTCACGGCATCTGACTGTAAATTTGGGATCTAATTGACTGGAATAATGTTTTGTTGTTACACGAAACAGACTGAACTGTTCAGAGGCCTGACAGACTGAACTCTTCAGAGGCCTGACAGACTGAACTGTTCAGAGACCTGACAGACTGAACTGTTCAGAGGCCTGACAGACTGAACTGTTCAGAGGCCTGACAGACTGAACTGTTCAGAGGCCTGACAGACTGAACTGTTCAGAGGCCTGACAGACTGAACTGTTCAGAGGCCTGACAGACTGAACTGTTCAGAGGCCTGACAGACTGAACTGTTCAGAGGCCTGACAGACTGAACTGTTCAGAGGCCTGACAGACTGAACTGTTCAGAGGCCTGACAGACTGAACTGTTCAGAGGCCTGACAGACTGAACTGTTCAGAGACCTGACAGACTGAACTGTTCAGAGGCCTGACAGACTGAACTGTTCAGAGGCCTGACAGACTGAACTGTTCAGAGGCCTGACAGACTGAACTGTTCAGAGGCCTGACAGACTGAACTGTTCAGAGACCTGACAGACTGAACTGTTCAGAGGCCTGACAGACTGAACTGTTCAGAGGCCTGACAGACTGAACTGTTCAGAGACCTGACAGACTGAACTGTTCAGAGACCTGACAGACTGAACTGTTCAGAGACCTGACAGACTGAACTGTTCAGAGACCTGACAGACTGAACTGTTCAGAGACCTGACAGACTGAACTGTTCAGAGGCCTGACAGACTGAACTGTTCAGAGGCCTGACAGACTGAACTGTTCAGAGACCTGACAGACTGAACTGTTCAGAGACCTGACAGACTGAACTGTTCAGAGGCCTGACAGACTGAACTGTTCAGAGACCTGACAGACTGAACTGTTCAGAGACCTGACAGACTGAACTGTTCAGAGACCTGACAGACTGAACTGTTCAGAGACCTGACAGACTGAACTGTTCAGAGACCTGACAGACTGAACTGTTCAGAGACCTGACAGACTGAACTGTTCAGAGACCTGACAGACTGAACTGTTCAGAGGCCTGACAGACTGAACTGTTCAGAGGCCTGACAGACTGAACTGTTCAGAGGCCTGACAGACTGAACTGTTCAGAGGCCTGACAGACTGAACTGTTCAGAGGCCTGACAGACTGAACTGTTCAGAGGCCTGACAGACTGAACTGTTCAGAGGCCTGACAGACTGAACTGTTCAGAGACCTGACAGACTGAACTGTTCAGAGGCCTGACAGACTGAACTGTTCAGAGACCTGACAGACTGAACTGTTCAGAGACCTGACAGACTGAACTGTTCAGAGACCTGACAGACTGAACTGTTCAGAGACCTGACAGACTGAACTGTTCAGAGACCTGACAGACTGAACTGTTCAGAGACCTGACAGACTGAACTGTTCAGAGACCTGACAGACTGAACTGTTCAGAGGCCTGACAGACTGAACTGTTCAGAGGCCTGACAGACTGAACTGTTCAGAGGCCTGACAGACTGAACTGTTCAGAGGCCTGACAGACTGAACTGTTCAGAGGCCTGACAGACTGAACTGTTCAGAGGCCTGACAGACTGAACTGTTCAGAGGCCTAACAACCGTCAACTGCTACAAACATTCTGAAGTCAATTATTAAACAATATAATAGTAATTTAGGTAGTAACACACGTCACTCACAGTGTTCATCATGGTAGTGACACACGTCACTCACAATATTCATCATGGTAGTGACACACGTCACTCACAATATTCATCATGGTAGTGACACACGTCACTCACAATATTCATCATGGTAGTGACACACGTCACTCACAATATTCATCATGGTAGTGACACACGTCACTCACAATATTCATCATGGTAGTGACACACGTCACTCACAGTGTTCATCATGGTAGTGACACACGTCACTCACAATATTCATCATGGTAGTGACACACGTCACTCACAATATTCATCATGGTAGTGACACACGTCACTCACAATATTCATCATGGTAGTGACACACGTCACTCACAATATTCATCATGGTAGTGACACACGTCACTCACAATATTCATCATGGTAGTGACACACGTCACTCACAATATTCATGGTAGTGACACACGTCACTCACAATATTCATCATGGTAGTGACACACGTCACTCACAATATTCATCATGGTAGTGACACACGTCACTCACAATATTCATCATGGTAGTGACACACGTCACTCACAATATTCATCATGGTAGTGACACACGTCACTCACAATATTCATCATGGTAGTGACACACGTCACTCACAATATTCATGGTAGTGACACACGTCACTCACAATATTCATCATGGTAGTGACACACGTCACTCACAATATTCATCATGGTAGTGACACACGTCACTCACAATATTCATCATGGTAGTGACACACGTCACTCACAATATTCATCATGGTAGTGACACACGTCACTCACAATATTCATCATGGTAGTGACACACGTCACTCACAATATTCATCATGGTAGTGACACACGTCACTCACAATTTTCATGGTAGTGACACACGTCACTCACAGTGTTCATCATGGTAGTGACACACGTCACTCACAATATTCATCATGGTAGTGACACACGTCACTCACAATATTCATGGTAGTGACACACGTCACTCACAATATTCATCATGGTAGTGACACACGTCACTCACAATATTCATCATGGTAGTGACACACGTCACTCACAATATTCATGGTAGTGACACACGTCACTCACAATATTCATCATGGTAGTGACACACGTCACTCACAATATTCATCATGGTAGTGACACACGTCACTCACAATATTCATCATGGTAGTGACACACGTCACTCACAGTGTTCATCATGGTAGTGACACACGTCACTCACAATTTTCATGGTAGTGACACACGTCACTCACAATATTCATCATGGTAGTGACACACGTCACTCACAGTGTTCATCATGGTAGTGACACACGTCACTCACAATTTTCATGGTAGTGACACACGTCACTCACAATATTCATCATGGTAGTGACACACGTCACTCACAATATTCATCATGGTAGTGACACACGTCACTCACAATATTCATCATGGTAGTGACACACGTCACTCACAATATTCATGGTAGTGACACACGTCACTCACAATATTCATCATGGTAGTGACACACGTCACTCACAATATTCATCATGGTAGTGACACACGTCACTCACAATATTCATGGTAGTGACACACGTCACTCACAATATTCATCATGGTAGTGACACACGTCACTCACAATATTCATCATGGTAGTGACACACGTCACTCACAATATTCATCATGGTAGTGACACACGTCACTCACAATATTCATCATGGTAGTGACACACGTCACTCACAATATTCATGGTAGTGACACACGTCACTCACAATATTCATCATGGTAGTGACACACGTCACTCACAATATTCATCATGGTAGTGACACACGTCACTCACAATATTCATCATGGTAGTGACACACGTCACTCACAATATTCATCATGGTAGTGACACTCGTCACTCACAATATTCATGGTAGTGACACACGTCACTCACAATATTCACTATCATTTAGAGAAAAAGAATAGAATAAAAAAAGCGGAAACACGCAGGAAAAAAAGCCTGCAAAGTTCGTCATTAAAATTACCACAAAACATTAAATTGGCAGCCAAAGTATTCCTAATTAAAATTATATTAAATAATTAAAATTTGAATTATATTTTTTTATCACGGTGGAGCAGCAGCCCAGTAACCCCCCCCCCCCTGGGTTAATCTTAAATACACGACACACGAGGTTAAAACATTTAATATTTAATACAAGCAGACTGTCTTACGTGAAACACCAAAATACACAACAGTGCTGCAGGACCGTCCAACATGTACCTTTGTTTATGCAACGGACAATGTAATTTCTGTAAGTCAAAAATGTTTTAATGCAATCCAGATTACATTCGTGTTTAGAACATACGTTGCTCACGTTATATTTTGTTTTGCTAGACCAACATAATGCAACTGGTATGTTGATATCTGCGTATTGTGCGATATATTGATGATTCCCTGGTTGCTACCATCCAGGGTGGTACTACCCTCCTGGTTGCTACCATCCAGGGTGGTACTACCCTCCTGGTTGCTACCATCCAGGGTGGTACTACCCTCCTGGTTGCTACCATCCAGGGTGGTACTACCTTCCTGGTTGCTACCATCCAGGGTGGTACTACCCTCCTGGTTGCTACCATCCAGGGTGGTACTACCTTCCTGGTTGCTACCATCCAGGGTGGTACTACCCTCCTGGTTGCTACCATCCAGGGTGGTACTACCTTCCTGGTTGCTACCATCCAGGGTGGTACTACCTTCCTGGTTGCTACCATCCAGGGTGGTACTACCTTCCTGGTTGCTACCATCCAGGGTGGTACTACCTTCCTGGTTGCTACCATCCAGGGTGGTACTACCTTCCTGGTTGCTACCATCCAGGGTGGTACTACCCTCCTGGTTGCTACCATCCAGGGTGGTACTACCCTCCTGGTTGCTACCATCCAGGGTGGTACTACCTTCCTGGTTGCTACCATCCAGGGTGGTACTACCTTCCTGGTTGCTACCATCCAGGGTGGTACTACCTTCCTGGTTGCTACCATCCAGGGTGGTACTACCCTCCTGGTTGCTACCATCCAGGGTGGTACTACCCTCCTGGTTGCTACCATCCAGGGTGGTACTACCTTCCTGGTTGCTACCATCCAGGGTGGTACTACCCTCCTGGCAGCTACCATCCACGGTAGTACTACGTTCCTGGCTGCTGCCATCCAGGGTGGTACTATCCTCCTGGCTGCTACCATCCACGGTAGTACTACGTTCCTGGCTGCTGCCATCCAGGGTGGTACTATCCTCCTGGCTGCTACCATCCACGGTAGTACTACGTTCCTGGCTGCTGCCATCCAGGGTGGTACTATCCTCCTGGCTGCTACCATCAACGGTAGTACTACGTTCCTGGCTGCTGCCATCCAGGGTGGTACTATCCTCCTGGCTGCTACCATCCAGGGTGGTACTACCCTCCTAGCTGCTACCATCCAGGGTGGTACTACCCTCCTGGCTGCTACCATCCAGGGTAGTACTACGTTCCTGGCTGCTGCCATCCAGGGTGGTACTATCCTCCTGGCTGCTACCATCCAGGGTGGTACTACCCTCCTAGCTGCAACCATCCAGGGTGGTACTATCCTCCTGGCTGCTACCATCCACGGTAGTACTACGTTCCTGGCTGCTGCCATCCAGGGTGGTACTATCCTCCTGGCAGCTACCATCCACGGTAGTACTACGTTCCTGGCTGCTGCCATCCAGGGTGGTACTATCCTCCTGGCTGCTACCATCCAGGGTGGTACTACCCTCCTAGCTGCTACTATCCAGGGTGGTACTACCCTCCTGGCTGCTATCATCCAGGGTAGTACTACCTTCCTGGCTGCTGCCATCCAGGGTGGTACTACCCTCCTGGCTGCTACCATCCAGGGTGGTACTACCCTCCTGGCTGCTATCATCCAGGGTAGTACTACCTTCCTGGCTGCTGCCATCCAGGGTAGTACTACCCTCCTGGCTGCTATCATCCAGGGTGGTACTACCCTCCTGGCTGCTACCATCCAGGGTGGTACTACCCTCCTGGCTGCTACCATCCAGGGTGGTACTATCAATGGAAATATAAACACATATGCAGTATAATGTGATCCTTTATTGACAACGTTTCGCCCACACAGTGGGCTTTTTCAAGTCACAAACAGATCTACCTGGGTGGAAGGTACACGAGTATTTATAGTCAGGTTCAGAATGTTGAGGTCAGGTGGAGAATGCTGCATCTGATGATCTACCTGGTGGGGTTATAGAGTCTATAATCTTGGGTAGCTTGGAAGGGAGATTGGATAAGTTTGTGGGTAGACCTTCTGCAGTGTTCTATGATCTTATGTGGGATAGCGATGAAGAAGTTTCTTGGCACACACATAAGAACATAGGAATGGAGGAACACTGCAGAAGGTCTGCTCACAAACTTATTCAATCTCCCTTCCAAGCTACCCAAGATTTTAGACTCTATAACCCCACTCGGTACATCAACAGATGCAGCATTCTCCACCTGACCTCAACATTCTGAACCTGACTATAAATACTCACGTACCTTCCACCCAGGTAGATCTGTTTGTGACTTGAAAAAGCCCACTGTGTGGGCGAAACGTTGCCAATAAAGGATCACATTATACTGCATATGTGTTTATGTTTCCATCCAGGGTGGTACTATCCTCCTGGCTGCCCCATCCAGGATGGTACTGCCCTCCTGGCTCCTACCATTCATGGTAGTACTACCTTCCTGGCTGCTACCATCCAGGGTGGTACTACACTCCTGGCTGCCGCCATCCAGGGTGGTACTACACTCCTGGCTGCCGCCATCCAGGGTGGTACTACACTCCTGGCTGCCGCCATCCAGGGTGGTACTACACTCCTGGCTGCCGCCATCCAGGGTGGTACTACACTCCTGGCTGCCGCCATCCAGGGTGGTACTAACTTCCTGGCTGCTACCATCCAGGGTGGTACTACCTTCCTGGCTGCTACCATCCAGGGTGGTACTACCTTCCTGGCTGCTACCATCCAGGGTGGTACTACCTTCCTGGCTGCTACCATCCAGGGTGGTACTACCCTCCTGGCTGCTACCATCCAGGGTGGTACTACCTTCCTGGTTGCTACCATCCAGGGTGGTACTACCTTTCTGGCTGCTACCATCCAGGGTGGTACTACCTTCCTGGCTGCTACCATCCAGGGTGGTACTACCTTCCTGGCTGCTACCATCCAGGGTGGTACTACCTTCCTGGCTGCTACCATCCTGGGTGGTACTACTCTGGCAGGATTGCAGATCTTTGTCTGATGAGCATCTAAGATGGCGGATAATACATACAACCTTCTTGCATTCAGTATACATATACTATCCTGTGTGCTTCTTAATAGTTCTTAATCCTGTAATATTTCCTTCCCAATCTCGGAGGCCTGGTCTGAGACTTGGTCTTAGGCCTGGTCTGAGACCTGGTCTGAGAACTGGTCTTGGGCCTGGTCTGAGACCTGGTCTTAGGCCTGGTCTGAGACCTGGTCTTAGGCCTCGTCTGATACCTGGTGTTAGGCCTAGTCTGATACCAGGTCTTAGGCCTGGTCTGAGACCAGACCCTGGGGAAGATAATTCTCAGAACCACTAACAGATTACAGGTACTCAACAAATAATTTAATTTAAAATATGAACAGTAATTTTCCTAACATTTAAACCAGAGTATAATAATAATAATAATAATAATAATAATAATAATAACAATCAGAAGCTTTAGTTAATATGGCTCTATTTTAGTATTTGTTAGTGATATCTGTGACACCTGTGAAACACCCGTGACAAACCTGTGACACACCCGTGATACACCTTTGACACACCCGTGACACATCCATGACACACCTGTGACACACCCGTAACACACCTGTGGCACACCCGTGACACACCTATGGCACACCCGTGACACCTATGACACACCCGTGACACACATGTGACACGCCCGTGACAACCTGTGATACACCTTTGACACACCCGTGACACATGCATGACACACCTGTGACACACCCGTAACACACCTGTGGCACACCCGTGACACACCTATGACACACCCGTGACACACATGTAACACGCCCGTGACAACCTGCGATACACCTTTGACACAACCGTGACACACCTGTGACACACCCTTAGCACACCTGTGACACACCCGTGACACACCTGTGACACCCGTAACACACCTGTGACACATCACTTAGGGAATGTGAGGCACTCAGGTTTCATCCTTGGAAAGGCAGAAGCTCCAATTCCTGGATCAAGAGCCCTTCAGCATCAAGGGACCTTAAAATAATGAAGCTAAAAAACTGAATGAAAACCTTTTTAAAATTATGTAATTAACTTACAGATGTAAATATATGTGAATAATTTAGATCTTGAGCGTGACAACTGATGACTGCAGGCAGCGTACTCAGCTGATGACTGCAGGCAGTGTACTCAGCTGATGACTGCAGGCAGCGTACTCAGCTGATGACTGCAGGCAGCGTACTCAGCTGATGACTGCAGGCAGCGTACTCAGCTGATGACTGCAGGCAGTGTACTCAGCTGATGACTGCAGGCAGCGTACTCAGCTGATGACTGCAGGAAGTGTACTCAGCTGATGACTGCAGGCAGTGTACTCAGCTGATGACTGCAGGCAGCGTACTCAGCTGATGACTGCAGGCAGCGTACTCAGCTGATGACTGCAGGCAGCGTACTCAGCTGATGACTGCAGGCAGCGTACTCAGCTGATGACTGCAGGAAGTGTACTCAGCTGATGACTGCAGGCAGTGTACTCAGCTGATGACTGCAGGCAGTGTACTCAGCTGATGACTGCTGGCAGTGTACTCAGCTGATGACTGCAGGCAGCGTATTCAGCTGATGACTGCAGGCAGCGTACTCAGCTGATGACTGCAGGAAGTGTACTCAGCTGATGACTGCAGGCAGTGTACTCAGCTGATGACTGCAGGCAGTGTACTCAGCTGATGACTGCAGGCAGTGTACTCAGCTGATGACTGCTGGCAGTGTACTCAGCTGATGACTGCAGGCAGCGTACTCAGCTGATGACTGCAGGCAGCGTACTCAGCTGATGACTGCAGGAAGTGTACTCAGCTGATGACTGCAGGCAGTGTACTCAGCTGATGACTGCAGGCAGTGTACTCAGCTGATGACTGCTGGCAGTGTACTCAGCTGATGACTGCAGGCAGCGTACTCAGCTGATGACTGCAGGCAGCGTACTCAGCTGATGACTGCAGGCAGCGTACTCAGCTGATGACTGCAGGAAGTGTACTCAGCTGATGACTGCAGGCAGTGTACTCAGCTGATGACTGCAGGCAGCATACTCAGCTGATGACTGCAGGCAGCGTACTCAGCTGATGACTGCAGGCAGCGTACTCAGCTGATGACTGCAGGCAGCGTACTCAGCTGATGACTGCAGGAAGTGTACTCAGCTGATGACTGCAGGCAGTGTACTCAGCTGATGACTGCAGGCAGTGTACTCAGCTGATGACTGCAGGCAGTGTACTCAGCTGATGACTGCAGGCAGCGTACTCAGCTGATGACTGCAGGCAGTGTACTCAGCTGATGACTGCAGGCAGTGTACTCAGCTGATGACTGCAGGCAGTGTACTCAGCTGATGACTGCAGGCAGTGTACTCAGCTGATGACTGCAGGCAGTGTACTCAGCTGATGACTGCTGGCAGTGTACTCAGCTGATGACTGCTGGCAGTGTACTCAGCTGATGACTGCAGGCAGTGTACTCAGCTGATGACTGCAGGCAGTGTACTCAGCTGATGACTGCAGGCAGTGTACTCAGCTGATGACTGCAGGCAGTGTACTCAGCTGATGACTGCAGGCAGTGTACTCAGCTGATGACTGCAGGCAGCGTACTCAGCTGATGACTGCAGGCAGCGTACTCAGCTGATGACTGCAGGCAGCGTACTCAGCTGATGACTGCAGGAAGTGTACTCAGCTGATGACTGCAGGCAGTGTACTCAGCTGATGACTGCAGGCAGTGTACTCAGCTGATGACTGCAGGAAGTGTACTCAGCTGATGACTGCAGGCAGCGTACTCAGCTGATGACTGCAGGCAGCGTACTCAGCTGATGACTGCAGGAAGTGTACTCAGCTGATGACTGCAGGCAGTGTACTCAGCTGATGACTACAGGCAGTGTACTCAGCTGATGACTGCAGGCAGCGTACTCAGCTGATGACTGCAGGCAGCGTACTCAGCTGATGACTGCAGGAAGTGTACTCAGCTGATGACTGCAGGCAGCGTACTCAGCTGATGACTGCAGGCAGCGTACTCAGCTGATGACTGCAGGAAGTGTACTCAGCTGATGACTGCAGGCAGTGTACTCAGCTGATGACTGCAGGCAGTGTACTCAGGTGATGACTGCAGGCAGTGTACTCAGGTGATGACTGCAGGCAGTGTACTCAGCTGATGACTGCAGGCAGTGTACTCAGCTGATGACTGCAGGCAGCGTACTCAGCTGATGACTGCAGGCAGTGTACTCAGCTGATGACTGCAGGCAGCGTACTCAGCTGATGACTGCAGGCAGCGTACTCAGCTGATGACTGCAGGCAGTGTACTCAGCTGATGACTGCAGGCAGCGTACTCAGCTGATGACTGCAGGCAGCGTACTCAGCTGATGACTGCAGGCAGTGTACTCAGCTGATGACTGCAGGCAGTGTACTCAGCTGATGACTGCAGGCAGCGTACTCAGCTGATGACTGCAGGCAGTGTACTCAGCTGATGACTGCAGGCAGTGTACTCAGCTGATGACTGCAGGCAGCGTACTCAGCTGATGACTGCAGGCAGTGTACTCAGCTGATGACTGCAGGCAGTGTACTCAGCTGATGACTGCAGGCAGCGTACTCAGCTGATGACTGCAGGCAGTGTACTCAGCTGATGACTGCAGGCAGTGTACTCAGCTGATGACTGCAGGCAGCGTACTCAGCTGATGACTGCAGGCAGCGTACTCAGCTGATGACTGCAGGCAGCGTACTCAGCTGATGACTGCAGGCAGCGTACTCAGCTGATGACTGCAGGCAGCGTACTCAGCTGATGACTGCAGGCAGTGTACTCAGCTGATGACTGCAGGCAGCGTACTCAGCTGATGACTGCAGGCAGTGTACTCAGCTGATGACTGCAGGCAGCGTACTCAGCGGATGACTGCAGGCAGCGTACTCAGCTGATGACTGCAGGCAGTGTACTCAGCTGATGACTGCAGGCAGCGTACTCAGCTGATGACTGCAGGCAGTGTACTCAGCTGATGACTGCAGGCAGCATACTCAGCTGATGACTGCAGGCAGTGTACTCAGCTGATGACTGCAGGCAGCGTACTCAGCTGATGACTGCAGGCAGCGTACTCAGCTGATGACTGCAGGCAGCGTACTCAGCTGATGACTACAGGCAGCGTACTCAGCTGATGACTGCAGGCAGTGTACTCAGCTGATGACTGCAGGCAGTGTACTCAGCTGATGACTGCAGGCAGTGTACTCAGCTGATGACTACAGACAGTGTACTCAGCTGATGACTGCAGGCAGTGTACTCAGCTGATGACTGCAGGCAGTGTACTCAGCTGATGACTGCAGGCAGTGTACTCAGCTGATGACTGCAGGCAGTGTACTCAGCTGATGACTGCAGGCAGTGTACTCAGCTGATGACTACAGGCAGTGTACTCAGCTGATGACTGCAGGCAGTGTACTCAGCTGATGACTACAGGCAGTGTACTCAGCTGATGACTACAGGCAGTGTACTCAGCTGATGACTACAGGCAGTGTACTCAGCTGATGACTACAGGCAGTGTACTCAGCTGATGACTACAGGCAGTGTACTCAGCTGATGACTGCAGGCAGTGTACTCAGCTGATGACTACAGGCAGTGTACTCAGCTGATGACTACAGGCAGTGTACTCAGCTGATGACTACAGGCAGTGTACTCAGCTGATGACTGCAGGCAGTGTACTCAGCTGATGACTGCAGGCAGTGTACTCAGCTGATGACTACAGGCAGTGTACTCAGCTGATGACTACAGGCAGTGTACTCAGCTGATGACTACAGGCAGTGTACTCAGCTGATGACTGCAGGCAATGTACTCAGCTGATGACTACAGGCAGTGTACTCAGCTGATGACTGCAGGCAGTGTACTCAGCTGATGACTGCAGGCAGTGTACTCAGCTGATGACTGCAGGCAGTGTACTCAGCTGATGACTGCAGGCAGTGTACTCAGCTGATGACTGCAGGCAGTGTACTCAGCTGATGACAGCAGGCAGTGTACTCAGCTGATGACTGCAGGCAGTGTACTCAGCTGATGACTGCAGGCAGTGTACTCAGCTGATGACTGCAGGCAGTGTACTCAGCTGATGACTGCAGGCAGTGTACTCAGCTGATGACTGCAGGCAGTGTACTCAGCTGATGACTGCAGGCAGTGTACTCAGCTGATGACTGCAGGTAGTGTACTCAGCTGATGACTGCAGGCAGTGTACTCAGCTGATGACTGCAGGCAGTGTACTCAGCTGATGACTGCAGGCAGTGTACTCAGCTGATGACTGCAGGCAGTGTACTCAGCTGATGACTGCAGGCAGTGTACTCAGCTGATGACTGCAGGCAGTGTACTCAGCTGATGACTGCAGGCAGTGTACTCAGCTGATGACTGCAGGCAGTGTACTCAGCTGATGACTGCAGGCAGTGTACTCAGCTGATGACTGCAGGCAGTGTACTCAGCTGATGACTGCAGGCAGTGTACTCAGCTGATGACTGCAGGCAGTGTACTCAGCTGATGACAGCAGGAAGTGTACTCAGCTGATGACTGCAGGCAGTGTACTCAGCTGATGACTACAGGCAGTGTACTCAGCTGATGACTGCAGGCAGTGTACTCAGCTGATGACTACAAGCAGTGTACTCAGCTGATGACTACAGGCAGTGTACTCAGCTGATGACTGCAGGCAGTGTACTCAGCTTATGACTGCAGGCAGTGTACTCAGCTGATGACTGCAGGCAGTGTACTCAGCTGATGACTGCAGGCAGTGTACTCAGCTGATGACTGCAGGCAGTGTACTCAGCTGATGACTGCAGGCAGTGTACTCAGCTGATGACTGCAGGCAGTGTACTCAGCTGATGACTGCAGGCAGTGTACTCAGCTGATGACTGCAGGCAGTGTACTCAGCTGATGACTGCAGGCAGTGTACTCAGCTGATGACTGCAGGCAGTGTACTCAGCTGATGACTGCAGGCAGTGTACTCAGCTGATGACTGCAGGCAGTGTACTCAGCTGATGACTGCAGGAAGTGTACTCAGCTGATGACTGCAGGCAGTGTACTCAGCTGATGACTGCAGGCAGTGTACTCAGCTGATGACTGCAGGCAGTGTACTCAGCTGATGACTGCAGGCAGTGTACTCAGCTGATGACTGCAGGCAGTGTACTCAGCTGATGACTGCAGGCAGTGTACTCAGCTGATGACTGCAGGCAGTGTACTCAGCTGATGACAGCAGGAAGTGTACTCAGCTGATGACTGCAGGCAGTGTACTCAGCTGATGACTACAGGCAGTGTACTCAGCTGATGACTGCAGGCAGTGTACTCAGCTGATGACTACAAGCAGTGTACTCAGCTGATGACTACAGGCAGTGTACTCAGCTGATGACTGCAGGCAGTGTACTCAGCTTATGACTGCAGGCAGTGTACTCAGCTGATGACTGCAGGCAGTGTACTCAGCTGATGACTGCAGGCAGTGTAATCAGCTGATGACTGCAGGCAGTGTACTCAGCTGATGACTGCAGGCAGTGTACTCAGCTGATGACTGCAGGCAGTGTACTCAGCTGATGACTGCAGGCAGTGTACTCAGCTGATGACTGCAGGCAGTGTACTCAGCTGATGACTGCAGGCAGTGTACTCAGCTGATGACTGCAGGCAGTGTACTCAGCTGATGACTGCAGGCAGCGTACTCAGCTGATGACTGCAGGCAGCGTACTCAGCTGATGACTGCAGGCAGCGTACTCAGCTGATGACTGCAGGCAGCGTACTCAGCTGATGACTGCAGGCAGCGTACTCAGCTGATGACTGCTGGCAGCGTACTCAGCTGATGACTGCAGGCAGCGTACTCAGCTGATGACTGCTGGCAGCGTACTCAGCTGATGACTGCAGGCAGTGTACTCAGCTGATGACTGCAGGCAGTGTACTCAGCTGATGACTGCAGGCAGTGTACTCAGCTGATGACTGCAGGCAGTGTACTCAGCTGATGACTGCAGGCAGTGTACTCAGCTGATGACTGCAGGCAGTGTACTCAGCTGATGACTGCAGGCAGTGTACTCAGCTGATGACTGCAGGCAGTGTACTCAGCTGATGACTGCAGGCAGTGTACTCAGCTGATGACTGCAGGCAGTGTACTCAGCTGATGACTGCAGGCAGTGTACTCAGCTGATGACTGCAGGCAGTGTACTCACGTTGTGAAAAATGTAAAAAAATGAATTGAAAGTTTTAATTCATTAAGTAGCAGCGACCCTGGGAGGTGACCTGTGACTTGAACCTCTTGAGAAGTCACATTAAACTCTGACTTACGAGAAGTCACATTGACGTTGACGTCTTGAACGTAAAACGTAACGAATACACAGTAACGAGAGAGAAAAAACGTAAATATTCTTCTGAATCCACTTCAGGATTAACATTATGCATCTTCCTCATTGTTGAATGAGACTCGTGTTCAACATTTGGGTATTTTAATTCGTAGACATTTCTCCCTCCAGTGACTTTATCAACACAAATGAAGTTGATAAAGTATTGTGTCTACTTTATTGTAAACCTGAGGAGGATATGTGTTTGTTAGTGTTACAAGTCTCAAGATCTCTAGTAAATGTTGATGTTCTCAGGATCTGTAGTAATTACAATGACCAGTATTTGTTACAGTGTCGTGTTAGACTGACACACACAGTGCTTGGAAAGACTGAAGTGCAGATGATGAATTTCATGGATGATTGATTAGACAAAGCTTACTCGCGAGGGCAGTGATGCAGTATCGTGTGTCTAAGAGAACCTTTAATTATGGCTGAATATTACTGAATCATGAAGACATCTTACAAAAGTCTTATGAAGAACCATCCCGAAACCCATTACTAAGGAATGATGTTCCAAGCTCACCTTTGTGATAAAGAAAAGGAGTGAAAAATACAGTCTTTGACAGCAGACAGAAGCATACTGCAGAGTTTTGGCATTCTTGGAGAATGAATTGATGCCTGTACCAGTCTCTTTTGCTGAAATGAGTGGGTCGCTCCATAGCTGAAAAAAAAAACTTTGCGGATATATTAACAGGAATTGCCTTGAATCTGTTAAGCTGCACTAAGAATCCTCTTTCAGAGTAGATGAAGTGCTGTCAGTATGGTAATGCCTGATAAAGCATTAACGTCTGATATTATGCCAGATGTATTCCTTAAAACTGTAGTTTATGTGGACTCAGACTTCAACACAATAGCCAAAAATCTGTATTTCATGTTGACTTGGTCGTGATTGGAATATACGATCTATGTTTATATTTGAGCAAATTCTCTCCACTGCTCCACCAAACACTGAGAATGAGGCTGCTGGGTGCTCTACGTATCATTTTAAATGTCCAGTCTTTAATAAAGAACACTGGTGGTGTTTATTCGTCAGGAAACATTACAGTCTATCCTGACACGGGCCTTAATCAGATTTCGACCCGTCACAGGTTAAACATCAACTGGCGTACCATAGAGTGGTTTTATACTGTTTAAAAAAACAAAGGATCACTACATGATAGGATATCCAAGGATAAGATGATACTTATACTGGTATTCTAAAATTGGTTATAATAACCATAGTTTTTAAAGGGGTGAACCGGTAAGGCAGCGAAAGGCGTCGGTCAGATGACCGGAAGCTCCAGTGGCGGGTTATCATATGACTAAGACCTGCGTCACGAACTTGTCCTGCTTCCTGACAAACCTTACCTAACCTAACCTGGTATACTAACTGAGAGCACTGATGCTAGTTCCTTGAGAGGTGCATACTTGGAACCTGACGTCACAAGAATGCATGTTATACTGACTGACTGGCATCCAGTCAACACTAGACACTGAGGCTCTGCTACTAGCGGCAACTTTTCCACGTAGTTTTAGGTTACTGGTGATGATTGACACTACAGTGAAGGTGACGGTCATACCCATGACAGTTGTCTTTACCAATCTTGCATCAGGTTCAGGCAGCACCTGCACGTCTGTCTACCTTTCCATGCATTGACTCGATCTAAACCCTAATATATAAGTACAATACTGTTTGCTGTGTACTTTAAACAAACGATGAAGTCCTCTATCCCCCAGCTATAAACAAGCTTAACATTGGACTTACACATTCTTTGCATTCCAAACAAGACGAATTCCTGTTCCTGACTAAGCTTGAGTACCTAATCTGTCTGAGAGCGGGTCTTCCTGCACTCTCTGTAAGAATGTCTCATACTTTAAAGTCGACTGAAGAGGACCTCAGCACAAGCCCGTAATATAAAGCACTCATCGTACCTCTTCATTTTCACACTCACACATATACTGTATATATATATATATATATATATATATATATATATATATATATATATATATATATATATATATATATATATATATATATATGTGTGTGTGTGTGTGTGTGTGTGTGTGTGTGACTTGAGAAAGCCCACTGTGTGGGTGAAACGTTGTCAATAAAGGATCACATTATACTGCATTTGTGTTTATATTTCCATATATATATATATATATATATATATATATATATATATATATATATATATATATATATATATAATATAATAATATATATAATATATATAATATATATATTTTCATATAGTCGGACTTGAGTCCTGGAAATGGGAAGTACAATGCCTGCACTTTAAAGGAGGGGTTTGGGATATTGGCAGTTTGGAGGGATATGTTGTGTATCTTTATATGTGTATGCTTCTAGACTGTTGTATTCTGAGCACCTCTGCAAAAACAGTGATAATGTGCGAGTGTGGTGAAAGTGTTGAATGATGATGAAAGTATTTTCTTTTTAGGGATTTTCTTTCTTTTTTGGGTCACCCTGCCTCGGTGGGAGACGGCCGACTTGTTGAAAAAAAAAAAAAAAAAAAAATATATATATATATACATACATATATATATATAAATAAATACATATATATATATATATATATATATATATATGGACATTTATACATGGTCCGGCGCGTAATAGTATTAATTAATCAAATAATACAACTAGGCAGCGGGAAAATGTATTGTGTCATTGGGTTGGTGCACCGAGCTTTTTGTGCACGACCATTGCTATAATTCGCCCTTGTGTATTCACGGTCATTACCCGGCCGCTCCCATTAACCGGTCCCAATTTCCATTTTTTATGTGGTTAATTAATGATCACGCTCCTATTGCCTCCAACTCTACCCCGCCCCTCCATCCCCTCCAACAAGACCCCGCCCCTCCAACAAGACCCCGCCCCTCCAACAAGACCCCGCCCCTCCAACAAGACCCCGCCCCTTCATCCCCTCCCACTAGACCCCGCCCCTTCATCCCCTCCCACTAGACTCCGCCTATATCCTCGTCTCTGCCCACACTGAAGCTAGCCCTAGCTCCTACTCTCCTGTCGTTCACATGAATATCATAACTTGAGTCCCCCACAGCGTCTACAGACGCCCAGACAGTCCTACCCTCCCACAGCGTCTACAGACGCCCAGACAGTCCTACCCTCCCACAGCGTCTACAGACGCCCAGACAGTCCTACCCTCCCACAGCGTCTACAGACGCCCAGACAGTCCTACCCTCCCACAGCCTCTACAGACGCCCAGACAGTCCTACCCTCCCACAGCGTCTACAGACGCCCAGACAGTCCTACCCTCCCGTCAACACTAGCGCTCTCTCCCGCTAGCTGTAATTAAAGAAGAAAAAAGGCATTATACCCCGACTGGAACAGTACACAAATAACCCGCGCGTATGAGAAAGAAATTTGTGACGACGTTTCGGTCCGACTTGGACTATTAACTAGCATGACTAGTTAATGGTCCAAGTTGGACCGAAACGTCGTCCTAAATCTCTTTCTCCTATATGCAAGTTATTTATACTATAAGTATAACACACAGGAACACCATTCTCCAAGTATCAACCACACACGTACCTGTGACTGGTTTCGAGGGATCCTTTACCTATGCAGCCTGGCATGATGTCTGACTTCTTGCTTATCGCCTGATCAATCACACTGTGTTAACAGCCCGCAGACCCACAGATCTATCACAACACTGTTGATCTTTCACTTATAGCTGGTAGCTGTTCAAAATGTTCTTGAAAACTTCTCTTCTTCGTGCTGACAGTATTTCTGGTATCTGCTGGTGATATGTTGAAGAGTCTTGGGCCACGGATGTTGACAAGCTTTCTCTGATTGTACCCATATATATATATATATATATATATATATATATATATATATATATATATATATATATATATATATATATATATATATATATATATATATATATATATATATATATTATCAGTTATCTCTCTCTCTCTCTCTTCTCATTTCCAAGGAGATCAGTTTAGGTGCTCTGAGGTTTTCCCAGTTGTTTAGATGCTTCACTGTCTGAGATGTACTGTGCTCGGTTTGAGTTCTTCATTCTTCCCGTATCTAAGAAATTGAAATTTCTCACCAATGAGCATCGCTAGTTTCATTTCCCTACATAAGACTTTGTTGGGATGATTATAGGATTTTTTTTTTGTCTGATACTGATACTGAGGTGACTTGTATACTTTGTTATCTGCAAAAGATGATGCGAAGATGTGGGTAGTGTTTCTGTCTGTGTTTGTTATGAGGATGAGAATCAGTTATGGTGCCAGGAACCTGCCTTGACGTTGTGAACTCTTTACTTTGCTAAGACTAGAATATGTTTAGTTTACTTCTACTCTTTGTTATCCCTTTGTTAGATATTTCAATATCCGTTTCTCTACTTTCCATGTTATAGTAATTGAATTAATTTCACGTCCTGTTACTCCATGGTTGCATTTGTCAGATACCTTTGATACACCGTGTAGATCACATCAGTATATTGTTTCTCTTACCAGGCTTCCGTAATATCACCATATAATAGTTGAGACATGCAAGATCTTCCTGCTGTGTGAACTTGACTGAAGAAACCTACTGTGTAGGCGAAACGTTTCACAATAAAGATACCTAACTGTTGCATATGTGTCTTACCTAACATCTTCCTGCTGTAAAGATATTTTAACTTGGCTTGTGTAGTTTACGTTTCTTCTTGTAATAAGGTGTTGCCAGAGCACCTGATCCAAGACAGGGTGACGCTGGTGCTAGTGCTCTATATATTTTTATTATTGTTCTGCTGCTCCTTTGTGAAGAGGAGCTGTGTCTACACTTTTAAAGTCCTCTTCATTTAATTTTGTTTGGTACGTCAGGTGTGCGTAGCTGCTTCATTCTGTGTGATAGTTACACAGTGGGAGCACCCGTAGTGTACTACTGCCGTACTGTATATGATAATTACATTACGGTTATACTAGCAATGTGCTGCTACCCTTCTATTTATAATAGTTACATTGTGACGAAGGTAATCATGTGTTCATCACAGGCTGAGCTTCGTACATAAGTATTCCAATGTGTCAGATTGAGCTGCGATGCTTAAGTAATGTGATGAGGATATCGTCAAGTATTATATGACACTAAGAGGGTTGTGGAGAGGTTCAGTAGATACACTGAGGGTTGTGGAGGGGTTCAGTAGATACACTGAGGGTTGTGGAGGGGTTCAGTAGATACAGTGAGGGTTGTGGAGGGGTTCAGTAGATACACTGAAGGTTGTGGAGAGGTTCAGTAGATACACTGAGGGTTGTGGAGGGGATCAGTAGATGCAATGAGGGTTATGGAGAGGTTCAGTAGATACACTGAGGGTTGTGGAGGGGCTCAGAAGATACACTGAGGGTTGTGGTGGGGTTCAGTAGATACACTGAGGTTTACGGAGTGTTTCAGTAGATACACTGAGGGTTGTGGTGGGGTTCAGTAGATACACTGAGGGTTGTGGAGGGGTTCAGTAGATACACTGAGGGTTGTGGAGGGGTTCAGTAGATACATTGAGGGTTGTGGAGGGGTTCAGTAGATACACTGAGGGTTGTGGAGGGGTTCAGTAGATACACTGAGGGTGGTGGAGGGGTTCAGTAGATACACTGAGGGTTGTGGAAGGGGATCAATAGATACACTGAGGGTTGTGGAGGGGTTCAGTAGATACACTGAGGGTTGTGGAGAGGTTCAGTAGATACACTGAGGGTTGTGGAGAGGTTCAGTAGATACACTGAGGGTTGTGGAGGGGTTCAGTAGATGCACTGAGGGTTGTGGTGGGGTTCAGTAGATACACTGAGGTTTACGGAGGGTTTCAGTAGATACACTGAGGGTTGTGGTGGGGTTCAGTTCTCAGTAGTAGTAACCAGTTACCAGTCTCAGTAGTAGTAACCAGTTACCAGTAACCGTCCGTTGACTCAACGACCAACCGTCTCTGCCTGAGTCACGGTCTTTCATATTGTGCTGACCTCAGCAGTATTCAAAGGCCCCCTCACATAGGGTACTGCAGCCGGCTAGTCAGTATTACGAGTGTAACCAAGGAGATAGGTACGGCTGGCAAGGGCTCACTCCACATAACAGCAATTATACGTAATAACAGCCTACGTGAGTATTTCTTCCCTAATCCACGTATCGAACTCCCACATGATACAGTAGATACACTGAGGGTTGTGGTGGGGTTCAGTAGATACACTGAAGGTTGTGGAGGGGTTCAGTAGATACACTGAGGTTTGTGGAGGGGTTCAGTAGATGCACTGAGGGTTGTGGTGGGGTTCAGTAGATACACTGAAGGTTGTGAAGGGGTTCAGTAGATACACTGAAGGTTGTGAAGGGGCTCAGTAGATATACTGAGGGTTGTGGAGGGGTTCAGTAGATACAATGAGGGTTGTGGAGGGGTTCAGTAGATATACTGAGGGTTGTGGAGGGGTTCAGTAGATACACTGAGGGTTGTGGAGAGGTTCAGTAGATACACTGATGGTTGTGAAGAGGTTCAGTAGATACACTGAGGGTTGTGGAGAGGTTCAGTAGATACACTGAGGGTTGTGGAGGGGTTCAGTAGATACAATGAGGGTTGTGGAGGGGTTCAGTAGATATACTGAGGGTTGTGGAGGGGTTCAGTAGATACACTGAGGGTTGTGGAGAGGTTCAGTAGATACACTGATGGTTGTGAAGAGGTTCAGTAGATACACTGAGGGTTGTGGAGAGGTTCAGTAGGTACACTGTGGGTTGTGGAGGGGTTCAGTAGATACAATGAGGGTTGTGGAGGGGTTCAGTAGATACACTGAGGGTTGTGAAGAGGTTCAGTAGATACACTGAGGGTTGTGAAGAGGTTCAGTAGATACACTGAGGGTTGTGAAGAGGTTCAGTAGATACACTGAGGGTTGTGGAGAGGTTCAGTAGATGCACTGAGGGTTGTGGAGAGGTTCAGTAGATACACTGAGGGTTGTGAAGAGGTTCAGTAGATACACTGAGGGTTGTGGAGGGGTTCAGTAGATACACTGAGGGTTGTGAAGAGGTTCAGTAGATACACTGAGGGTTGTGGAGGGGTTCAGTAGATACACTGAGGGTTGTGGAGGGGTTCAGTAGATACACTGAGGGTTGTGGAGAGGTTCAGTAGATACACTGAGGGTTGTGGAGGGGTTCAGTAGATACACTGAGGGTTGTGGAGAGGTTCAGTAGATACACTGATGGTTGTGGAGGGGTTCAGTAGATACACTGAGGGTTGTGGAGGGGTTCAGTAGATACACTGAGGGTTGTGGAGAGGTTCAGTAGATACACTGAGGGTTGTGGAGGGGTTCAGTAGATACACTGAGGGTTGTGGAGAGGTTCAGTAGATACACTGAGGGTTGTGGAGGGGTTCAGTAGATACACTGAGGGTTGTGGAGAGGTTCAGTAGATACACTGAGGGTTGTGGAGGGGTTCAGTAGATACACTGAGGGTTGTGGAGAGGTTCAGTAGATACACTGAGGGTTGTGGAGGGGTTCAGTAGATACACTGAGGGTTGTGGAGGGGTTCAGTAGATACACTGAGGGTTGTGGAGAGGTTCAGTAGATACACTGAGGGTTGTGGAGGGGTTCAGTAGATACACTGAGGGTTGTGGAGAGGTTCAGTAGATACACTGAGGGTTGTGGAGGGGTTCAGTAGATACACTGAGGGTTGTGGAGGGGTTCAGTAGATACACTGAGGGTTGTGGAGGGGTTCAGTAGATACACTGAGGGTTGTGGAGAGGTTCAGTAGATACACTGAGGGTTGTGGAGGGGTTCAGTAGATACACTGAGGGTTGTGGAGAGGTTCAGTAGATACACTGAGGGTTGTGGAGGGGTTCAGTAGATACACTGAGGGTTGTGAAGAGGTTCAGTAGATACACTGAGGGTTGTGGAGAGGTTCAGTAGATACACTGAGGGTTGTGGAGGGGTTCAGTAGATACACTAATTTAAATTAAATTGTCGTGACTAATAATAATAATAGTAATAATAATAATAATAATAATAATAATAATAATAATAATAATAATAAAAATAGTGAAAAATAGGGATTCGTTTTATTTCTGCCAATAAAATGCTTTAACATCAGTAAAAAAAAAAAATAGAAATTTTGTAATAGTGAAAAGCGGTGCTCTCTAAAAGGGAATTTCTCCAAAAGGTATTTTAAATTTGGCGGCGGCGGCATTCCTTGTCAATACTGTCTCGCTGTCAGTTAAAATGGTGATTGATTAACGCGTTTTTTTTCGATATTTATTTTGAAGGCTTTGGCAAATGGAATTTGTTTGGTTCTATAACCTTATACGACCCTGCTACCATGATACATCTGCTACCATGATACACCTACCATGATACATCTGCTACCATGATACATCTGCTACCATGATACATCTGCTACCATGATACATCTGCTACCATGATACACCTGCTACCATGATACACCTGCTAGCATTATACACCTGCTACCATGATACACCTGCTACCATGATACACCTGCTAGCATAATACACCTGCTACCATGATACACCTGCTACCATGATACACCTGTTACCATGATACACCTGCTACCATGATATACCTGCTACCATGATACACCTGCTACCATGATACACCTGCTACCATGACACACCTGTTACCATGATACACCTGCTAGCATGATACACCTGCTACCATGATATACCTGCTACCATGATACACCTGCTAGCATGATATACCTGCTACCATGATACACCTGCTACCATGATACACCTGCTACCATGATACACCTGCTACCATGATACACCTGCTACCATGATACACCTGCTACCATGATACACCTGCTACCATGACACACCTGTTACCATGATACACCTGCTAGCATGATACACCTGCTACCATGATAAACCTGCTACCATGATACACCTGCCACCACCAGCCTTTGTGACCTCGTATTGTAACCATTAGGCTTTGTGACCTCCAGATTTTGTGACCTCGTGTTTAACTACCTAGTTTAGTGACTTGTGTTCACCAGCCTTTGTGACCTAGAGTTATATCCACTAGGCTAGGGTATGTGACCCAGCAGCTTTTGTGACCTCTTGTGACCGGCACTCTTAGCATAAGTACCCCAAGACTCAACATTTTACCAACAGATATCAGGAATGTTGTTTGAACAAATCTAGAAGTTTTCAAGACACTGCAAGTTTCCTGCTACAAGTGCCTGATCAACCAGGTTGTGATGGCTATGTGGGTCTCGAGGCTCCTATCACAAACAACCTGGTTGACCAGGCGTTCATTATGGATCCCTGGCTTCAGGATGGGCTGACAGGATGAAAGAACCCTTGAAACTGGTCACAGGCGTGTATATCCCAGGTGTGTAAACTGCTCACAGGTGTGTATATCCCAGGTGTGTAAATCCCAGGTGTGTAAACTGGTCACAGGTGTGTATATCCAAGGTGTGTAAACTGGTCACAGGCGTGTATATCCCAGGTTTGTAAACTGCTCACAGTTGTGTATATCCCAGGTGTGTAAACTGGTCACAGGCGTGTATATCCCAGGTGGGTAAACTGCTCACAGGCGTGTATATCCCAAGTGTGCAAACTGGTCACAGGTGTGTATATCCCAGGTATGTAAACTAGTCACAGGCATGCATATCCCAGGTGTGTAAACTGCTCACAGGCGTGTATATCCCAGGTGTGTAAACTGCTCACAGGCGTGTATATCCCAGGTATGTAAACTAGTCACAGGCATGCATATCCCAGGTGTGTAAACTGCTCACAGGCGTATATATCCCAGGTGTGTAAACTGGTCACAGGCATGTACATCCCAGGTGTGTAAACTGGTCACAGGCTTGTATATTCCAGGTGTGTAAACTGGTCACAGGCATGTATATCCCAGGTGTGTAAACTGGTGACAGGCGTGTATATCCCAGGTGTGTAAACTGATCACAGGCGTGTATATCCCAGGTGTGTAAACTGGTCACAGGCGTGTATATCCCAGGTGTGTAAACTAATCACAGGCATGTATATCCTAGGTGTGTAAACTGGTCACAGGCGTGTATATCCCAGGTGTGTAAACTGGTCACAGGCGTGTATATCCCAGGTGTGTAAACTGGTCACAGGCGTGTATATCCCAGGTGTGTAAACTGGTCACAGGCATGTATATCCCAGGTGTGTAAACTGGTCACAGGCGTGTATATCCCAGGTGTGTAAACTGGTCACAGGCTTGTATATCCCAGGTGTGTAAACTGGTCACAGGCGTGTATATCCCAGGTGTGTAAACTGGTCACAGGCATGTATATCCCAGGTGTGTAAACTGGTCACAGACTTGTATATCCCAGGTGTGTAAACTGGTCACAGGCGTGTATATCCCAGGTGTGTAAACTGGTCACAGGCGTGTATATCCCAGGTGTGTAAACTGGTCACAGACTTGTATATCCTAGGTGTGTAAACTGGTCACAGACTTGTATATCCCAGGTGTGTAAACTGGTCACAGACTTGTATATCCCAGGTGTGTAAACTGGTCACAGATTTGTATATCCCAGGTGCGTAAACTGGTCACAGACTTGTATATCCCAGGTGTGTAAACTGGTCACAGACTCGTATATCCCAGGTGTGTAAACTGGTCACAGACTTGTATATCCCAAGTGTGTAAACTGGTCACAGACTTGTATATCCCAGGTGTGTAAACTGGTCACAGAATTGTATATCCCAGGTGTGTAAACTGGTCACAGACTTGTATATCCCAGGTGTGTAAACTGGTCACAGACTTGTATATCCCAGGTGTGTAAACTGGTCACAGACTTGTATATCCCAGGTGTGTAAACTGGTCACAGACTTGTATATCCCAGGTGTGTAAACTGGTCACAGATTTGTATATCCCAGGTGTGTAAACTGGTCACAGACTCGTATATCCCAGGTGTGTAAACTGGTCACAGACTTGTATATCCCAAGTGTGTAAACTGTTCACAGACTTGTATATCCCAGGTGTGTAAACTGGTCACAGACTTGTATATCCCAGGTGTGTAAACTGGTCACAGACTTGTATATCCCAAGTGTGTAAACTGGTCACAGACTTGTATATCCCAGGTGTGTAAACTGGTCACAGACTTGTATATCCCAAGTGTGTAAACTGGTCACAGACTTGTATATCCCAAGTGTGTACACTGGTCACAGACTTGTATATCCCAGGTGTGTAAACTGGTCACAGGCGTGTATATCCCAGGTGTGTAAACTGGTCACAGACTTGTATATCCCAGGTGTGTAAACTGGTCACAGACTTGTATATCCCAGGTGTGTAAACTGGTCACAGGCGTGTATATCCCAGGTGTGTAAACTGGTCACAGACTTGTATATCCCAGGTGTGTAAACTGGTCACAGACTTGTATATCCCAGGTGTGTAAACTGGTCACAGACTTGTATATCCCAGGTGTGTAAACTGGTCACAGACTTGTATATCCCAGGTGTGTAAACTGGTCACAGACTTGTATATCCCAGGTGTGTAAACTGGTCACAGGCGTGTATATCCCAGGTGTGTAAACTGGTCACAGACTTGTATATCCCAGGTGTGTAAACTGGTCACAGACTTGTATATCCCAGGTGTGTAAACTGGTCACAGGCGTGTATATCCCAGGTGTGTAAACTGGTCACAGACTTGTATATCCCAGGTGTGTAAACTGGTCACAGACTTGTATATCCCAGGTGTGTAAACTGGTCACAGACTTGTATATCCCAGGTGTGTAAACTGGTCACAGACTTGTATATCCCAGGTGTGTAAACTGGTCACAGACTTGTATATCCCAGGTGTGTAAACTGGTCACAGACTTGTATATCCCAGGTGTGTAAACTGGTCACAGACTTGTATATCCCAGGTGTGTAAACTGGTCACAGACTTGTATATCCCAGGTGTGTAAACTGGTCACAGACTTGTATATCCCAGGTGTGTAAACTGGTCACAGACTTGTATATCCCAGGTGTGTAAACTGGTCACAGACTTGTATATCCCAGGTGTGTAAACTGGTCACAGACTTGTATATCCCAGGTGTGTAAACTGGTCACAGACTTGTATATCCCAAGTGTGTAAACTGGTCACAGACTTGTATATCCCAGGTGTGTAAACTGGTCACAGTCTTGTATATCCCAGGTGTGTAAACTGGTCACAGACTTGTATATCCCAAGTGTGTAAACTGGTCACAGACTTGTATATCCCAAGTGTGTAAACTGGTCACAGACTTGTATATCCCAAGTGTGTAAACTGGTCACAGACTTGTATATCCCAAGTGTGTAAACTGGTCACAGACTTGTATATCCCAAGTGTGTAAACTGGTCACAGACTTGTATATCCCAGGTGTGTAAACTGGTCACAGACTTGTATATCCCAAGTGTGTAAACTGGTCACAGACTTGTATATCCCAGGTGTGTAAACTGGTCACAGACTTGTATATCCCAGGTGTGTAAACTGGTCACAGACTTGTATATCCCAAGTGTGTAAACTGGTCACAGACTTGTATATCCCAGGTGTGTAAACTGGTCACAGACTTGTATATCCCAGGTGTGTAAACTGGTCACAGACTTGTATATCCCAAGTGTGTAAACTGGTCACAGACTTGTATATCCCAAGTGTGTAAACTGGTCACAGACTTGTATATCCCAAGTGTGTAAACTGGTCACAGACTTGTATATCCCAGGTGTGTAAACTGGTCACAGACTTGTATATCCCAAGTGTGTAAACTGGTCACAGACTTGTATATCCCAAGTGTGTAAACTGGTCACAGACTTGTATATCCCAAGTGTGTAAACTGGTCACAGACTTGTATATCCCAGGTGTGTAAACTGGTCACAGACTTGTATATCCCAAGTGTGTAAACTGGTCACAGACTTGTATATCCCAGGTGTGTAAACTGGTCACAGACTTGTATATCCCAGGTGTGTAAACTGGTCACAGACTTGTATATCCCAAGTGTGTAAACTGGTCACAGACTTGTATATCCCAGGTGTGTAAACTGGTCACAGACTTGTATATCCCAGGTGTGTAAACTGGTCACAGACTTGTATATCCCAAGTGTGTAAACTGGTCACAGACTTGTATATCCCAAGTGTGTAAACTGGTCACAGACTTGTATATCCCAAGTGTGTAAACTGGTCACAGACTTGTATATCCCAGGTGTGTAAACTGGTCACAGACTTGTATATCCCAAGTGTATAAAAATAAAGACACAGTATATATATATCTGATAGTGATATGCCACTTTTAGACCATATTCATTTTAGACCACGTTGTCACTTTAGACCACATTGTCACTTTAGACCACATTGTCACTTTAGACCACATTGTCACTTTAGACCACGTTGTCACTTTCGACCACATTGTCACTTTAGACCACATTGTCACTTTAGACCACATTGTCACTTTAGACCACGTTGTCACTTTAGACCACATTGTCACTTTAGACCACGTTGTCACTTTAGACCACATTGTCACTTTAGACCACATTGTCACTTTAGACCACATTGTCACTTTAGACCACGTTGTCACTTTAGACCACATTGTCACTTTAGACCACGTTGTCACTTTAGACCACGTTGTCACTTTAGACCACGTTGTCACTCAGACTACATTGTCGTTATCACTTTCAGAGCACATTGTTACTTTCATGATAACGGTAACAAGTGTTGTATTGACATTGACATGACGGTGGTAGTGGTGATGAAACAGTGGTGGTGATGGTAGTGGTGATGAAACAGTGGTGGTGATGGTAGTGGTGATGAAACAGTGGTGGTGATGGTAGTGGTGATGAAACAGTGGTGGTGATGGTAGTGGTGATGAAACAGTGGTGGTGATGGTAGTGGTGATGAAACAGTGGTGGTGATGGTAGTGGTGATGAAACAGTGGTGGTGATGGTAGTGGTGATGAAACAGTGGTGGTGATGGTAGTGGTGATGAAACAGTGGTGGTGATGGTAGTGGCGATGAAACAGTGGTGGTGATGGTAGTGGTGATGAAACAGTGGTGGTGATGGTAGTGGTGATGAAACAGTGGTGGTGATGGTAGTGGCGATGAAACAGTGGTGGTGATGGTAGTGGTGATGAAACAGTGGTGGTGATGGTAGTGGCGATGAAACAGTGGTGGTGATGGTAGTGGTGATGAAACAGTGGTGGTGATGGTAGTGGCGATGAAACAGTGGTGGTGATGGTAGTGGTGATGAAACAGTGGTGGTGATGGTAGTGGTGATGAAACAGTGGTGGTGATGGTAGTGGCGATGAAACAGTGGTGGTGATGGTAGTGGTGATGAAACAGTGGTGGTGATGGTAGTGGTGATGAAACAGTGGTGGTGATGGTAGTGGTGATGAAACAGTGGTGGTGATGGTAGTGGTGATGAAACAGTGGTGGTGATGGTAGTGGTGATGAAACAGTGGTGGTGATGGTAGTGGTGATGAAACAGTGGTGGTGATGGTAGTGGTGATGAAACAGTGGTGGTGATGGTAGTGGTGATGAAACAGTGGTGGTGATGGTAGTGGTGATGAAACAGTGGTGGTGATGGTAGTGGTGATGAAACAGTGGTGGTGATGGTAGTGGTGATGAAACAGTGGTGGTGATGGTAGTGGTGATGAAACAGTGGTGGTGATGGTAGTGGTGATGAAACAGTGGTGGTGATGGTAGTGGTGATGAAACAGTGGTGGTGATGGTAGTGGTGATGAAACAGTGGTGGTGATGGTAGTGGTGATGAAACAGTGGTGGTGATGGTAGTGGTGATGAAACAGTGGTGGTGATGGTAGTGGTGATGAAACAGTGGTGGTGATGGTAGTGGTGATGAAACAGTGGTGGTGATGGTAGTGATGAAACAGTGGTGGTGTTGGTAGTGATGATGAAACAGTGGTGGTGATGGTAGTGGTGATCAAACAGTGGTGGTGATGGTAGTGGTGATGAAACAGTGGTGGTGATGGTAGTGGTGATCAAACAGTGGTGGTGATGGTAGTGGTGATGAAACAGTGGTGGTGTTGGTAGGGTAGTGATGATGAAACAGTGGTGGTGATGGTAGTGGTGATCAAACAGTGGTGGTGATGGTAGTGGTGATGAAACAGTGGTGGTGATGGTAGTGGTGATCAAACAGTGGTGGTGATGGTAGTGGTGATGAAACAGTGGTGGTGATGGTAGTGGTGATGAAACAGTGGTGGTGATGGTAGTGATGAAACAGTGGTGGTGTTGGTAGTGGTGATGAAACAGTGGTGGTGATGGTAGTGGCGATGAAACAGTGGTGGTGATGGTAGTGGTGATGAAACAGTGGTGGTGATGGTAGTGGTGATCAAACAGTGGTGGTGATGGTAGTGATGAAACAGTGGTGGTGTTGGTAGTGGTGATGAAACAGTGGTGGTGATGGTAGTGGTGATCAAACAGTGGTGGTGATGGTAGTGGTGATCAAACAGTGGTGGTGATGGTAGTGGTGATCAAACAGTGGTGGTGATGGTAGTGATGAAACAGTGGTGGTGATGGTAGTGGTGATGAAACAGTGGTGGTGATGGTAGTGGTGAGGAAACAGTGGTGGTGATGGTAGTGGTGATGAAACAGTGGTGGTGATGGTAGTGGTGATGAAACAGTGGTGGTGATGGTAGTGGTGATGAAACAGTGGTGGTGATGGTAGTGGTGATGAAACAGTGGTGGTGATGGTAGTGATGATGAAACAGTGGTGGTGATGGTAGTGGTGATGAAACAGTGGTGGTGATGGTAGTGGTGATGAAACATTGGTGGTGATGGTAGTGGTGATGAAACAGTGGTGGTGATGGTAGTGGTGATGAAACAGTGGTGGTGATGGTAGTGATGATGAAACAGTGGTGGTGATGGTAGTGGTGATGAAACAGTGGTGGTGATGAAACAGTGGTGGTGATGGTAGTGGTGATGAAACAGTGGTGGTGTGGTGGCGATGAAACAGTGGTGGTGTTGATGGTGGTGATGAAACGATGGTGGTGGTGCTGGTGGTGAAGCAATGGTGGTGTTGGTAGTGGTGATGAAACAATGGTGGTGATAAAACGGTGGTGGTGGTGATGAAACGGTGGTGGTGGTGATGAAACAGTGGTGGTAGTCTTGATGGAACAGTGGTGGTGATGATGAAACAGTGGTGGTGGTGATGATGAAACAGTCGTGGTGGTGATGAAACAGTGGTGGTGGTGATGAAACAGTGGTGGTGATGAAACAGTGGTGGTGGTTATGAAACAGTGGTGGTGACGAAACAGTGGTGGTGGTGATGAAACAGTGATGGTGGTGATGAAACAGTGGTGGTGGTGATGAAACGGTGGTGGTGGGGATGAAACAGTGGTGGTGGTGATGAAACAGTGGTGGTGGTGATGAAACAGTGGTGGTGGTGATGAAACAGTGGTGGTGGTGATGAAACGGTGGTGGTGGTGGTGAAACAGTGGTGGTGGTGATGAAACAGTGGTGGTGGTGATGAAACAGTGGTGGTGGTGATGAAACAGTGGTGGTGGTGATGAAACAGTGGTGGTGGTGATAAAACAGTGGTGGTGGTGATGAAACAGTGGTGGTGGTGATGAAACAGTGGTGGTGGTGATGAAGCAGTGGTGGTGGTGATGAAACAGTGATGGTGGTGATGAAACAGTGGTGGTGGTGATGAAACAGTGGTGGTGGTGATGAAACAGTGATGGTGGTGATGAAACAGTGGTGGTGGTGATGAAACAGTGGTGGTGGTGATGAAACAGTGGTGATGGTGATAAAACAGTGGTGGTGGTGATGAAACAGTGGTGGTGGTGATGAAACAGTGGTGGTGGTGATGAAACAGTGGTGGTGGTGGTGATGAAACAGTGGTGGTGGTGATGAAACAGTGGTGGTGGTGATGAAACAGTGGTGGTGGTGATGAAACAGTGATGGTGGTGATGAAACAGTGGTGGTGGTGATGAAACAGTGGTGGTGGTGATGAAACAGTGGTGGTGGTGATGAAACAGTGGTGGTGGTGATGAAACAGTGGTGGTGGTGATGAAACAGTGGTGGTGGTGATGAAACAGTGGTGGTGGTGATGAAACAGTGGTGGTGGTGATGAAACAGTGATGGTGGTGATGAAACAGTGGTGGTGGTGATGAAACAGTGGTGGTGGTGATGAAACAGTGGTGGTGGTGATGAAACAGTGGTGGTGGTGATGAAACAGTGATGGTGGTGATGAAACAGTGATGGTGGTGATGAAATAGTGGTGGTGGTGATGAAACAGTGATGGTGGTGATGAAACAGTGATGGTGGTGATGAAACAGTGGTGGTGGTGATGAAACAGTGGTGGTGGTGATGAAACAGTGATGGTGGTGATGAAACAGTGATGGTGGTGATGAAACAGTGATGGTGGTGATGAAACAGTGATGGTGGTGATGAAACAGTGATGGTGGTGATGAAACAGTGGTGGTGGTGATGAAACAGTGATGGTGATGGTGATGGTGGTGATGAAACAGTGCTGGTGGTGATGAAAGGAGTGATGGTGGTGGTGATGCAAGGAGTGATGGTGGTGGTGATGCAAGGAGTGATGGTGGTGGTGATGCAAGGAGTGAT
>NC_091312.1:463848-583848 GCF_038502225.1 Cherax quadricarinatus | reverse complement strand
GTGGAGGTTGTTGGGGTGGTGGTGGAGGTTGTTGGGGTGGTGGTGGAGGTTGTAAGGGTGGTGGTGGAGGTTGTATGGGTGGTGGTGGAGGTTGTTGGGGTGGTGGTGGAGGTTGTTGGGGTGGTGGTGGAGGTTGTAGGGGCGGTGGTGGAGGTTGTAGAGGTGATGTTGGAGGTTGTAGGGGTGGTGGTGGAGGTTGTAGGAGTGGTGGTGGAGGTTGTAGGGGTGGTGGTGGAGGTTGTAGGGTTGGTGGTGGAGGTTGTAGGGGTGGTGGTGGAAGTTGTATGGGTGGTGGTGGACGTTGTAGGGGTGGTGGTGGAGGTTGTAGGGGTGTTGGTGGAAGCTGTAGGGGTGGTGGTGGAGGTTGTAGGGGTGGTGGTGGAGGTTGTTGGGATGGTGCTGGAGGCTGTTGGGGTGGTGGTGGAGGTTGTAGGGGTGGTGGTGGAGGTTGTAGGGGTGGTGGTGGAGGTTGTTGGGGTGGTGGTGGAGGTTGTAGGGGTGGTTGTGGAGGTTGTAGGGGTGGTGGTGGAGGTTGTAGGGGTGGTGATGGAGGTTGTAGGGGTGGTGGAGGAGGTTGTAGCGGTGGTGGTGGAGGTTGTATGGGTGGTGGTGGAGGTTGTAGGGGTGGAGGTTGTAGGGGTGGTGGTGGAGGTTGTTGGGGTGGTGGTGGAGGTTGTTGGGGTGGTGGTGGAGGTTGTAGGGGTGGTGGTGGAGGTTGTAGGGGAGGTGGTGGAGGTTGTAGGGGTGGAGGCTGTAGGGGTGGGGGTGGAGGTTGTAGGGGTGGTCGTGGAGGTTTTAGGGGTGGAGGTTGTAGGGGTGGTGGTGGAGATTGTAGGGGTGGTGGTAAAGGTTGTAGGGGTGGAGTTTGTAGGGGTGGTGGTGGAGGTTGTAGGGGTGGTGGTAGTGGTTGTAGGGGTGGTGGTAGTGGTTGTAGGGGTGGTGGTAGTGGTTGTAGGGGTGGTGGTAGTGGTTGTAGGGGTGGTGGTAGTGGTTGTAGGGGTGGTGGTAGTGGTTGTAGGAGTGGTGGTAGTGGTTGTAGGGGTGGTGGTGGAGGTTGTTGGGGTGGTAGTGGAGGTTGTAAGGGTGGTGGTGGAGGTTGTAGGGGTGGTGGTGGAGGTTGTAGGGGTGGTGGTGGAGGTTGTAGGGGTGGTGTTGGAGGTTGTAAGGGTGGTGGTGGAGGTTGTAGGGGTGGTGGTGGAGGTTGTAGGGGTGGTTGTGGAGGTTGTAGGGGTGGTGGTGGAGGTTGTTGGGGTGGTGGTGGAGGTTGTTGGGGTGGTGGTGGAGGTTGTAGGGGTGGTGGTGGAGGTTGTTGGGGTGGTGGTGGATCAGCATCTCTCGTTTTGAAAGTTCTCATTATCCATCCTATCATTTTCTTTGCACGTGCGATCGTGGCACTGTTGTGATCCTTGAAAGTGAGATCCTCAGACATTACTACTCCCAGGTCCCTTACATTATTTTTCCGCTCTATTGTATGGCCGGAGTCAGTAGTATACTCTGTTCTAGTTATTATCTCCTCCAGTTTTCCATAACGGAGTAGTTGGAATTTGTCCTCATTGAACATCATATTGTTTACCGTTGCCCACTGGAAAACTTTGTTTATATCTTCTTGGAGGTTAACCGCGTCCTCAGCAGATGACAGCCTCATGCAGGGTGGTGGTGGATGTTGTAGGGGTGGTGGTGGAGGTTGAAGGGGTGGTAGTGGAGGTTGTTGGGGTGGTGGTGGAGGTTGTAGGGGCGGTGGTGGAGGTTGTTGGGATGGTGCTGGAGGTTGCTAGGGTGGTGGTGGAGGTTGTAGGGGTGGTGGTTTAGGTTGTAGGGGTGGTGGTGGAGGTTGTTGGTGTGGTGGTGGAGGTTGTAGGGGTGGTGGTGGAGGTTGTTGGGGTGGTGGTGGAGGTTGTTGGGGTGGTGGTGGAGGTTGTAGGGGTGGTGGTGGAGGTTGTTGGGGTGGTGGTGGAGGTTGTTGGGGTGGTGGTGGACGTTGTAGGGGTGGTGGTGGAGGTTGTAGGGGTGGTGGTGGAGGTTGTTGGGGTGGTGGTGAAGGTTGTAGGGGTGGTGGTGGATGTTGTAGGGGTGGTGGTGGTGGTTGAAGGGGTGGTGGTGGAGGTTGTTGGGGTTGGTGGTGGAGGTTGTAGGGGCGGTGGTGGAGGTTGTTGGGGTGGTGCTGGAGGTTGCTAGGGTGGTGGTGGAGGTTGTAGGGGTGGTGGTTTAGGTTGTAGGGGTGGTGGTGGAGGTTGTTGGGGTGGTGGTGGAGGTTGTAGGGGTGGTGGTGGAGGTTGTTGGGGTGGTGGTGGAGGTTGTTGGGGTGGTGGTGGAGGTTGTTGGGGGTGGTGGTGGAGGTTGTTTGGGTGATGGTGGATATTACAACCCAGGATTCCGGGTTATCCCGGGTGCAATGGGAGCAAAATAAACACAGCAGAAAAAGTTTAGACTTATATTATCCTTCACCAATTTAGAACAGCAATATATACACTATGTACAGTGATAAGTATAGTGCACTCCACGGTAAGCAAGGCAAAAATTGAAGCCACAAGATAGCAGACCGTGCTTCAACCAGCTCTTGAATGGGAATGACAAGGGCAGACAGGAGAGTGGTGCCCACATAACCTCTGCGATTGCCAAAACCATCTTCTTATTGGCTAGAATCTGGTCACTAGTTGAACGACTGGGCCCCATCATCAACTCTTAGCAACCTGGTTCGCTGGTTGGGGGAGATAGCCTGTAAATGAGGGTGTGTACATGTGCCGAATAAAGGTTATGTAATCTTTGCATGCCACACCCCCACCCCGAGAAGGCTCAGGATTAGGCTGCCACCTCCCAGTGGCAACCGTGCCGCCATGGCACAAAATAAGGGGACTGCCTTTCCTCTCCACCATCCAACTCTTAGATAGAGCTCAGCTTTTCTACTGACCAAAAGCCAAACCCTAAACTTAGAGTGAGACAGCAGTCAGTCAGGCAAGCATAGGTCCAAGATACAGGCGGACGGTAGCCCGCATCCCTCACTAAAAAAAAAAACCCACACCAGGGGATTAAAAAAAAAAGAGCTTACAAGGGGTTACCACAAGTAACCTAACATCCTAACCTAAGTAAATAAAATATTAGACTCTAGATAAAGAGTCCGCCAACACATTTTCTTTGCCGGCAATATATTTAATTCTGAGTGAGTATGGTTGCAGTCTTAGCGTCCAGCGCATGAGCCTTGTGTTGTGGTTCTTCATGGCTTGGAGATATACTAGAGGATTGTGATCACTGTAGACTGTGACCACCTGCGATGTCTGGCCCACATAAACATCGAAATGCTCCAAAGCCAGTACCAGCGCAAGGGCTTCTTTTTCAATGATAGAGTAAGCCCTCTGATGTGACTGGAACTTGGCTGAAATGTATGCTACAGGCTGCAACTCCTCATTCTCGTTTTGTAATAGTACTGCCCCAACCCCAGACTCACAAGCATCAACCTGTAATGAAAAAGGTTTGGAGAAGTCTGGAGACAAGAGAATGGGTGCAGTACACAATATTCTTTTTGCTTTGTCAAAAGAAGTTTGACAATCTGGGGTCCAATTAAAGGGAACTTTATGACTGGTAAGAGAGGTAAGAGGGGCTACAATATCTGAGAAATTCTTACAGAACCTTCTGTAAAATCCTAACATGCCTAGGAAACGTTGAAGAGATTTCCTATCATGAGGAACTGGATAATCTTTAATAGCAAGAACTTTAGCAAGTTTAGGTGCAACTTTACCACTACCTACTTCATGGCCTAGAAAAGTGATAGTGGCCTGGCCAAAGGAAGATTCAGATAAATTAACTGTTAAATGGGAGCTCTAAAAGGTCTCAAAAAGAACCTTAAGTCTAAGTAGGTGTTGATCCCAAGTATCAGACACCACAACAATATCATCTAGGTATGCTGCCGTGCCTTCAAGTCCTTTAATAGCCTGATGGATAAGTTTCTGGAATGAAGAGGGGGAATTTTTCATTCCAAAGGGGGTAACTGTGTATTGATAATGACCTCCTGGAATTACGAAGGCGGAGATTTCCTTCGCCTTATCCGTCAAAGGTACCTGATAGTAGCCTTTAAGGAGATCTAACTTGGACACAAAAGTAGCCTTACCCACAAAGTCAATTACGTCATCCAGACGAGGAAGAGGGTAAGCATCTATAATTGTGACCTCATTCACCTTACGGTAGTCTGTACACATACGAAACCCTCCATCAGCCTTCTTAACAAGGATGCACGGTGAAGCCCATGGACTAGACTCTTCCTCCACTAAACCATGCTTTAACAAAAATTCTACTTCCTGCTGAAGTAGCCTCTGCTTTTCAGGATTAGCTCTGTAGGGGGAGAGTTTAATTGGTTTAGAGTTTCCCACATCTACATCATGATAACCTAACGTACATTTTTTCGGCACATCCGAAAAAATATTAGGATATGACTGTAGAAGCTCAGTTAAATTTGTTGCTTGCGTTTCAGATAGTCCCTCCATTAAAGGGCTAGGATCCTTGAGGAGGACAGAGTTTGAAAGTTTAATATTAATTTCAGAGATAAAGTGCAAAGTATCAGAGTCGTCCTCAGAGGTAGAGGACAGAGTCATTACTGGGACTTTATCTGGTGTATGGAAATATTTTAATTGATTAATGTGGTAAGTTTTAGTTTTTGAGGTCTTATCAATGGGAGCTACCACATAATTTACATCAGATAATCTACTTAAAATCTGCATAGGTCCCGTAAATCTAGCTTTCAAGGTGTGGCCAGGTATAGGTTCCTGCACCAACACCTTGTCTCCTGGATGGAAGGAGCGGAATTTTGCACTTCTGTCATACCTCTGTTTCATCTTACTTTGAGCTGTCTTTAGGTTAGCCTTGGCTAACTGACGTGCCACCTGCAACCTTGAAGACGGGTTGTAGAGTGTCGAGCTAACGTCTTCTCTCATCCATCCTTCTTTGAGCACCCGAAGAAGACCTCGTACATTGTGTCCAAAGATCAGCTCAAACGGACTATACCCTGTAGACTCTTGCACCGTCTCTCGTACTGAGAACAGCAACAAAGGTAGTGATTCATAACAGTCTGTAGGAAAGTGCATGCAAAAAGTTCTCATTATTGTTTTTAATGTCTGATGGAATCTTTCCAAGGTGCCTTGGGACTGAGGATGATAGGCAGTGGATAAGTTGTGGATTGTCCCTAACCTAGTTAATACTTCCCTAAATGCTTTGGCAGTAAATAAACACAGCAGAAAAAGTTTAGACTTATATTATCCTTCACCAATTTAGAACAGCAATATATACACTATGTACAGTGATAAGTATAGTGCACTCCACGGTAAGCAAGGCAGAAATAGAAGCCACAAGATAGCAGACCGTGCTTCAACCAGCTCTAGAATGGGAATGACAAGGGCAGACAGGAGAGTGGTGCCCACATAACCTCTGCGATTGCCAAAACCATCTTATTGGCTAGAACCTGGTCACTAGTTGAACGACGGGGCCCCATCATCAACTCTTAGCAACCTGGTTCGCTGGTTGGGGGAGATAGCCTGTAAATGAGGGTGTGTACATGTGCCGAATAAAGGTTACGTACTCTTTGCATGCCACAGTGGAGGTTGTTGGGTTGGTGGTGGAGGTTGTTGGGGTGGTGGTGGAGGTTGTTGGGGTGGTGGTGGAGGTTGTTGGGGTGGTGGTGGAGGTTGTTGGGGTGGTGGTGGAGGTTGTTGGGGTGGTGGTGGAGGTTGTTGGGGTGGTGGTGGAGGTTGTTGGGGTGGTGGTGTAGGTTATTGGGGTGGTGGTGGAGGTTGTTGGGGTGGTGGTGGAGGTTGTTGGGGTGGTGCTGGAGGTTGTTGGGGTGGTGCTGAAGGTTGTAGGGGTGGTGGTGGAGGTTGTTGGGGTGGTGGTGGAGGTTGTTGGGGTGATGGTGGAGGTTGTAGGGGTGGTGGTGGAGGTTGTTGGGGTGGTGGTGGAGGTTGTTGGGGTGGTGGTGGAGGTTGTTGGGGTGGTGGTGGAGGTTGTTGGGGTGGTGGTGGAGGTTGTTGGGGTGGTGGTGGAGGTTGTTGGGGTGGTGGTGGAGGTTGCTGGGGTGGTGGTGGAGGTTGTTGGGGTGATGGTGGAGGTTGTAGGGGTGGTGGTGGAGGTTGTTGGGGTGATGGTGGAGGTTGTAGGGGTGGTGGTGGAGGTTGTTGGGGTGATGGTGGAGGTTGTTGGGGTGATGGTGGTTGTGATGATAGTGATTTTATTATTCCAGAAAGTTAGATAGATGAGCAGTGTTGTCACACTTGGCTTTGTGATTGTAACATGGAGGAGCACCTGCAGTGTTGCTAGCACATGCAGCCTGGTTCTGAGTCCTGACAGGTGCGGGTTGAACCAGCACATGTACCGAGGTTCCAATTCATTTCCCTTCTATCATGTCCCCTTTCATTTGTAACCTTTTTCCCCTCCTCCTTTCCCCTCGTCTCTATCTCACCCCAATCCCCCCCCCCCTCTCAGACTCCTATCTTTTCCACTACTCATTCCACCCCTTCCCCATTTGGGTTGTCAGTCTTCAGTGTAATGGCTCACTGAGCACAGAGTCTCCACTCTCTCTCTCTCTCTCTCTCTCTCTCTCTCTCTCTCTCTCTCTCTCTCTCTCTCTCTCTCTCTCTCTCTCTCTCTCTCTCTCTCTCTCTCTCTCTCTCTTTCTCTTTCTTTGTCCTCATCAGTGAAGACTTCAGGTCCATTAAGCAAGAACTTAATCTTAGAAATGTTTCTTCTTTAAATTTTGTGTAGAAAAAAGTTTTTTTTTTTCAATTTCAGTGAATATGTTTTTTTTATCTTCGTATATAGTTAGTGACACTTGCAGAGTTAGATCAATTACTTTTTATTTCAGTAATGAGTATTTTGTTTTATGGGAGAATCTGGAGTATTTGAGCAGTGTGTTTTCGTCTGGAAAAAGGTGTCGTTCTCTTTCTAGTTTATATTTTCTCTCTCCTTTTTGATAAATCTTTCTTGAGCTCATTCTTTATAAACACTGAGGTCGCCATCTTCAAGCACTGCTTCAGATTCCTGTTGCTCAGAGATATTTGATATCTAGACTGCTCTCTTCGCTTGTCTGGTGTCTCTAATGTTTCAACACACCGGCCGTATCCCACCTAGGCTGGGTGACCTAAAAGAAAAACAACAGATTTTCTTTATAATTCTAGTAATGTATACTGGAGAAGGGGTTAATAGCCTCTTGCTCCCGGCATTTTAGTCGCCTCTTACGACACGCATGACTTACGGAGGGAGAATTCTGTTCCACTTCCCCATGGAGATAAGAGGAAATAAAGAAGAACAAGAACTATTAAGAAAATAGAAGGAAACCCAGATGGGTATGTATGTATGTGCATGTACATGCATGTGTAGCGTGACCTAAGTGTAAGTAGAAGTAGCAAGATATACCTGGTATCCCACGTGTTTTTGAGATAGAAAAAAAAGACACCAGTAATCCTATCATCATGTCAATTACAAGTTTCCATTTCACACTCACTTAGCAGGACGGTAGTACCTCCCTGGGCGGTTGTTGTCTACCGTCCTACTACCTAGAATATATATATGTTGTATTGACTGGGTAAAACTGGTCAGTTAGCAAGAACTCATTTAAAATTAAGTCCTTTCAAAAATTTTCTCTTATACGTTTAAAGATATATTTTTTTATTTATGTTGATGTAGAAATTTATAATTTTGTACCCAAAGAACCTTAGAAAACTTACCTAACCTCATTATAACAAGCGCAATTTAATTTAGCTTAATCCAACTAAATATATTTTAGATAAGTTTACAGTAATTTAATAATAAACATACACAATGAAATATTTTTTTTTCGTTAGGTTGAGACTGATTTTTGCGAAATTATTACAAAATTATATGGGAGGAAGTGATAAACCCAGTGAGGAGCAGGGGTGCGGTGGGCACGATAAGGGAACACTGTATCAACATCCTGGGTCCCAGACTATTCAACATCTTACCAGAAGATATCAGAAACACGGCTGGAACAAGTGTAGAAGCCTTCCAGAGGAAACTGGACAAGTATCTTCACCAGGTGCCAGATCAACCAGGCTGTGATGGATATGTGGGACAGCGGGCCTTCAGCAGCAACAGCCTGATTGACCAGGCAAGCATCGTGGGGTCGAACCCTGGCGTGCCGCAGTTTGATAAGTGACTATATATACATATATATGTATATATATATATATATATATATATATATATATATATATATATATATATATATATATATATATATATATATATATATATATATATATATATATATGTATGTATGTATGTATGTATATATATATATGCTGATCTGAAGAAAATCTTGACATGTGGTATACATGAATAGGCAGAGAGTCTCTGTAAATGCTTTATATGTTGGAGTGCGAGACAAAATATGGCAGGTTGTATAAGAGAGAGTGTTTAGGCTCGAGACACAGACTAGTTCACCCACAGAAAATACCGAGCGATGCTAAACAGAGATGATGTGTCCGAAGAAAAAATACTTGATGAGGATCCTAATAGATGGAAACGTTGCGACAATAAAAGATTTTCTGTAGTGTGAATATTTTCTTAGCCATCGTGGGCAGGACGCCATGTTGTTCCAGGTGTGTGAGTGGCTAGAGGAAACGTCTTCAGATATCAGTCCTTGTTGCAGTTTACATCAATGATTTAGAAACGGGACTAACATCTAAAATGATAAATCACACACATGCCGAAATATTTCCTCGATAAAGGTACGCAAGTGTTGCACATGTGTCTAATGTATCGAGTTATCGGTTCCCTGAACCATTTATCTACATCTGTAATAGAAGAAAAATGGCTAACGACGCGAAATTAAATACATGAGAAATTAAAGGGTCCTAGACAGTGTAGGACAGTGGATAGAGACGTGGAAAGTTTGGGAGTTTGGACAGGTACCGATGTATAATGTTTGGTAACTAAGTACGGGAGACACAAGAAGAAAAGGACCTTGGAAGTATTCGTTAACAATGAACTTAAATGTAGTACCTGGCCATCTGGGCTGCGGTTCATACAATGGATTGCTTGCTGTCAACAGTAATATGCTGGTTGATCAGGCCTTAATCCTCAAGGAGGCCTGGTCTTGGCTGCGGGGCATTAACCCCCGGAAACGTCCTTCAGATATCCTTAGCAAAGTCATCATAGCTTTACAGTAATGAATTTCGAATACAAAACAGCGTGTAAAATGTTGACACTGTAACTCACTTATGTAACTCAGTTATGTGCAGTTATCTCCAGATAACTGCACATAACTTAATATATACTGAAGAAGATGTACAGGAGAGCAGTAATATTCGTACTTGCATTAGGAAGCAAATCCTATGATGAAAGACTCAAAATACTCAAATCTTTAATAGACAACAAATTCCACACATCCAAAAACTAACTCTTAAAAGTACAAAATAATTCAGTAATATGAAAGCTAATGAAAGTCGTACACAAGATGTGCAGCAATAATGTGGATCAACTTTCTTTTGGAGGTAAAGACGTAAAGACGTAAAGACGTAAAGAGGATAAACCCAAACTGTCCACCGGGAGTAGAAAGACTCGTAGCTCATCAAAGGTATATGAAAGGTACTGCCTTAACTCAAGACGACCAGCTGAGGATGGACCTGCCAAGGCAGAGTAACAGTATTACATGTATAAATAGAACTAAGACTGCAGTTAGGCCTCAGCTTATGCCAGTCATAGGACCCTAAATTTTTCTGCCATCTGCTTTTCACATTCAGTATATTATACCATTTTCTTACACTAGTTCTTCTCTCTCTTTACGAGCTTTCTTTCCTACAGAGCCCAGTCCTCTCCAGCTCATTCTCCCCATCCCATCCAAGTTGTCATCTCTCCTGTTTTCCTCCCAACATAATCCTTCCTTCTCTCTTCCATTCCAATTCCTTTCATACTTGTTCCAGTCCACTGTCCCCCTTCTTGCTCTCTCGCCCAACCTCTTTCTTCCCCACTTCAGTCACTTATCATTCATTGTTTCACTGAATGATAATCTATTTTTTAAATTGTTTTAATGTACTTAAACATAAAAAAACTTGATATTTGTATAATATTTTTCTTACAAATTGTATCATAATTAATGCGAGCTTATACAGTTGCTGCAGCTTGTTAAGAGCGGGTCGCAGCCCTCGATAATACACTAGTCCATTAACGTTGCTCCAAGAGCCTCATTATGCAAAGCTGCCTCCCCCAAGATTTTTTCACTTATTTTTTTAAGATCTTGAGGAACGGTATTAAACAATGAGCGAAAAAACTGGTGGTGTTCATGTTAGGAAGATTAGGGTACCTATGTTGCTTGCTTGCACCCTCCAAGGGTGAGAGAGACAGGGAGGGAGTAAGGCAGGGAGAGAGACAAACTAAAGCAAAGAGTAAAGCAGGTCCTAAACGAGGGGTAAGGGAGGTCCTGAGAGAGGGGTAAGGGACGTCCTGAGGGAGGTAGTAAGGAAAGGAGGGAGGTACTCAGGTAGGCACTGATAGAGGGAGCAAGAGAGGTAGTAAGAAGGAAAGAGGGTAAGGGAGGTGCTAAAAGATGTAGTGAATAAGATAATAAGGAAAACGTTGAGGAAGTTGCTGAAGGAGAGGAAGGGTAGTAAGAGAGGGACTGAGGGAGTAAAGAAGCTGAGGGAGGGACTAAGAGAGGGAGTAAGGGAGGTCTTGAGGGAGGCGGTAAGGGAGAGACACCCAGTGCCTGTGACTCAGTGGCAACATGCAAGTTTCAGTGTGTCTGGTTCCACCAGCAACTGACGTCTGCCACAACCCCACCTTCCCCACCCCTACACTACACTCACTGATGTCTGCCACAACCCCACCTTCCCCACCCCTACACTACACTCACTGATGTCTGCCACAAGCCCGCCTTCCCCACCCCTACACTACACTCACTGATGTTTGCCACAACCCCACCTTCCTTACCCCTACACTACTCTGATGTCTGCCACAACCCCACCTTCCCCTCTCTCACACTACACTCACTGATGTCTGTCACAACCCCACCTTCCCCACCTCGGCAATATACTCACTGATGTCTGTCACAAACCTACCTTCCCCACCCCTACACTACACTCTGGGATGTCTCTTACAACCCTACCTTCCTTACCCCTACACTACACTACACTGGCACATGTTGTGAGTAGCTGAAGCCTCCTTGTTCATCTGTGATCCTACTCTCCACCTTACTTTGAATTCTTTCGATAATAACTCTACCATACACTTACTAGTTATACTTAAGTTTATTTCCCTATAATTTTTACTCTCTCTTTTGTCCCGTTGCCTATATACAAAGGAACTATGCATGTTCTCTGCCAGTTCCCAGGTACCTTACCCTCTTCCATACATTTATTAAATAAAAACACTAGCCACTCCGAAACTATGTCCCCATCTGCTTTTAACATTTCTGCCTTTATCCCATCAATCCCAGCTACTTTACCCCATTTCATTCTACCTACTGTCTCACGCACTTCCCCCACACTCACAACTGGCTCTTCCTCACTCCTACAAAATGTTATACCTCCTTGCCCAATACACGAAATCACAGCTTCCCTATCTTTATCAACATTCAACAGTTCCTCAAAATACTCCCTCCATCTTCCTGATACCTTTAACTCTGCTGTCCTGTATTTGTCAAATCCATTCGTTCTCTAGGCTAAACGTTCAGGGGTGATATGGTGCCTGAAGGATAGGAGGCACTCAGGTTGGATTCAAGAAAATTGAATGTAGCTCCAATATATTCCCATCTCTCTTAGCCATTCCCTTCAACACTTCCCACTTCCACTCCCCCGATTCCACCCACCCCGTACCAGGAGGCTTGGTCTGAGACCGGGCCGCGGGGGCGGTGGCATACGGAAGTGACTACAAGTAACCTTCTGCCTTCACGTACCTCCCTCGGTGTGACGTTAGGGAAAGCATCTGACTCTCAATAGCAAGTTACAGGGTTCGATTCTCTGGCACGAAGAAACTCATGGACATGTTTCCTTACACCCTTTCTGCCCCTGCCCGCCTAGCACTTGTGTGTTGGTTCAACTTTTCAAAGTCGTATCCAGGAAGAAAAATGTGTTAAACAACTCCAGTCCCACTGGAGTGTCGTATACTGTGTAAGAACACATTCCGGTCCTGTGTGTAAGAAACTCCAGTACCTGTTGTAGGTATTCAGGTATTGGGTGATGGGTACCCGTGTACCTAATGATCCTAATTACAAACCGCTACTACTTACCTTCCCATTCCTCTCACCGTGGACAATCATTTCCCTGCCGCTGACGGTGGGTAGTCGTGACTACTATTCGTGGGAGTCGTCACTACTCTGGGTGAGTGAGAGGATGGTCGTTGCTTGACCTCTCGCCGTTGCTCGCTCAATTAAGTTAGCTTTATAGTGTGTTTTAGACAGGTAATTTGGTGCGGGAGATGGATGGTACAGTCAGTGGCAGCATCACCAAAGTACCCACCTTGCTGTGTCCGGGACGGGGGGGGGGGGACTCTGAGGCTAACTTCCAGCTCTTGGACCCCGCCTTCGTTCTACAATTGAGATGGCTTACCAGTTGATCTTTGGGCTCCTTCACTTCATTTAACTCCATTTATGATAGAAAGAACACATTTGCAGCACAGAAAAACCTTTATTTGCAGAATGTTTCGCTCAAAACTTGCCTGTGAGCGAAGCGTTGCGCCAGTAAAGACTTTGTACTACCATTCCTGTAACATTGTTTGCCTCGTCCAAAACCACGAAACAACATTTCTTCGTTACTTTCACACCGAAGGTGTTCTCTCCTGTGTTTCTTTGGTTCATTTGAACATCCACTGCGATTTTCCTCAGTTGTGTTTGTCGAGGGTCGAACCTTAGCTCTTGACCCCTCTACCTTATCTTCATCGACCGACATTACTAGTGTGTGTGTGTGTGCACTCTCGAGTGCACACACATATTTATTATTGCAATTATATCTATTATTGCAATCGAGTGTGTGTATATGAGAGAGAGAGAGAGAGAGAGAGAGAGAGAGAGAGAGAGAGGAATAGAAATAGAGACTTTTCCTCAGATTGGTGGATGGAGGAAAGGAAAACGTGAATTTTGTATTATGGCTGAGTCTGGGATCGAAACTTACTCCCTTCTCCTTCCTCCTTCCTTACTTCCCTCCTTCCTCACTTCCCTCCTTCCTCACTTCCCTCCTTCCTCACTTCCCTCCCTCCCACATTCTTCCCTCGGGCACTCCTGGTCCTTCTCAATCTTTGTTAAGGGTCTTTTTCTGGGCAATTTATTAGGCAAGTATCTCTTCAGACATAGTGCGTATATTCAGGTCCTAGATGGGTATCTTTGGGTTCTAAGTCATCATTTCTGGGTTACAGATGGGTATCTCTGGGTCACGGATGTGTTAGGTTTGGTCAGAAGTTCACAGTTATGTTAGGTTTGGTCAGAAGTTCACAGTTATGTTAGGTTTGGTCAGAAGTTCACAGTTATGTTAGGTTTGGTCAGGGAGTTCACAGTTATGTTAGGTTTGGTCAGAAGTTCACAGTTATGTTAGGTTTGGTCAGAAGTTCACAGTTATGTTAGGTTTGGTCAGAAGTTCACAGTTATGTTAGGTTTGGTCAGAGGTTCACAGTTATGTTAGGTTTGGTCAGAAGTTCACAGTTATGTTAGGTTTGGTCAGGGGTTCACAGTTATGTTAGGTTTGGTCAGAGGTTCACAGTTATGTTAGGTTTGGTCAGAAGTTCACAGTTATGTTAGGTTTGGTCAGAGGTTCACAGTTATGTTAGGTTTGGTCAGGGGTTCACAGTTATGTTAGGTTTGGTCAGGGGTTCACAGTTATGTTAGGTTTGGTCAGAAGTTCACAGTTATGTTAGGTTTGGTCAGAGGTTCACAGTTATGTTAGGTTTGGTCAGGGGTTCACAGTTATGTTAGGTTTGGTCAGAAGTTCACAGTTATGTTAGGTTTGGTCAGGGGTTCACAGTTAAATTACTGATATGTCTGCTCGTAGGCGATAGAAAACTTATTTTGAAGGCCCCTGTAAATATCTTTCAACACTTATATTTTTCACAACTGTGTTGTCCTGGAGATGAAGGGAACATGCGGTGAATGTTAGACAGGATGAAGAAACATTCTCAAATCACGTTCATTTCCTTAAGTCTGCCTTGTTTATCACCGAGGTGTAACCCGCAGTTCTTCGTTACAGCAAATACAAGAGTGAACCCAGCAACATTTACAGCTGGAAATAACTTCACTGATGGCGGTGTATAAAGCCTTCTTGCTCTTTAGCCTGTAAATCTGGTGCGTGCCCAGACTTTCTTGCAAAGCAGGAGGATGTGGAGGGGTGGAAGAGGCTTCAAGAGCTTCACCTTGGCACGTTAGACCTTAGAGAGCTTCACCTTGGCACGTTAGCTCCGTCAAGCACCTTGACTGCTGGCAGCTGAGAAACAAACCTCGACTCCCTGGCACGAACATCTTCAACATGGTATATATTACTCAGAGATGGTAGAAGATTGACACCATAAGATCACGTTTGTTGTAGCCGGGTGTAGAGTGAGCTGTACTCTGCCACCCCTTGGTAGTCCACTTAACTGTAGAGTGAGCTGTACTCTGTCACCCCTTGGTAGTCCACTTAACTGTAGAGTGAGCTGTACTCTGCCACCCCTTGGTAGTCCACTTAACTGTAGAGTGAGCTGTACTCTGCCACCCCTTGGTAGTCCACTTAACTGCCTCTTCTTACTTCAAGCACAATTATATCCCTCGTCTCTACCTTACACTACCGTAGTTGTCCCTTTTCTCTTGATGTGCACACACACACTCACTCCACCTCTCATCTGTGTAGCAGCAAGTGTTGCCTGAGGCCCTCCCCTCCGTGGAAGGAACCTGACACTCTTTATTAACGAACACTACTTTAATGACTGCTGAGAAGATCGATACTATAAAAGCACCTGGATGGTAAACAGTAAGAAGGTAAGACGATGTTCAAGATGTTATACACTGTACAGAGATGGTAGAAAACGGAGAACATGAAACCATAAGAGGGCATTTTTCAAGGCAGGTACTATTAAAAATCTTTTTTTTTAATTGTGTATTTCACACATTTTTAAAGTTGGCCAATGTTTTGCTTCAGTTGTGCTACTTGGCAGTTTGTTCCACTTATCTGTAACTCGTCTTCTAAACCAGGTTTTTTTATGTATTTTATTTCTAGATAAGAATCATTTGATGTGATTTATGTTTAGGTTCGATATTTTCAGGAAAAGAATATTTATATTGAGAGACCTTGAGTCAGTCCGTCACAGCTGAGAGAAGGAAGAGGCGAGACTGTCCTAGTTCCTTCATGAAGGAGGCTGAGTGCTTAGGTGCAGCTCCTTCATGAGAGGTTGAGTGAGGAGGTGCAGCTCCTTCATGAGAGGTTGAGTGAGGAGGTGTAGCTCCTTCATGTAGGACAGAGGGGGGGGGGAGGGAACACTGACAAGGTGTTAGTTGTATCGTCACCTACTGGCGGCCTTTGTAGTGTAAAAAGGCCACCAGTAGTGTCCTATGTTGACCATTGTTACTAAATAGAAAAAACCCAACTGATGTCAAATGAATGATGCTGTTTAAAAGCTTTTCCTCCCTCGTTGTGCATTTGGATGGGTACAAGGTAATATTGACAGTATAATAGTTTAGGTAGATCAAGTTAAACTGTTGATCTTAGGAACTCCACGGAACGAGTCGTGGCGGCACCCCATTAAATATCAGAGCTGGAACAGATACAGATATCGTTTACTGCCCACATAGAGCAAGTAAAGCATTTAAAGAACTGGGAACGTTTTAGAGTTCTAAATATGTACTCACTGAAGCAGAGGACAAAGAGATACATGATAATATATACCTGGAAATTGCTTGAGGGCTTTGTCCCAAATCTGCACACTGCCATAACAACATACTGGGGTGTGTGATATGCGAGGAAGTGAAAAAGTGAAAAGCAGCTGTGCGATGGGCACAATAAGAGAACGCAATATCAACATCCGTGGTCCCAGACTATTCAACATCTTCCCAGAAGATATCAGAAACACTGCTAGAACAAATGTAGAAGTCTTTAAGAGGCAGCTGGACAAGTGTAGCTTCACCAGGTGCCAGATCAACCAGGCTCTGATGGATATATGGACCAGCGCGCCACCAGCAGCAACAGCCAGCTTGACCAGGCACACACCAGACGAGACTAGTCCAAGACCATTTGTTTGTTTTTACTTGTGTGGAGTCGAGGCAGTTCGCTAACAGCTGGTCGACAGACGAAAGAAATCGATGTAATGTGGCAAGATTTACTCTGTTATTATATGCTATTTAACCCTAACAGAGAAAGGGACTCCCTTCCTCTTCCTGGAATATTCCAACTTTGCTGACTTGGAATATGTAAAAGTTGAGGTTGAAGGGAGGAAAGCGTGGGAAGTTTGGTGTGCGCCCCCCAACGCCACCCCGGGCTGGCTATGCATGGGGGAGAGGGCACACGGCCCTCATCCTTTACACCCCCACCTAAGCGTAGCCCACTTCACCCGTTTACACCACCCATTTGCCTGATGCACCCTGCTACATCTACCCACCTACACCACACCCATCTCATCCACTTCGTCCATCAAGCCAGCACTCCATGCCATCCACACACCTAGGGTTAATTACTGTGGGGTTTTAGCATACAAACAAGCAAAGTCATATAATAAGTGAACTGTAATGGGACTTAGCTTGATGACGTCTCAACATTCTGCAGCCGCGTCCAGAATGTTCTTGGAGCCGACGATGCAACTGCAACCACACATGGGCTGTGAATATAATTGGTTGTAAGTATAATTACCCCTAGGGGGTGTTATTCAGCATATCTCAGAAACATACTGCTGAAGTTATATGTACTGGTTTAGGCTCAAAGGCCCATGGGTAACCAGATTACGGTACCGTCAAATAAGACATGAATTAGATATCCGCTGCGCAGCTGACCTAACCAATATCATGTTTATCAGATGTACCTGGGTATTTGTAGCTGACCCGTAACTACATCCAGATATCCGCTGTCTTGACTGAAGCAGACGTGTTCTTTGAAGAATGTCGCTCTGTCTTCCACTCCGTCGGGAAATTCGCAGCACTCATTGTTACACACTGTTCATTAAGAATTGTCTATTGTTCACAGTCATGTCAATAAAGAAGCTGATCACACTTCTCTGTATTTGTTCTGCTGTGTCCGTTGAGATTCTCTTATTAACAAAACGCGCGATCACTAGTGTCTTTGTTATTACAGTGTAATGCACGAGTTGTCTCGACGAAGTCTAAAAGGAATCTACCCCCCAGCGCCCCTAGTCGGCCTGACTTGGCCTCATACAAAGGATTCGCTGACACCATTGTTTTTTCCCTTCTTTGCCAAACTGCAACAATTCGCAACACGAATGCTTGATTTCTTGATATGTCTCGATCTTGATATCTCTGTCCCACATGTGAATAAAGTGATGTAAGAGGTTTCCTGTACCTTTCCTGTTGCAGTACAGAGATTAATTACTCTCGTTAACTCACATTGGTTGCAACACTGGTCTCTTGCAAAGAGGTGGTGTGATCATGACACACTAGTCATATGCTTCCAATTAAAAGTATTGTTGCAGAAGCAAGATGCCATTGCCCTTTCTGAGAGGGCTGGGCCCCTCAGGTCTGAAAAGGGCTGAAGGGGAGCCGATACCCCTTGGGGAAAATTTCTCCACAATTACCTACCCATCTATACACCCATGCTAACCACATACCCACCCACCTACATCAACAAACCCCAGTCACTCACCCACTTACCATCCTAATGTACCTGAGTCTCACCTACGTAAATCTTAAACCTGCACCTGACGTCTCCTGGCTCTATTTTCTCTTTTGGTTTGTCCTTATTCATGCTTATCTAGTCTCCTGAGTATTAATTATGTCGTGATCATAGCCTCTCTCTTGTCCTCTCTTATAGAGTTACTACCCTTCACCTCCACTACCCTTCACATCCACTACCCTTCACATCCACTACCCTTCACCTCCACTACCCTTCACCTCCACTACCCTTCACCTCCACTACCCTTCACCTCCACTACCCTTCACCTCCACTACCCTTCACCTCCACTACCCTTCACATCCACTACCCTTCACATCCACTACCCTTCACATCCACTACCCTTCACCTCCACTACCCTTCACCTCCACTACCCTTCACCTCCACTACCCGTCATCTCCACTACCCTTCACCTCCACTACCCTTCACCTCCACTACCCGTCACCTCCACTACCCTTCACCTCCACTTCCCTTCACCTCCACTACCCTTCACCTCCACTACCCTTCACCTCCACTACCCTTCAGCTCCACTACCCTTCAGCTCCACTACCCTTCACCAATACCCGTCACCTCCACTACCCGTCACCTCCACTACCCTTCACATCCACTACCCTTCACCTCCAATACCCGTCACCTCCACTACCCTTCACTTCCACTACCCTTCACTTCCACTACCCTTCACTTCCACTACCCTTCACCTCCACTACCCTTCACCTCCACTACCCTTCACCTCCACTACCCTTCACCTCCACTACCCGTCACCTCCACTACCCTTCACTTCCACTACCCTTCACTTCCACTAACCTTCACCTTCACTACCTGTCACCTCCACTACCCTTCACCTCCACTACTCGTCACCTCCACTACCCTTCACTTCCACTACCCTTCACTTCCACTACCCTTCACCTCCACTACCCATCACCTCCACTACCCTTCACCTCCACTAGCCGTCACCTTCACTACCCTTCACTTCCACTACCCTTCACTTCCACTACCCTTCACCTCCACTACCCTTCACCTCCACTACCCGTCACCTCCACTACCCGTCACCTCCACTACCCTTCACCTCCACTACCCGTCACCTCCACTTCCCTTCACTTCCACTACCCTTCACTTCCACTACCCTTCACTTCCACTACCCTTCACTTCCACTACCCTTCACTTCCACTACCCTTCACCTCCACTACCCTTCACTTCCACTACCCTTCACTTCCACTACCCTTCACTTTCACTACCCTTCACCTCCACTACCCGTTACCTCCACTACCCGTCACCTCCACTACCCTTCACCTCCACTACCCGTCACCTCCACTACCCTTCACCTCCACTACCCTTCACTTCCACTACCCTTCACTTCCACTACCCTTCACTTCCACTACCCTTCACCTCCACTACCCGTTACCTCCACTACCCGTCACCTCCACTACCCTTCACCTCCACTACCCGTCACCTTCACTACCCTTCACTTCCACTACCCTTCACTTCCACTACCCTTCACTTCCACTACCTTTCACTTCCACTACCCTTCACTTCCACTACCCTTCACTTCCACTACCCTTCACCTTCACTACCCTTCACTTCCACTACCCTTCACTTCCACTACCCTTCACTTCCACTATCCTTCACTTCCACTACCCGTCACCTCCACTACCCGTCACCTCCACTACCCTTCACTTCCACTACCCTTCACTTCCACTACCCTTCACTTCCACTACCCTTCACTTCCACTATCCTTCACTTCCACTACCCTTCACCTCCACTACCCTTCACTTCCACTACCCTTCACTTCCACTACCCTTCACTTCCACTACCCTTCACTTCCACTACCGTACTTCACTTCCACTACCGTACTTCATTTCCACTACCCTTCACTTCCACTACCCTTCACTTCCACTACCCTTCACTTCCACTACCCTTCACTTCCACTACCCTTCACTTCCACTACCCTTTACCTCCACTACCCTTCACTTCCACTACCCTTCACTTCCACTACCGTACTTCACTTCCACTACCCTTCACTTCCACTACCCTTCAATTCCACTACCGTACTTCACTTCCACTACCCTTCACTTCCACTACCCTTCATTTCCACTACCCTTCACTTCCACTACCCTTCACTTCCACTACCCTTCACTTCCACTACCGTACTTCACTTCCACTACCGTACTTCATTTCCACTACCCTTGACTTCCACTGCCCTTCACTTCCACTACCCTTCACTTCCACTACCCTTCACTTCCACTACCCTTCACTTCCACTACCCTTCACTTCCACTACCGTACTTCACTTCCACTACCGTACTTCACTTCCACTACCCTTCACTTCCACTACCCTTCACCTCCACTACCCTTCACTTCCACTACTCTTCACTTCCACTACCCTTCACTTCCACTACCCTTCACTTCCACTACCCTTCACCTCCACTACCCTTCACTTCCACTACCCTTCACTTCCACTACCGTACTTCACTTCCACTACCCTTCACTTCCACTACCCTTCACTTCCACTACCGTACTTCACTTCCACTACCGTACTTCACTTCCACTACCGTACTTCACTTCCACTACCCTTCACCTCCACTACCCTTCACTTCCACTACCCTTCACTTCCACCACCCTTCACTTCCACTACCGTACTTCACTTCCACTACCCTTCACTTCCACTACCGTACTTCACTTCCACTACCGTACTTCACTTCCACTACCCTTCACTTCCACTACCCTTCACTTCCACTACCCTTCACTTCCACTACCCTTCACTTCCACTACATTTCACTTCCACTACCCTTCACTTCCACTACCCTTCACTTCCACTACCCTTCACTTCCACTACCCTTCACTTCCACTACCCTTCACTTCCACTACCCTTCACTTCCACTACATTTCACTTCCACTACCCTTCACTTCCACTACCCTTCACTTCCACTACCCTTCACTTCCTCTGTCATTCTCATCACCAGGTTTATGATCTCAAACTCAGCTTTATCAAACTTTTTTTCCCCATCCACAATTTTCATAACTTTACATTTGCTGTGGATTAGTTCCAGGAGTCATTTCTCTGACCCATCCTGCACTTGGCACAGGTCCAGTTGCAGCCTTTCCTTGTCTCCATCAATTTCTTTTTCATTAAATTTGCATCATGCACAAACAGGGATATATACGTGTAACTCGGTCATTTTTGGTATATCCTTCACATATACCAGAAACAGTACCGATCACACTACTGATCCTTTCATTTAGGAGAGTCGCATTGTCTCTTTTTACTTAGGGTAACTTTTTGGATGTTTTCCCTGTTATACGAACCTTCTTCTCAAGATTTCCTCCCAGTGTCTTGTAAGGTATGATGTCTAGTGTCATCTTGATGTTCAAGAATATGATGCCCCCCCCATACCTCTCTTGTTGTGTGTGTGTACTCACCTATATGTGGTTGCAGGGGTCGATTCATAGCTCCTGGCCCCGTGTGTGTGTGTGTGTGTGTATACTTGCCTAATCGTATACTCACCTAATTGTAGTTGCAGGGGTCGAGACTCAGCTCCTGGCCCCGCCTCTTCACTGATCGCTACTAGGTCCTCTCTCTCTCCCTGCTTCATGAGCTTTATCATACCTCGTCTTAAAGCTATGTATGGTTCCTGCCTCCACTACATCACTCGCCAGATGTTCCACTTCCTGACCACTCTATGACTGACTCATCTGAGTCTTCAACTTCCAAGAGTAACCCCTTGTTGCTGTGTCCCCTCCCTGGAACATCTTGTCTCTGTCTACCTTGTCTATTACACGCAGTATTTTGTATGCCGTTATCATGCCTCCCCTAACCCTCCTGTCCTCCAGTGTCGTCAGGCCGATTTCCCTTAACCTTTCCTTGTAGGACATTCCCCTTAGCTCTGGATCTAACCTTGTCGCAAACCTTTGCACTTTCTCTAATTTCTTAACGTGCTTGACCCGGTGCGGGTCCCAACAGGTGCTGCATACTCCAGTATGGGCCTGACGTACACGGAGTACAGTGTCTTGAAAGATTCCTTACTAAGGTATCGGAACGCTAATCTTAGGTTTGCCAGGCGTCCATATGCTGCAGCAGTTATCTGGTTGATGTGTGCTTCCAGAGACATGCTCGGTGTTATACTCACCCCAAGATCTTTCTCCTTGAGCGAGGTTTGCAGTCTTTGGCCACCTAGCCTATACTCCGTCTGCGGTGTTTTTTGCCCTTCCCCGATCTTCATGACTTTGCATTTGGCTGGGTTAAATTCGAGAAGCCAGTTGCTGGACCAGGTGTCCAGCCTGTCCAGGTCTCTTTGAAGTCCTGCCTGATCCTCATCTGATTTAATTCTCCTCATTAACTTCACATCATCTGCGAACAGGGACACTTCTGAGTCTAACCTTTCCATCATGTCATTCACATATACCGAAATAGCACTGGTCCTAGAACCGGCCCCTGTGGGACCCCGTTCGTCACAGATGCCCACTGTGATACCTCATTACGTACCATGACTCGTTGCCTCCCTGTCAGGTATTCTCTGATCCATTGCAGTGCCCTTCCTGTTATACGCGCCTGATCCTCTAGCTTCTCAACTAATTTCTTGTGAGGAACTGTATCGAAGGCCTTCTTGCAGTCCAAGAAGATGCAGTCAACCCAACCCTCTCTCTCGTGTCTTCTGTTACTTTATCATAAAACTCCAGAAGGTTTGTGACACAGGATTTGCCTTCCATGAATCCGTGCTAGTTGTCATTTATACTCTTGTTCCGTTCCAGGTGCTCCATCACTCTCCTGCTGATAATCTTCTCCATGACTTTGCATACTATACACGTCAGTGACACTGGTCTGTAGTTTAGTGCCTCTTTTCTGTCTCTTTTTTTAAAAAAATGTGTGCTACATTTGCCGTCTTCCATACCTCGGGTAGTTGCCCAGTTTCAAGGGATGTGTTGAAGATTGTGGTTAATGGCACACACATCATTTCTGCTTCCTCTCTAAGGACCCACGGGGAGATGTTCAGTCCCATTGCCTTTGAGGTATCAAAGTCACTTAGCCGCTTCACCTCCTCCTCAGTTGTGTGTATGTCATCCAGCACTTGTTGGTGTATTCCCTGTTGGTGTCCTGCTCTGTCCTGTCTTCCCAGAGTCCTTCCTGTCTCCACTGTGAATACTTCCTTAAATCTCGTGTTGAGCTCCTCACATACCTCTTGATCGTTTCTTGCGAGTTCCCCACCTTCTTTCCTCAGCCTGATCACCTGGTTTTGACTGTTGTCTTTCTCCTAATGTGGCTATACAGCATTTTCGGGTCAGACTTGACTTTCGATGCTATGTCATTTTCGTACTGCGCTGGGCCTCCCTCCTTATCTGTGCATACTCGTTCCTGGCTCTTCGACTGACCTCCTTATTTTCCTGGGTCCTTTGCCTTCTGTACCTCTTCCATTCTTTAATGCACCTAGTTTTTGCCTCCCTACACCTTCGGGCAAACCAGGGACACGTTTTGGTCTTCCCATTGTTTCTATTGCCCCTGGGAACAAATCTTTCCTCTGACTCCTTGCATTTTGTTGTTACATATTCCATCATTTCATTTACTGACTTTCCTACCAGTTCTGTCCCACTGAACCTCCCGCAGGAAGTTGCTCATACCTGTGTAGTCCCCCCTTTTATAGTTTGGCTTTTCCCATTCGACTCCTGTTACTCTATCCACTTGTAACTCTACTATGTAATCAAAACTCAGAACCACGTGATCACTAGCTCCAAGGGGCCTCTCATATGTGATGTTCTCAATATCTGAACTGCTCAGGGTGAACACAAGGTCCAGTCTTGCTGGTTCATCCTCCCCTCTCTCTCTGGTAGTGGCCCTGACGTGTTGATGCATGAGGTTTTCCAGTACCACATCCATCATCTTGGCTCTCCATGTTTTGGGGCCCCCATGAGGCTCCAGGTTTTCCCAATTGATCTCCCTGTGGTTGAAATCACCCACAACCAATAACTTTGCTCTGCACAGTTGAGCTCTTCTTGCCACTTCAGCCAGTGTGTTCACCATCGCTCTGTTGTTCTCTTCGTATTCCTCTCTTGGCCTCGTGCAGTTCTATGGTAGGTTATACATCACTGCAATAACTACCTTATGTTCCCCAGACTGAATTGTACCTATGTAGTCCCTTTCTCCAATCTCGTGTGTGTGTGTGTGTGTGTGTGTGTGTGTGTGTGTGTGTGTGTGTGTGTGTGTGTGTGTGTGTGTGTGTGTGTGTGTGTGTGTGTGTGTGTGTGTGTACTCACCTGTTTGTGGTTGCAGAGATCGAATCACACCTCTGACACTGTGAGTGTGCAGTGTGTGTACATGAGCTTACTGGTAATACAAGGGAACCATCATGAGGGTAATAAAGATCAACTTACTAGCTAGCAGTGATGGTCCCAGACATCACCGAAGTATGACTCACTTCCTCCTAGACGTCCCCTTCCCCGCCCCTCCCACTTACCCATTCCCTGCCCCTCCTACTTATCCATTAACCTCCCTTCCCCCTTACCCTGTCTCCTTCCTTCCCGTTTACTCCTCCCCTCCCGCTTTCCCCTTCCCTACCCCCTTCCCATGTGATTCTTAGAGCCCGCTTCATCGCGTGACTCCTCTGGCCCTCATGACTCCATCATCGTCCTTCATGCACACTCTCATCCTGCATTTTTTTTACCTTTCTCTTCTTTCCTCCTTCTAGACCCGTCTTCTTCCTTTCACTTTTTTTTTTTTTACTTGCTTTTGCCCCTTTCTTCCTCTTGTCAATGTCTCTCCTATACTCTTTCCCTTCTGCCCTTTATCCTTCTCTTTCTTGTACTCCTTTTCCACCTCTTACTCTTTCTTGGAGATCTCTTTCATTTTCTTCCTATTCCTATTTTTTTTTTCATCATCCTCGTACGGCTAGCAGTGATAGCCTAGTTGATCAGGCCCTGATCCACCGCGAGGCCTGGTCACGGACCGGGCCACGAGGGCGTTGGCCCCCGAACATCCCCCTCCTCCAGGTATGCTCCAAGTATCATACCTGGAGTCACCGCCGTCGGTCATCGCCCCCGCAGCTCGGTCCTTGTCTCTATATCTTTAATATTTATCTTTCCAATCATAGTAAATAAACAAAGAACACAAACCACTAACTAATTCGTCATGTTTCACCGAGGATAAAACTTGCACACAGGTTACTTAAGTAGAAGAAACTGTACAACTTACAAATATTAACAAACGTAAACATATGGGGCGAAATCCAACCGCTTAGATATGGCATGAACGTCGAACTCACAGGGAGATGTATAAGACACATGTGCAACACTTGGGTGTCTTTATTGTGGAGACGTTTCGCCAGTAAGTGGCTTCATCAGTCTAATACAGAGTATATTACTAGAGACGGTGGGAGATTTGAAATAGTTTGAGGTGATCAGTCCCAGAGGCTAAGCCGGGGGTGTAGGACACTCGAGACTAGTCTCAGGTTAGTCAAAGGTATGTTGACTTCTCGCACCATCTTCCCCTTTCCACTTTCTATTTTCTTCCTCTTCGATACAGCTCCTCCATTTGAACTTCATGGGAATCTCTCTCTCTCTCTCTCTCTCTCTCTCTCTCTCTCTGCAGATATGATCGTCATTGCTTCCTCACATACATCCATGTTATAGTCTCTCCCTAAGTTGCCTTAAGCCTTCCTTTTTCTGTTTGCCTGTCTGTCTTCCCTTACATTCCGTCTCTCTTCCGTTTGTCTCCATTTCCCCCCCTTGCTTCTCGGTCTTCCTGTCTCTTTGTCTCTCTTCACCCTTCCTCTTTCCTTCGTCTTCCTCTCTCTCCCTTCATCTCCATCTTTCTCTCTCCCTTCTTCTCCAGTTCCCCTCAAGCTCTTCAACGTAGATGGTTGAGGACCTTGTTAGAGAAGTGACGTAATTGGTTAAGGATCTTCTTTAAATCGGTCTTCACACTGCCCTTGAAGATCGAATTGTTTACCAGGAATTAAGAGATGGCATTGTTTTCTGCGTTGCCAGACGTTACATATGGGCGGGCAGGGAGGGACGCTTCTCTCTCCCCCTTTTTTTCACAAATAACTTTACCAATTTAGTTCGCTATTTGCAAATGAGACAAGTTCTGATTTAATTTGGCTGTGTTTTCACCGACTTGTGTGTTTTTAAGCGAAGTTTGTTGGGTTCTGGTTAAATTGTTTATTGCAGACTAACTCAAAGTATTCACAGAGAAAGGTGTTCTTTGGTCAGTGTAAGGGCGTTGCCGCAGCCTCGGCACAGGGCCAAGAACGCCCATTGTCAGATATTATCTAGCTGTACTCACCTGAGTATACTACAAACTCTAATCACAAAGTAGAGCGGAAAAGTAATGTGAAGGACCTGGGAGTGGTAATGTCTGAGGATCTCACCTTCAAGGATCACAACAATGCCACTATCACATCTGTGAGGAAACTGATAGGATGGATAATGAGAACATTCAAGACAAGAGATGCCAAACCAGTGATGATCCTTTTTAAATCACTTATTCTCTCTAGGCTGGAATACTGCTGTACATTAACATCTCCATTCAAGGCAGGTGATGTTGCAGATCTAGAGAATGTACAGAGAACTTTTACTGCACGTATAAGTTCCATCAAACACCTTAACTACTGGGAGCGCATGGAAGCACTTGACTTGTACTCACTAGAGCGCAGGCGATAGAGATAAATCATAATCTACACCTGGAAGATCCTGGAGGGACTGGTCCCTAATCTGCGCACAAAAATCACTCCCTACGAAAGGAAAAGGCTTGGCAGGCAATGCAACATACCCCCAGTGAAAAGTAGGGGCGCCATTACTACACTAAGAGAAAACACAATAAGTGCCCGGGGCCCAAGACTGTTTAACAGCCTCCCACCAGCCATAAGGGAAATTACCAATAGACCCCTGGCTGCCTTCAAGAGGGAGATGGACGGATACCTAAAGTCAATACCAGATCAGCCGGTCTGTGGTTTGTAAGTTGGACTACGTGCGGCCAGCAGTAACAGCCTCGTTGATCAGGCGTTGATCCACCAGGAGGCCTGGCCATGGACCGGGCCGCGGGGGCGTTGATCCCCGGAATACCCTCCAGGTAGACCTAATTGCGTTTGCCGGGATGGATTCATAGCTCCTGGTCCATTCTGTTAACCTTTATCCGCCGGTTTTACTAATTTCTGGGCTTCGGGGCCCGATCAAATGTGAACTTCAAGTTGTGTGTACAATCTACCTCCCGCCGCCTCATTCAACTCGCTCAATTTTCGACATCTGTGTGTGTGTGTGTGTGTGTGTGTGTGTGTGTGTGTGTGTGTGTGTGTGTGTGTGTGTGTGTGTGTGTGTGTGTGTGTGTGTGTGTGTGTTTGTGTGTGTGTGTGTGTATTTATAACTAAAGAGGCAGAGGTGTGCTAGTGTTCAGTTTGTTATAGACTTCTGTATAATTACAGAAGTCTTCTCTTAGGTGTCATTCAAGCAGTCCACTACACTGTCGAGAACTACTTTCTACTGTCCTTTGGGCAACTACCATTTTTCTCAGTTTGCAGTTGTAGCCTTGGTTTAGCAGGTCACAGTTGTGTTCTTTTTGACAGTACCATGGTAACCATGGTAACTTTTCACTAGTTTATGTGACTTTCGTCTTCTGTACCAACAACACCGCCATCTTAACTCTAATTCCTACCTCTTAGCTACGGGAGTAATTATGCAGTATAGTTTTTATTTTAGTGATTTTAAAATTGGTGATTTGTTTTGTTCTTTGACCTGTGACTAACTGTGTTTTTTTCATGTGTTGCAGGTGAGGCAGCAGCGGCAGTGTAAGCGTCAGGACACAGCTGCAAGTCTGGGCACAATAATCTCTTCTGTACACCGTAAGGTACACTTGTAATACATAAGTCAGTTGACAGGTAGGAAACATACATTGCATAGTGAGCTTTTGTCGGGACAACGTTTCGCCCTGTTAGAGCTTGAACAAGTTATGAAAAAGCGATACGTCCCAATCTCAGTAGTAGTAACCAGTTACCAGTAACCACTGTGCCAGTTGACTCACGACCAACCGTCTCTGCCTGAGTCACTGTCTGAATATTGTGCTGTATTATTTTACCCAATCCACGTGTTCGAACTCCCACATGATACCAACAAAAGCTTGTTTCGCAGTGTGTCTCGCTGCTTCAGTGTTCTCACCGGTACTATTCTTATCAAAGAGGAAACAGCTGTATGTAGTCTATATATCTCAGCTGTCTCCTGGACAAGTCTGCTTGTAAAACTTTGTACCTCCCAAGGTTTACCACGTCCTACGTCAGACGAGAGTTGCCATCTGGGTTCACGTACTCCAAGAGGAGTCTTACACATCATGTGTAATGTCATCAATCGTTTCCCACACATATAACCTGAAAGAGTGGATCCCCGAATGCTCTGCCTTCCTAAGCAGCGCTCATAACATTGTAAACACACGCGTTTCTACTTCAAAGACTTCAGTCCACTCACATTTCACCATCAATGTGGATACGACTTCGGTATGTGAAGGGTGGTGAAGGGGGCGTGAAGGGGGAGTGAAGGGAGCGTGAAGGGGGAGTGAGGGAGGCGGTGAATTGACTTTGACGATTGTGGTGGAGGGAGAGGTAAAGGGGAGTGTAGGGGGGAAGGGAGAGTAAAAGGGGAAAACTGGCTAAATTGCAAAGAAGGATGATGGAAGGTATATGTTGAATACGAAGATGGATTCTGGACAAGTGATGGCTTGGGAAGGGGAGATCTGTTTTGATGGATTGATGCTGCCTCTCTCTCTCTCTCTCTCTCTCTCTCTCTCTCTCTCTCCCTCCCTCTCTCCCTCCCGTGCCTCCTCCCTCCCCGTCCTTCCCTCTGCTACACTATGACTATCTTAACCTTTATTCTGGTTTTCCCGGGTTCAACAGTGTCGTGACTCACGAGTGTCTGTCAGCAAGTATTTCTTAGTCTTGTATAAGAGTCATGGCACGTCACTGCTAGGGAATTGTAGGTCCTGAGCATGGGTGGGTCCTGAGCATGGGTGGGTCCTGAGCATGTGTGGGTCCTGAGCATGTGTGGGTCCTGAGCATGTGTGGGTCCTGAGCATGGGTGGGTCCTGAGCATGGGTGGGTCCTGAGCATGTGTGGGTCCTGAGCATGGGTGGGTTCTGAGCATGGGTAGATCATGGGTGAAACCTACTAAGGTCATACAGTACATGGGTGTCTGAGAATCTTAAGATGCAGTCGGTACGCTCTCTTCTAATATATGGGGAATTATTATCCTTCCTTCCAAACACACTTTGTTGCTATCTTCAAGATGACACTTGACAAGTTCCTCAAGTTCATATTCACTAGAGCTGTGATGTATGAGTCGGATTGCATGCTGCCAGCATTAACAGCATGGTTGATCATGCAGGCAGCCAAGTAGTCTAATATGAAGCCAGCCTGTGGGGGCGATGACCTCCGGAATCGACGGAAGGTTGACGTGGCGAGGAATTGGATACATTGATACATTGTTCTGTAACGATGAGGATATCTTCATAAATTTCACTTTCCTATGTGTGGTGGAGCATCCTGAGAGATGGTAATCCCTAAGTAATACAAACTGCAACTCTGCTGGAGCGATTCCCTTGCAAGCCAGTGAAGGTACTTATCCCTTAATAGAATAATTGACAATATCCTTATTGCCCTACTGAAGTCTTCCAGATCCAACTAACAGGCTTCCTCATTTAATGAAATCCATCCTTTGTGACGGAATATGACAGGGGACACATAGCTAGCATTCATTCCCATTATGTAACTATCACATAGTGTAACAGCACACTGCTGATGTATCCAGGGCTGCTCAATAAAACAAAATGAAAGTTGTGAAGTGTAGATCTAAATTTCTTCCCATAGCGGGGAAGGCAGCGTCTTGAAGCTAGTGGCTGAGGTCTTGTCAGCTTCAAGGTGCGAGTGTTCCTGCTTCACACTGGATGCTTTTGATTGAATGTGTAATAACATTAAGGCGGCACTGAGCAAATCTTCACACTACGTTTCCAGTCCTGCCTTCTGCCTGCCTGCCTGCCTGCCTGCCTGCCTGCCTGCCTGCCTGCCTGCCTGCCTGCCTGCCTGCTTGCCTGCCTGCCTGCCTGCCTCCCGGCCTCCCGTGTCCGTCTCTCGGAGTCCGTGTTCCTTAGAGAGCTGGTTTGGTGGTCATAATCTCCTCCGTGTGCTCTAAGATCTTGCCACTCCTGATGAATATGTTGGCTTGAGGATACCCGGGCTGTTGGAGACGCTGGGTGTTGGAGTCAGGGTGACACTGAGAGTGTTAAAGCTCCTGGGAGTAACTCAGATCGCCATGTTGGTTTGTAATATCTTCAAGACTGTGGCACTTTGAGAACCCTGAAAATGCCACACGAAATATTACCTCTTTGGAGACTTAAACTGACCTCCCAAATGTAAAATGGAAGAGGACATACCAACAGCTTTGTACTGAACATTGTACATTGGCTCATACCAGAAAACTAAAGACTGGGTGAAAAGTTTGCAATGAACGTTTGAAATCCTGACCCCGTGGCCTAGCTGTCAAAGCTCTCGCTTCACACACGGAAGGCCCGGGTTCGATTCCTGGCGGGGTAAAAACATTTCGACGCGTTTCCTACACCTGTTGTCCTGTTCACCTAACAGCAAATAGGTACCTGGATGTTAGTCGACTGGTGTGGGTCGCATCCTGGGGGACAAGATTGAGGACCCTAATGGAAATAAGACAGTCCTCGATGACACACTGCCTTTCTTGGGTTATCCTGGGTGGCTAACCCTGCAGGGTTAAAAATCCTAACGAAATCTTATCTAATCCTTTGATCTGTACGCCTTCAAACATAGGCACGAGAGATATAATCTATACCCAGAAAATTTCTAGGGGAATTGGTCCTAAATCTGCACACACATTATTTCTAATGAAAGTAAGAGGCTTGGTAGATAGTGCAAAATACCCCCAATGAAAAGCAGTGGTGCAGTGAGTACACCGAGGGAAAACCCAGTAAATGTGAAGGGACCAGGACTTTTTAGCGTCCTCCCTTCTTACATATGGGAAACTACAAGAAAGTCCGAGCAGCCAGTCTGTGGTGGTTACGTTGGACTTCATGCGGCTAGCACCAACAGCCTGGTTGATCACGTCATCCACCGGGAGGCCTGGTCTAGGACTAGACTGAGAAACACTCCAGGTACTAGACTGTCCTGTCCTACTAGACTATCATATTAGGTTCAGTAAATTTTATCCTACTAAAGTTTATTTTGTTAGACTCATTTCCTGGTTGGTGTATAGGGAGGGGGGGGGAGAAAGATGGTGGATTGGTGTAGAGAAGGAAAAGGTATGATGGTGTGGGGAAGGGAGATGGGTTGCTGTAAGGAAGGGAGAGAGGTATGATGGGTTGGTATAGGGAAGGGAGGGAGGAATGATGAGTTATGAAAGCTGGCTGTACACTGGCATGACGTGAGGCCTGGCTCCTGGTCGACCTGTGGGATTTAGAAAGGCAGTTATGGAAGCACAGGTGGAGGGAGGGAGCTAGGGATTGGTCTGCTCGGAATCCCATTGACCCAGATCCTATGAAGGGGATTGTACGATTTACCGGCAATGAACAAATGTGTGTGGAGACTTGCGATTCATTTGGTTTGCATGCATTTCAATTTGGATTGGGGGAGAGGGGAGAGAGAAATCAGGGAAGGAGAGGGGAGGAAAGGGAGGAGAGTCGCATGGGGAGCTATAATTCATGGGGGAAGGGGGGGGAAGGGAGGGGAAGGAGGAAGAGGGTTTGAATATTTTCTGTTTGAGGAGTTCCATACTGAATGTTTGCCTGATATATTGGACTCAATATCCCGCTGGGACTGCTGCTAGAGTGCCTCTCCGCGCTGCATGCTGCACCATGCTACCTTCTCTGGGCTTGTGTAAATTTTGCCTTTGGCTTGTGTAAGTTTTGGCCTGGGCTTGTGTAAGTTTTCCAATGGGCTTGTGTAAATTTTTCCCTGGGTTAGTGTAGATTTTGGCCTGGGCTTCTGTAAATTTTGTAATGACCTGAGACAGAGAAACACAGTCAGTCATGAGGATGAATTCAACAAATTGCATTTATTCAACAAGAACATCTGAGCTTATAAATCGTGAACTTAACGAGATACGCTCGAATGTTAGCATGGCTACCGCAGTTCTAAATCAGTTCCTCTGGAGGCTGAGCTCATAGGCGCTAGAAATATGCTTAAGACACAGACCTCCGTGGCAGAGACCATGCAAACTCCAGAGAGAGAGAGAGAGAGAGAAGTGTTCTCTGTCGCTCTCTGTACAGGTGAAGGCAACGATTATCAGACCTCAAAAGAAGTAGACTCTCTGTAACACGAAAAGAAACTCTGGTTAAAGATATAGAAAACACAAGAGTACAAGCTAATTACATCATATAGAGTCCAGGAGAGACAGAGGAAGCAAAGGATATAAATCATAGCACCACAAAATCATTTGTTGAAAACACTAGAATCTCAAAGTGGCATCTGTCGAAGAAACAGCCAACCTTCAAGTGGATATATATCAAATCATCTTCATTTAATAATATGATATTTAACAAGAACAAGTTACAGTTGCTTCGCCGTAGAAGAATAAAGGAAATAAATACTGCATCGAAGTACAGTAGAAACTCGAATCATTCAGTGGAATAAAAGTTCCATGTGTGAGATTTGGGAATAATGATGTCAGAAGACCTCGCATGCAATGATCACAATAATGTTGCTTTTGTTACTGCAAGGAAAATAACAGGCTGGATAACTAGACCTCACAGGACAAGATATGCCGAGTCAATAATGATACTCTTAGTCACTTACTCTAGCTAGATTAAAATACTGATACTGATGTGCACTCACAGTTCTCTTAAAAGGCAGACGAGATTATTGAGCTAGAAAATATGCTGAGAATTTTCACTGCCTGTATGTATTCAGTCATCAATTCTAAACTACTGGGAATGTTTGAAGTCCCTTCAACTGGATTCCTTAGAACGTAGGCGAGAAAGATGCATCATAATTTACAACTGGAATATCCTGGAAGGGTTAATCCTAAACCTGAATACTGAAGCCACTCCCTATGATAAGAAACTCGGCAGATGGTGCAAAATACCTCCACTAACAAGCGGGGGCGCGAGGTGTACAGTAAGAGAAAAGTTGATGAGGTCAGAGGTTGGTAATTCCCTCCTCATCGTTCATGAGGGGAGTTGCCAACACACCTCTGGCTGTTTCGAAAGGGAATCTCCTAAGTTTCTCAAATCAGTTCGACCAGCCCGGCTGTGCCTAGTATGTCGCACTGCGTGCAGCCATCAGTAACAGTCTGGTTGATCAAGCCTTGACCGGGATGCGGGGGCACTGACCCCCGCGAAAGCATCCTTCAGATAGGTTTGTGTAAATTTTGGTGTAAGTTTCTGTAAATTTTAGCCTGTGTAATTTTTTACTAAGGTTGATGTAAATTCTCGCCTGGATGAAGCTCTGGTTTATGTGGATTTTGACCCAAGTTGTGTGTGTGTGTGTGTGTGTGTGTGTGTGTGTGTGTACTCACCTAGTTGTACTCACCTAGTTGAGGTTGCAGGGGTCGAGTCCAAGCTCCTGGCCCCCGCCTCTTCACTGGTCGCTACTAGGTCACTCTCCCTGAACCATGAGCTTTATCGTACCTCTGCTTAAAGCTATGTATGGATCCTGACTCCACTACATCGCTTCCCAAACTATTCCACTTCCTGACTACTCTGTGGCTGAAGAAATACTTCCTAACATCCCTTTGATTCATCTGTGTCTTCAACTTCCAACTGTGTCCCCTTGTTACTGTGTCCAATCTCTACAACATCCTGTCTTTGTCCACCTTGTCAATTCCTCTCAGTATTTTGTAAGTCGTTATCATGTCCCCCCTATCTCTCCTGTCCTCCAGTGTCGTCAGGTTGATTTCCCTTAACCTCTCCTCGTAGGACATACCCCTTAGCTCTGGGACTAGTCTTGTTGCAAACCTTTGCACTTTCTCTAGTTTCTTTACATGCTTGGCTAGGTGTGGGTTCCAAATTGGTGCCGAATGCTGTCCTGAGGTTTGCTAGGCGCCCATATGCTGCAGCAGTTATTTGGTTGATGTTCGCCTCAGATGTGCCTGGTGTTATACTCACACCAAGATCTTTTTCCTTGAGTGAGGTTTGTAGTCTCGGGCCCCCTAGACTGTGCTCCGTCTTCGGTCTTCTTTGCTCTTCCCCAATCTTCATGACTTTGCACTTGGTGGGGTTGAACTCCAGGAGCCAATTGCTGGAACAGGTCTGCAGCCTGTCCAGGTCCCTTTGTAGTTCTGCCTTGTCTTCGATCGAATGAATTCTTCTCATCAACTTCACGTCATCTGCAAACAGGGACACTTCGGAGTCTATTCCTTCCGTCATGTCGTTCACAAATACCAGAAACAGCACTGGTCCTAGGACTGACCCCTGCGGGACCCCGCTGGTCACAGGTGCCCACTCTGACACCTCGCCACGTACCATGACTCGCTGCTGTCTTCCTGGCAAGTATTCCCTGATCCATTGTAGTGCCTTCCCTGTTATCCCTGCTTGGTCCTCCAGTTTTTGCACCAATCTCTTGTGTGGAACTGTGTCAAACGCCTTCTTGCAGTCCAAGAAAATGCAATGTTTGTGTGTGTGTGTGTGTGTGTGTGTGTGTGTGTGTGTGTGTGTGTGTGTGTGTGTGTGTGTGTGTGTGTGTGTGTGTGTGTGTGTGTGTGTGTGTGCTGTATAGACGAAAGTTTCTCCAATTCGCATTAGTGAGTTACGGTTGTGTAGAATGTGCTGAAAAGGTTTTGGAAGCGTATGTTAGCCGAGTTTTAATGAAAAGTGCACAATTTTCAGAGCATATTATGCCCTTACACTCAGTGATGTGCCCTTACACTCATTAATATGCCCTTACACTCATTAATATGCCCTTACACTCATTAATATGCCCTTACACTCAGTAATGTGCACTTACACTCAGTGGTGTGCACTTACACTTAGTGGTGTGCACTTACACTTAGTGGTGTGCACTTACACTCAGTAATGTGCACTTACACTCATTAATATGCCCTTACACTCAGTGATGTGCCCTTACACTCATTAATATGCCCTTACACTCATTAATATGCCCTTACACTCATTAATATGCACTTACACTCAGTGATGTGCCCTTACACTCATTAATATGCCCTTACACTCAGTGATGTGTCCTTACACTCATTAATATGCCCTTACACTCATTAATATGCCCTTACACTCATTAATATGCACTTACACTCATTAATATGCACTTACACTCATTAATATGCACTTACACTCATTAATATGCACTTACACTCATTAATATGCACTTACACTCATTAATATGCACTTACACTCATTAACATGCCCTTACACTCATTAATATGCCCTTACACTCATTAATATGCCCTTACACTCAGTAATGTGCCCTTACACTCATTAATATGCCCTTACACTCATTAATATGCCCTTACACTCATTAATATGCACTTACACTCATTAATATGCCCTTACACTCATTAATATGCCCTTACACTCATTAATATGCCCTTACACTCATTAATATGCACTTACACTCAGTAATATGCCCTTACACTCATTAATATACCCTTACACTCAGTGTACACTTACACTCAGTAGTGTACACTTACACTCAGTAGTGTACACTTACACTCAGTAGTGTACACTTACACTCAGTAGTGTACACTTACACTCAGTAGTGTACACTTACACTCAGTAGTGTACACTTACACTCAGTAGTGTACACTTACACTCAGTAGTGTACACTTACACTCAGTAGTGTACACTTACACTCAGTAGTGTACACTTACATTCAGTAGTGTACACTTACATTCAGTAGTGTACACTTACATTCAGTAGTGTACACTTACACTCAGTAGTGTACACTTACACTCAGTAGTGTACACTTACACTCAGTAGTGTACACTTACATTCAGTAGTGTACACTTACATTCAGTAGTGTACACTTACACTCAGTAGTGTACACTTACACTCAGTAGTGTACACTTACACTCAGTAGTGTACACTTACATTCAGTAGTGTACACTTACATTCAGTAGTGTACACTTACACTCAGTAGTGTACACTTACATTCAGTAGTGTACACTTACATTCAGTAGTGTACACTTACACTCAGTAGTGTACACTTACACTCAGTAGTGTACACTTACACTCAGTAGTGTACACTTACATTCAGTAGTGTACACTTACATTCAGTAGTGTATACTTACACTCAGTAGTGTACACTTACACTCAGTAGTGTACACTTACACTCAGTAGTGTACACTTACATTAAGTAGTGTACACTTACATTCAGTAGTGTACACTTACACTCAGTAGTGTACACTTACATTCAGTAGTGTACACTTACATTCAGTAGTGTACACTTACACTCAGTAGTGTACACTTACACTCAGTAGTGTACACTTACACTCAGTAGTGTACACTTACATTCAGTAGTGTACACTTACATTCAGTAGTGTACACTTACACTCAGTAGTGTACACTTACATTCAGTAGTGTACACTTACATTCAGTAGTGTACACTTACACTCAGTGTACACTTACACTCAGTAGTGTACACTTACATTCAGTAGTGTACACTTACATTCAGTAGTGTACACTTACATTCAGTAGTGTACACTTACACTCAGTAGTGTACACTTACATTCAGTAGTGTACACTTACACTCAGTAGTGTACACTTACAATCAGTAGTGTACACTTACACTCAGTGTACACTTACACTCAGTAGTGTACACTTACACTCTAGTGTACACTTACATTCAGTAGTGTACACTTACATTCAGTACTGTACACTTACACTCAGTAGTGTACACTTACATTCAGTAGTGTACACTTACATTCAGTAGTGTACACTTACACTCAGTGTACACTTACACTCAGTAGTGTACACTTACATTCAGTAGTGTACACTTACATTCAGTAGTGTACACTTACACTCAGTAGTGTACACTTACATTCAGTAGTGTACACTTACATTCAGTAGTGTACACTTACACTCAGTGTACACTTACACTCAGTAGTGTACACTTACATTCAGTAGTGTACATTTACATTCAGTAGTGTACACTTACATTCAGTAGTGTACACTTACACTCAGTAGTGTACACTTACATTCAGTAGTGTACACTTACACTCAGTAATGTACACTTACATTCAGTAGTGTACACTTACACTCAGTGTACACTTACATTCAGTAGTGTACACTTACACTCAGTAGTGTACACTTACACTCAGTAGTGTACACTTACATTCAGTAGTGTACACTTACACTCAGTAGTGTACACTTACACTCAGTAGTGTACACTTACATTCAGTAGTGTACACTTACATTCAGTAGTGTACACTTACACTCAGTGTACACTTACACTCAGTAGTGTACACTTACATTCAGTAGTGTACACTTACATTCAGTAGTGTACACTTACATTCAGTAGTGTACACTTACACTCAGTAGTGTACACTTACATTCAGTAGTGTACACTTACACTCAGTAGTGTACACTTACAATCAGTAGTGTACACTTACACTCAGTGTACACTTACACTCAGTAGTGTACACTTACACTCTAGTGTACACTTACATTCAGTAGTGTACACTTACATTCAGTACTGTACACTTACACTCAGTAGTGTACACTTACATTCAGTAGTGTACACTTACATTCAGTAGTGTACACTTACACTCAGTGTACACTTACACTCAGTAGTGTACACTTACATTCAGTAGTGTACACTTACATTCAGTAGTGTACACTTACACTCAGTAGTGTACACTTACATTCAGTAGTGTACACTTACATTCAGTAGTGTACACTTACACTCAGTGTACACTTACACTCAGTAGTGTACACTTACATTCAGTAGTGTACATTTACATTCAGTAGTGTACACTTACATTCAGTAGTGTACACTTACACTCAGTAGTGTACACTTACATTCAGTAGTGTACACTTACACTCAGTAATGTACACTTACATTCAGTAGTGTACACTTACACTCAGTGTACACTTACATTCAGTAGTGTACACTTACACTCAGTAGTGTACACTTACACTCAGTAGTGTACACTTACATTCAGTAGTGTACACTTACACTCAGTAGTGTACACTTACACTCAGTAGTGTACACTTACACTCAGTAGTGTACACTTACACTCAGTAGTGTACACTTACACTCAGTAGTGTACACTTACACTCAGTAGTGTACACTTACACTCAGTAGTGTACACTTACATTCAGTAGTGTACACTTACACTCAGTAGTGTACACTTACATTCAGTAGTGTACACTTACATTCAGTAGTGTACACTTACATTCAGTAGTGTACACTTACATTCAGTAGTGTACACTTACATTCAGTAGTGTACACTTACATTCAGTAGTGTACACTTACACTCAGTAATGTACACTTACATTCAGTAGTGTACACTTACATTCAGTAGTGTACACTTACATTCAGTAGTGTACACTTACATTCAGTAGTGTACACTTACACTCAGTAATGTACACTTACATTCAGTAGTGTACACTTACATTCAGTAGTGTACACTTACATTCAGTAGTGTACACTTACATTCAGTAGTGTACACTTACATTCAGTAGTGTACACTTACATTCAGTAGTGTACACTTACATTCAGTAGTGTACACTTACATTCAGTAGTGTACACTTACATTCAGTAGTGTACACTTACATTCAGTAGTGTACACTTACATTCAGTAGTGTACACTTACATTCAGTAGTGTACACTTACATTCAGTAGCCTTCTAATTAAGAGGACATATTTTGTAAGGCAATATTATCTGATAATTTGTAAAAGAGAGAGAGAGAGAGAGAGAGAGAGAGAGAGAGAGAGAGAGAGAGAGAGAGAGAGAGAGAGAGAGAGAGAGAGAGAGAGAGAGAGAGAGAGAGAGAGAAAGTGGCGTCTCTTGAGGTCGATATGAAAGAGGGGAATTACCCGAGGGCGAAGGGGGGGGGGGGAAGCACAAAACGTGTTTACAAGGGGTTAAATCGAGCGGAAAATGTGGCAGGCCATGTAATGAAGGTTCATAGACGGTGTGATTGTTGAGTCCCGTGTACCCCATTGATGGCTGTCACCCTGGACTCACCCACCACACGCTGACTCACCCACCTCAAGCTGACTCACCCACCTCACGCTGACTCACCCACCTCACGCTGACTCATCTACCACACGCTGACTCACCCACCTCAAGCTGACTCACCCACCTCACGCTGACTCACCCACCTCACGCTGACTCATCTACCACACGCTGACTCATCTACCACACGCTGACTCACCCACCTCACGCTGACTCACCCACCTCACGCTGACTCACCCACCTCACGCTGACTCATCTACCACACGCTGACTCACCCACCTCACGCTGACTCACCCACCTCACGATGACTCACCCACCTCACGCTGACTCACCCACCTCACGATGACTCACCCACCTCACGCTGACTCACCCACCACACGCTGACTCACCCACCACACGCTGACTCACCCACCTCAAGCTGACTCACCCACCTCACGCTGACTCACCCACCTCACGCTGACTCATCTACCACACGCTGACTCACTCACCTCACGCTGACTCATCTACCACACGCTGACTCACCCACCTCACGCTGACTCACCCACCTCACGCTGACTCACCCACCTCACGCTGACTCATCTACCACACGCTGACTCACCCACCTCACGCTGACTCACCCACCTCACGAAGACTCACCCACCTCACGCTGACTCACCCACCTCACGCTGACTCATCTACCACACGCTGACTCACCCACCTCACGCTGACTCACCCACCTCACGCTGACTCATCTACCACACGCTGACTCACCCACCTCACGCTGACTCACCCACCTCACGCTGACTCATCTACCACACGCTGACTCACCCACCACACGCTGACTCACCCACCTCACGCTGACTCACCCACCACACGCTGACTCACCCACCTCACGCTGACTCACCCACCTCACGCTGACTCACCCACCTCACGCTGACTCATCTACCACACGCTGACTCACCCACCTCACGCTGACTCACCCACCTCACGCTGACTCATCTACCACACGCTGACTCACCCACCTCACGCTGACTCACCCACCTCACGCTGACTCATCTACCACACGCTGACTCACCCACCTCACGCTGACTCGCCCACCTCACGCTGACTCATCTACCACACGCTGACTCACCCACCTCACGCTGACTCACCCACCTCACGCTGACTCACCCACCTCACGCTGACTCATCTACCACACGCTGACTCACCCACCTCACGCTGACTCACCCACCTCACGCTGACTCACCTAACACACGCTGACTCACCCACAACATTGCTTGAACTGCTGTGAGGTGGTCCCAGGGCAGGCCCTTCTGTTGATGGCCTGGTCAGTCAGGCTGTTGATGCTGTCAACACGCAGTTTATCGTAGGCACCACAGCCCAGGTTATTAGGAATTGGGTTGAGCAACTTGGCAAATTTCCTCATGAAAACACCTAAGGCTGTTTAAGAGCCTAGGTCTATTTACACTTACCGACTTTTCTTAGTATCGTCATTGCGTACCTATTTCTCACTGGAAGTGTTTTACACGATCCACTGACGGAGTCGATGCCGCCATCCCCAGCACGCTCCTTCACATATTAACACAACATCGTCAGCTGCTCCATGTATACATTACAGATCCATAAAACCTGGAAGTATGGAAGCGCCCAGGATGGCCACAATTTATGGCTGTTGTCTGGGGTTCAAATTATGGCACAGGAACATCGTAGGGTTTGAAGCACTGCCTCTGACACCCAACTGATGGCTCTGACTTTTTTTTCTCTCTTTCCTTTCCTCTCTGCAGACGTAACTCACGTTCTCTGAAGAACAGGGAGATGACAGAAATACGTCTCCGGGTTGTGGCTGATTAGTTTTATTTATGACTTATGAAGTGTGTGCGACTACAGCTGTGTTCAGCTTTGATAGGGAACACTGGCAAAAATGCTAACCAATAACAGTAACACAGTCAGCAGCAGCAATGACAACAAAACAATGGCATATCAACCTAGACCAGCGTCCACTGCTGTGACCCACCATCACGTGAATCATCGTGTGATCCTCCTATCTACCTCCAGCACCCTCCACCAGTCCTCAGCACCCTCCACCAGAGTCCACAGCACCCTCCACCAGAGTCCACAGCACCCTCCACCAGTCCTCAGCACCCTCCACCAGAGTCCACAGCACCCTCCAACAGAGTCCACAGCACCCTCCACCAGAGTCCACAGCACCCTCCACCAGTCCTCAGCACCCTCCACCAGAGTCCACAGCACCCTCCACCAGAGTCCACAGCACCCTCCACCAGTCCTCAGCACCCTCCACCAGAGTCCACAGCACCCTCCAACAGAGTCCACAGCACCCTCCACCAGAGTCCACAGCACCCTCCACCAGTCCTCAGCACCCTCCACCAGAGTCCACAGCACCCTCCAACAGAGTCCACAGCACCCTCCACCAGTCCTCAGCATCCTCCACCAGAGTCCACAGCACCCTCCAACAGAGTCCACAGCACCCTCCACCAGAGTCCTCAACGCCCTCCACCAGAGTTCTCAACGCCCTCCACCAGAGTCCTCAACACCCTCCACCAGAGTCCTCAACACCCTCCACCAGAGTCCTCAACGCCCTCCACCAGAGTCCTCAACACCCTCCACTAGAGTCCTCAACGCCCTCCACCAGAGTCCTCAACACCCTCCACTAGAGTCCTCAACGCCCTCCACCAGAGTCCTCAACACCCTCCACTGTTTGCTGCAGCAGATCTCCCCATGGACACACCTACCCGGTCTCTGCAACATTGCAAGCTTTTGAAAGTGTTGCTGCAACATGAATGACCTAAAGCTATCATTCTACTCTCCCTCCGGTTGTTATATATATATATATATATATATATATATATATATATATATATATATATATATATATATATATATATATATATATATATATATATATATATATATATATATATATTATTGTAACCACGAACGAGTGGTATTGATCAATAACAACACTGCGCTAGCCAAGAATTCGAACCCATGTTGTACTGGCCCGCCATTGTGAGCGAGAACCACATGAGGGCTTAACCCACAGGAACACCTAATCCTACAAGAACCAAGCACCAAACTAAAAGTAACACACCTAGCTTGGCTGGATGCTTGGTTCTTGTAGGATTAGGTTGTCCTGTGGGTTAAGGCGTCATGGGGTACTCGTTCACAATGGCGGGCCAGCACAACATGGGTTCGAATCCTTGGCTAGTGCAGTGTTGTTATTGATCAATATTACTCGTTCTTAGTTAGAATAATATATATACTGCTCGTGAAGGCTAGTACACCAAACGGGGAGTAGAATGAAATTAGCTCAGAGGCACCCTCACCACCGTATGTCCTCGGATCAAGGTAAAACACCTAACTTTGCTGGGTGCTTGATTCTTGTAGGGTTGCGTGGTCCTCTGGGTTAGTGTGTCATGTGATTTTCGCTTACCATGAGGCGGGCCAAAACGACATGGGGTGCCAAAGGTACTTCTTTCTCCACTCTTCCCTCCCATCCGTCACTATTCTTCCCTCCTATTCTTCACCACTCTTCCCTCTCCCATTATCCCTTTCCATTTTTCTTATTCGATCGTTATCAGATTTTCGTTAATTTATCATTACTTCTCTAGATATTCCAGAATTATATTCTGCCTCGGAGCTGATGATGACTAATTTTCTTTCCATTAAGTTTTTTACTATTTCCATTTTTTCCTCCTCTTTCTGCTCTCTCTCTCTCTCTCTCTCTATCTCTCTCTCTCTCTCTCTCTCTCTCTCTCTCTCTCTCTCTCGATCACCCACACTACACACTACTGAAAGAAGCTGTGCTAGCTAGCTGCAGTAACACAGCTAGCTACAGTAACACAGCTTGCTAGCTACAGTAACACAGCTTGCTAGCTACAGTAACACAGCTTGCTAGATTCAGTAACACAGCTTGCTAGCTACAGTAACACAGCTTGCTAGATTCAGTAACACAGCTTGCTAGCTACAGCAACACAGCTTGCTAGATTCAGTAACACAGCTTGCTAGCTACAGCAACACAGCTTGCTAGCTACAGTAACACAGCTTGCTAGATTCAGTAACACAGCTTGCTAGCTACAGCAACACAGCTTGCTAGCTACAGTAACACGGCTAGCTGCAGTAACACAGCTAGCTACAGTAACACAGCTTGCTAGCTACAGTAACACAGCTAGCTGCAGTAACACAGCTAGCTACAGTAACACAGCTTGCTAGCTACAGTAACACAGCTAGCTGCAGTAACACAGCTAACTACAGTAACACAGCTAGCTACAGTAACACAGCTAGCTGGAGTAACACAGCTTGCTGCAGTAACACAGCTAGCTACAGTAACACAGCTTGCTAGATTGGGTAACACAGCGTCCTGGCTACAGTAACACAGCTTGCTAGATTCAGTAACATAGCTTGCTAGCTTCAGTAACACAGCTAGCTGCAGTAACACAGCTAGCTACAGTAACACAGCTTGCTAGATTGGGTAACACAGGGTCCTGGCTACAGTAACACAGCTTGCTAGATTCAGTAACACAGCTTGCTAGCTACAGTAACACAGCATGCTAGCTACAGTAACACAGCTTGCTAGCTTCAGTAACACACCTAGCTAGCTTCAGTATTACAGCTTGCTAGATTCAGTAACACAGCTTGCTAGATTCAGTTACACAGCTTGCTAGCTACAATAACACAGCTTACTAGCTACAGTAACACAGCTTGCTAGCTTCAGTAACACAGCTTGTTAGCTACAGTAACACGTAACAGGGGTTATTGAACTGCTTAAAAACACAAATATGCTACAACAGAGGAAAGATAGACTTAGCAGAGAGATCACTGAATTAGAGCAAAAGCTTAGGATGTCATACCTCACAGAAGAAGTACAAACGGGACAAAAGGCCATACAGGATATTGCAAGAAACCCAAAATATTTCTATTCCTACGCAAAATCCAAGCTAAGAACTACCTGTAAATTGGACCACTACTGAGAGGAGACTCGTATACTGACGATGAACAGGAAATGAGTGAAATCCTAAAAGAACAGTATGAGTCGGTGTTCAGCAACCCACTAAATGACAGCAAGGTAGAAAATGCAGAAATATTTTTCACTCCAGAAGAAGGCCGCACAGACCAACTAACTGTTAACATTAGTACAAATCCCATAAATTTCGAAAAAGAAATGGCTAACATGTCCACTCACTCAGCATCTGGACCAGATTCATGGAATGCTCATATTTATAAAGAAGTGCAAAGTACCACTAGCACGACCCCTCAGTATTCTCTGGAGAAAGGACCTGGATCTAGGTGAAATACCGGAGACCTTAAAGAGTGCAGACATAGCTCCTTTACACAAGGGAGGTAGTAGAGCACTAGCTAAAAATTACAGACCAGTAGCCCTAACTTCTCACATCATAAAAATCTTCGAAAGAGTGATGAGACGGCAGGTTACACATTTCATGGACCAGCACAACCAACATAACCCGAACCAGCATGGTTTTAGAGCAGGACGATCATGTCTGTCACAGCTGCTGAACCATTATGACAGAATTACGGAGGTACTGGAAGACGACCAAAACGTAGATGTGATTTACACAGAATTTGCAAAGGCGTTTGACAAATGCGATCATGGAGTGATAGCGCACAGAATGAAGGCCATGGGCATTACGGGGAAGGTAGGCAGATGGATTTTCGGTTTCCTAACACACAGAACACAAAAAGTAGTAGTGAACAGGGCAAGATCCAGCATCAGCGAGGTCAAAAGCTCAGTGCCCCAAGGCACTGTCCTGGCACCTCTGCTGTTCCTCATCCTCATAGCAGACATAGACAAAAACACCCGACACACTTTTGTATCATCATTTGCAGATGACACTGAAAAAGTACCAGAAGACATAAACAGGGTTTTCCAGTGGGCAGTGGAAAACAACATGACGTTCAGTGGTGATAAGTTTCAGCTGCTTAGGTATGGAAAGAATGAAGAACTCAAAAGGAACACTATATACAAAACTCAAGAGGGTCACCAAATAGAACGTAAGGAACACGTAAAAGACCTAAGATTAATTATGTCAGCTGACCTTTCTTTTAAAGACCATAACAAGACAAAGATCACGACAGCCAGGAAGATGACGGGGTGGCTATTGAGAACTTTCAAAACAAGGGAAACAATGCCGATGGTGACACTCTTCAAATCGCTAGTGCTCCCTCACTTAGAATAATGCTCAGTGCTGACGGCCCCGTTCAGGGAAGGAGAAATATCGGAGCTGGAACAAATACAGAGATCGTTTACGGCTAACATTGAGCCAGTAAAGCACCTAAACTACTGGGAACGCCTGCAAGTCTTGAACATGTACTCACTGGAGCGGAGGAGAGAGAGGTACATGATAATATATACCTGGAAAGTACTCGAGGGCTTGGTCCCAAATCTGCAAACTGCCATAACAACATACTGGAGTGAGATATATGGGAGGAAGTGTAAAATAAACCCAGTGAGGAGCAGGGGTGCGGCGGGGATAATAAGGGAACACTGTATCAACATCCGGGGTCCCAGACTTTTCAACATCTTACCAGAAGATATCAGAAACACTGCTGGAACAAGTGTTGAAGCAACTAGACAAGTATCTTCACCAGGTGCCAGATCAACCAGGCTGTGATGGATATGTGGGGCAGCGGGCCTCCAGCAGCAACAGCCTAGTTGACCAGGCGAGCACTAGACGAGCCTGGCCCATGACCGGGCTCAGAGATTAGATATAATCTCGAAATTCTTCAAAGGTATATCAAAGGTATAGCTTCAGTAACACAGCTTGCTAGCTTCTGTAACACAGCTTGCTAACTTCAGTAAGACAGCTAGCAACAATAGCACAGCTTGCTAGCTTCAGTAACACAGCTAGCTACAATAACACAGCTTGCTAGCTTCAGTAACACAGCTTGTTAATTTCAGTAACACAGCTTGCTAATTTCAGTAACACAGCTTGCTAGCTTCAGTAACACAGATAGCTTCATTAACGCAGCTTGGTAGGTACAATAACATACCTTGCTAACTTCAGTAGCAGCGTGCTAGCTTCAGTAGCACAGTTACCTAGCTGCAGTGACACAGCTTGCTAGCTTCAGTATGACAGCCTGCTAGCTTCGGTAACAAAGCTAACTTCAATAACACAGCTTGTTAGCTTCAGTAACACAGCTAGCTAGCTTCAGCAACAACTTGCTAGCTTCAGTAGCACAGTTTGCTAGCTTCAGTAACAGAGTTTGTTAGCTTCAGTAACAGCGTGCTAGCTTCAGTAACACAGCGTGATAGCTTCAGCAGCAGCTTAGTAGCTTCAGTAACACAATTTGCTAGCTTCAGTAACATAGCTTGCTAGCTTCAGTAGCACAGCTTGCTGGCTTCAGTAACACAGCGTGATAGCTTCAGTAGCAGCGTGCTAGCTTCAATAACGCAGCTAACTAGCTTCAGTGACACAGCTTGCTAGCTTCAGTATGACAGAATGCTAGCTTCAGTAACAAAGCTAGCTTCAGTAACACAGCTTGCTAGCTTCAGTAACACAGCTAGCTAGCTTCACTAACAGCTTACAAGCTTCAGTAACACAGTTTGCTAGCTTCAGTAACACTACTAGGTTCAGTAACAGCGTGCTAGCTTCAGTGACGCAGCTTTCTATCTTCAGTAACACAGCCTGCTAGCTTCAGTAACCCAGCTTGCTAGCTTCAGTAACATCTTTCTAGTTTCAGAAATGCAGCTTGCTAGCTTCAGTAAAAGCTTGCTAATTTCAGTAACACAGCTTTCTAGCTTCAGTAACAGCTTGCTAGCTTCAGCAACAGCTTGCTACCTTCAGTAACAGCTTTCTAGCTTCAGTAAGAGCTTACTAGCTTCAGTAGCAGTTTGTTAGCTTCAGTAACAGGATGCTAGCTTCAGTAGCAGGATGCTAGCTTCAGTAATAGCATACTTGCTTCAGTAACAGCATGTTAGCTTCAGTAACAGCATGCTAGCTTCAGTAACAACATGCTAGCTACAGTAACAGCATACTTGCTTCAGTAACAGCATGCTAGCTTCTGTAACAGCTTGCTACCTTCAGTAACAGCATGCTAGGTTCAGTAACAGCATGTTAGCTTCAGTAACTCAACATGCTAACTTCAGTAACATGCTAGCTTCAGTAACATAGCATGCTAGCTTTAGTAACACAACATGCTAGCTTCAGTAACATACCATGCTAGCTTTAGTAACACAACATGCTAGCTTCAGTAACACAACATGCTAGCTTCAGTAACACAACATGCTAGCTTCAGTAACACAGCATGCTAGCTTCAGTAACACAACATGCTAGCTTCAGTAACACAGCATGCTAGCTTCAGTAACACAAGATGCTAGCTTCAGTAACACAACATGCTAGCTTCAGTAACACAACATGCTAGCTTCAGTAATACAACATGCTAGCTTCAGTAACACAGCATGCTAGCTTCAGTAACACAAGATGCTAGCTTCAGTAACACAACATGCTAGCTTCAGTAACACAACATGCTAGCTTCAGTAACACAACATGCTAGCTTCAGTAACACAAGATGCTAGCTTCAGAAACGCAACATGCTAGCTTCAGTAACAACATGCTAGCTTCAGTAACACAACATGCTAGCTTCAGTAACACAACATGCTAGCTTCAGTAACACAGCATGCTAGCTTCAGTAACACAACATGCTAGCTTCAGTAACACATGTTAGCTTCAGTAACACAACATGCTAGCTTCAGTAACACAACATGCTAGCTTCAGTAACACATGTTAGCTTCAGTAACACAACATGCTAGCTTCAGTAACACAACATGCTAGCTTCAGTAACACATGTTAGCTTCAGTAACACAACATGCTAGCTTCAGTAACACAACATGCTAGCTTCAGTAACACATGTTAGCTTCAGTAACACAACATGCTAGCTTCAGTAACACAATATGCTAGTTTCAGTAACAACATGCTAGCTTAAGTAACACATGTTAGCTTCAGTTACACAACATCTTAGCTTCAGTAACACATGCTAGCTTCAGTAACACAGCATGCTAGCTTCAGTAACACAAGATGCTAGCTTCAGTAACACAAGATGCTAGCTTCAGTAACACAAGATGCTAGCTTCAGTAACACAACATGCTAGCTTCAGTAACACAAGATGCTAGCTTCAGTAACACAAGATGCTAGCTTCAGTAACACAACATGCTAGCTTCAGTAACACAAGATGCTAGCTTCAGTAACACAAGATGCTAGCTTCAGTAACACAAGATGCTAGCTTCAGTAACACAACATGCTAGCTTCAGTATCACAACATGCTAGCTTCAGTAACACAACATGCTAGCTTCAGTAACACAAGATGCTAGCTTCAGTAACACAACATGCTAGCTTCAGTAACACAACATGCTAGCTTCAGTAACACAAGATGCTAGCTTCAGTAACACAACATGCTAGCTTCAGTAACACAACATGCTAGCTTCAGTAACACAACATGCTAGCTTCAGTAACACAACATGCTAGCTTCAGTAACACAACATGCTAGCTTCAGTAACACAACATGCTAGCTTCAGTAACACAACATGCTAGCTTCAGTAACACAACATGCTAGCTTCAGTAACACAACATGCTAGCTTCAGTAACACAACATGCTAGCTTCAGTAACACAACATGCTAGCTTCAGTAACACAAGATGCTAGCTTCAGTAACACAACATGCTAGCTTCAGTAACACAACATGCTAGCTTCAGTAACACAAGATGCTAGCTTCAGTAACACAACATGCTAGCTTCAGTAACACAACATGCTAGCTTCAGTAACACAACATGCTAGCTTCAGTAACACAACATGCTAGCTTCAGTAACACAAGATGCTAGCTTCAGTAACACAAAATGCTAGCTTCAGTAACACAACATGCTAGCTTCAGTAACACAACATGCTAGCTTCAGTAACACAACATGCTAGCTTCAGTAACACAAGATGCTAGCTTCAGTAACACAACATGCTAGCTTCAGTAACACAACATGCTAGCTTCAGTAACACAACATGCTAGCTTCAGTAACACAACATGCTAGCTTCAGTAACACAACATGCTAGCTTCAGTAACACAACATGCTAGCTTCAGTAACACAACATGCTAGCTTCAGTAACACAACATGCTAGCTTCAGTAACACAACATGCTAGCTTCAGTAACACAACATGCTAGCTTCAGTAACACAACATGCTAGCTTCAGTAACACAACATGCTAGCTTCAGTAACACAACATGCTAGCTTCAGTAACACAACATGCTAGCTTCAGTAACACAACATGCTAGCTTCAGTAACACAACATGCTAGCTTCAGTAACACAACATGCTAGCTTCAGTAACACAACATGCTAGCTTCAGTAACACAACATGCTAGCTTCAGTAACACAACATGCTAGCTTCAGTAACACAACATGCTAGCTTCAGTAACACAAGATGCTAGCTTCAGTAACACAACATGCTAGCTTCAGTAACACAACATGCTAGCTTCAGTAACACAAGATGCTAGCTTCAGTAACACAACATGCTAGCTTCAGTAACACAACATGCTAGCTTCAGTAACAACATGCTAGCTTCAGTAACACAACATGCTAGATTCAGTAACACAACATGCTAGCTTCAGTTTACAACTCTCGTCAGAGCTGCAATTTTTCATCATCTCTCATTCTCTTCACATTTTTTCATTAGTGAATTGTGTCCGGTGCGATTCTCTCTCCCTCCCTCCCTCCCTCCCTCCCTCCCTCCCTCCCTCCGTCCTTCCTGCTTTGCCTCCATCCCCTCCCTCCTTCCCTTCCCTCCCCTCGCATGCCTCCCTCTCCCTCCCCTCCTCCCTCCATCCTTCCCTCTCTCCTTCCTGCTTTTGAATTTTTCACTGGCGCATGTCCCCCCTTTCCTTCCATTTCTTTTTTCCCCTTCCCTCAACTTCTATTGCTATTCCCCCCTCCCTCCTACTTTCCCATTCTTTTTTCTCCACTTCATCTTCCTCGTTCCCTCCCCCTCCCCTTCCCCTTCCTCTCTCTCCCTTCTTCCCTCTCTCCTCCCCTCTTCTCTCCCTCCTCTCCATGCCTCTCTGCTCTTCCCTCACCCTCGCCTTTTAGCATTATTTTGTCTTTGATATTTTCCATAAGTTTATGTTCATCCTGATCATTATGAAGTGTGCTGGTGGGGGGGGGGTCGTTTACACGAGGGGAGACTACTCACTTATGGGGGAGAAGGTCTTGCTGGTGAGGGGAAACACTACACTCTCATGGGAGAGCTGTGGGTGTCGGTAGTGAGGGGGGAGACCACAAGTTGTATAGGGTGGGGGTTGGGTTGGGGGGAGGCTGCCTGGTTCAAGACCGGGTCGTGGAGGTGATGATCTTACAGTCACCAGGTAGGTGAAGGTGACAGGTATTGACTGAAAGCAGGAGGGGGTGAGGGGCTGGGAGGGGCATGGGGCAGTAGGGGTTAAGGGGCAGACAGCACGAAGACAGTTGTAGGGGAATTAAGGTACTAAGTCACCCCTCTACCTTCCCTCTGGAATATTATCAGGTTATATTATTATTATTATTTTTATTATTATTATTATTATTATTATTATTACTATTAATTAAATTGTTATTAATAATTTATTGTGGGCGAAATGCTAAACTCTTAAGGGCAGCAACTCTTTAAGAACGTGGGTAATAAAGTTTAATCCAGTTAAGGGGAAAGTAGCTCCAATTCCTTTGATCAAGAACCCTTCAACAGCACCTGACATCAAGGGTGAGCATATATGAGTGTAACTGATATGTGTGTGCGTGTGTGTGTGTGTGTGTGTGTGTGTGTGTGTGTGTGTGTGTGTGTGTGTGTGTGTGTGTGTGTGTATATGTGTGTGTGTGTGTGTGTATGTGTGTGTGTGTGTGTGTATGTGTGTGTGTGTGTGTGTGTGTGTGTATGTGTGTGTGTGTGTGTGTGTGTATGTGTTGAAGATACAGATGAATCAAAGGGATGTTAGGAAGTATTTCTTCAGCCACAGAGTAGTCAGGAAGTGGAATAGTTTGGGAAGCGATGTAGTGGAGTCAGGATCCATACATAGCTTTAAGCAGAGGTACGATAAAGCTCATGGTTTAGGGAGAGTGACCTAGTAGCGACCAGTGAAGAGGCGGGGCCAGGAGCTTGGACTCGACCCCTGCAACCTCAACTAGGTGAGTACAACTAGGTGAGGTGAGTACACACACAGAGCTCAAGGGAATGTCGTACGAGGAAAGGTTAAGGGAAATCGGACTGACGACACTGGAGGACAGAAGGGTCAGGGGAGACATGATAACGACATACAAGATACTGCGGGGAATAGACAAGGTGGACAGAGATAGGATGTTCCAGAGAGGGAACACAGGGACAAGGGGTCACAACTGGAAGCTGAAGACTCAGACGAGTCACAGGGACGTTAGGAAGTATTTCTTCAGTCATAGAGTTGTCAGCAAGTGGAATAACCTAGCAAGTGAAGTAGTGGAGGCAGGAACCATACATAGTTTTAAGAAGAGGTATGACAAAGCTCAGGAAGCAGAGAGAGAGAGGATCCAGTAGCGATCAGTGAAGAGGCGGGGCCAGGAGCTGAGTCTCGACCCCTGCAACCACAATTAGGTGAGTGCAATTAGGTGAGTACACACACACACACACACACACACACACACAGAGGAAGCCAAGGCAAGAGTACGACGAAAACAGAACAATGATTGATACTCTAGCTGGCCACCCACCTCGGCAGGGCAGAGTTAATTGTTGTAGGTGATTACAGTCACAAAGAGATCGACTAGGAAAACCTGGAGTCACATGGAGGACGAGAACCTTAGAGGGCCAAGATGATGGAGGTGGTACTAGGAAACCTTATGCATCAACATGTTAGGAAACACTACCAGAGAAAGGAGAGGACGAGCCAGCAAGGCTCGACCTCGTATTTACCCTGAGTAATTCAGGCCTTGAGGACATCACATATGAAAGGCCTCTCGGAGCTAGTGAACATGTAGTCCTGAGCTTCGAATAAATTGTAATTACAAGTGTAGAGTGAAACAGCATAGGACAGGAGAAGCCAAACTACAAAAGAAGGGCCTACACAGAGATAAGAAATTTCCTGCGTGAAGTACAGTGGGAAAGAGAACTCGAGGGAAAATCAGTAAATGAAATGATGGAATACGTGACCACAAAATACAAGGAAGCAAAAAAAGAGGTTCGTACCCAAGGGCAACAGAAACAATGGAAAAACCAGAATGAGCCCTTGGTTCACCCAAAGGTGTAGAGAGGCCAGGACTAAGTGCGCTAGAGAATGGACAAAAGAACTAACAAAATAAGGAGATTAGCTGAAGAACCAGAAACTAATATGTATGGATAAATAGGGAGGCCCAGCGGTAATACGAGGATGATGTAGCATCGAAAGCTAAATCTGATCCAAAGCTGTTGCACAGCCACATTGGAAGAAAAAAACAGTCAAGGACCAGGTAATCAGGCTGAAGAAGGAGGGGAGATCACAAGAAACAACCAAGAAATATGTGAAGAACTCATAACGAGATCTAAGGAAGTATTTTCAGTGGAGGCAGAAAGGATTCCAGCAAACCGAAATGGTAGGGTACACCAATAAGTGCTGGACACAATACACACAACCGAGGAGGTGAAGAGGCTGCTAAGTGAGCTAAATACCTGAAAGGCGGTGGGACCTGACATCTCTCCATGGATCCTGAGAGAGGGAGCAGAGGCACTGTGTGTACTACTAACAACAATCTTCAACGCATCTATCGAAATAGGGCAACTGCCTGAGGTATGGAAGACAGCAAATGTAGTCCCAATTTTTAAGAAATGTGACTGACAGACGGCATTAAACTACAGACCAGTGTCACTGACATGTATAGTATGCAAAGTCATGGAGAACCTTATCAGGAGAAGAGTGGTGGAGAACCTAAGAAGGAATGAGCTTATACACAATAATCAGAACGATTTCAATGAAGGGAAATCCTGTGTCACAAACCAACTGGAGTTTTACGACAAAGTGACAGAAGCAAGACCGGAGAGAGAGAGAGAAGTGGGTAGATTGCATTTTTCTTGGGGGGACTGTAAGAAGGTTTTCCACATAGTTCCACACAAGAGATTAGTGCAAAAGCTAGAAGAGCAGGCAGGAATAATAGGAAGGGCACTGCAATGGATCAGAGAATACCTGACAGGAAGGAAACAACGAATCATAGTACGTGACGAGGTGTCAGAGTGGGCGCCTGTGATAAGCGGGGTTCCACAAGGATCAGTCCTAGGGCCGGTGCTGTTTCTGGTATGTGTGAATGACGTGACGGAAGCGATAGATTCAGAGGTGTCGCTGTTTGCCGACGATGTGAAGCTAATGTGAAGAATTCAAACGGGTGAGGATCAGTTAGGAGTACAAAGGGATCTGGACAGGCTGGAAGCCTGGTCCAGCAACTGGCTCCTGGAGTTTAACCTCGCCAAGAGCCAAGTAATGAAAATTGGGGAAGGTCAAATAAGACCGAAGACAGAGTACAGGCTAGGGGGGCCAAAGACTACAAACCTTACTCAAGGAAAAGGATCTTGGGGTGAGTGTAATACCGAGCACGTCTTCTGAGGCGCACATTGACCAAATAACTTCTGCAGCATATGGACGCCTGGCAAACCTCAGAATAGCGTTGCGACACCTTAGTAAAGAATCGTTCAAGACTCTGTTTACCGCCTCCGTCAGCTCCATATTGGAGTATGCAGCACCAGTATGGAACCCACATCTACTTAAGCACGTCACGAAATTAGAGAAAGTGCAAAAGTTTGTAACAAGATTATACTAATCCCAGACAGAGCTAATTATAATCATGAGTGAGCGCTAAACCCGTAGGATTATACAGATCTCAGAGCTAAGGGGTATGTCTTACGAGGAGAGGTTAAGGGAAATCAACCTGACGACTCTAGAGGACAGAAGGGATAGGGGGGGATATGATAACGACATAAAATACTGAGAGGAATTGACAAGGTGGAAAGAGACAAGATATTTCAGAGATGGGACACAGCAACAAATGGTCACAACTGGAAGTTGAAGACTCAGATGAGTCACAGGGATGTTAGGAAGTATTTCTTTAGTCACAGAGTTGTCAGGAAGTGGAATAGTTTGGCAAGTGATGTAGTGGAGGCAGGATCCATACATAGTTTTAAGACGAGGTTTGATAAAGCTCATGGAGCGGGGAGAGAGAGGACCTAGTAACGATCAGTGAAGAGGCGGGGTAGGTAAGTAAACACACACACACACACACACACACACATGGTAACTAACACACACGGTTTCCCCTCACACACTAAAATAGTGATCACCAGGCAACGAGGGGAGTGTACTAGCTTAATTATGTTTACAGGGATCGAGGCATTGCTCCTGGTTCTGGCTCTTAATAATGGACCGGTTTTACTGCAGAGCGTGATCATTCCTACTGCTGAAGCTGTGTATGGGATTACTTCCGCTTACTCTTGATACCCTGAGACTGAGAAAAAAAAAACTTGTTCATGATGTCTGTGTTCTCATTGTGTGTGTGTGTGTGTGTGTGTGTGTGTGTGTGTATCTATTTCTGTAGCTGTACTCAACTAATTGTGTCTGTCTGTGTGTATCTACGTCTATATCTTTGTATTTGTTTATGTCTGTCTGTATCTTTGTATCTGTGTCTGTATCTACGTATGTCTGTATCTGTTTCTGTATCTATGTCTCCGTTTCTGTAGGTTCGTAGGTTCGCTTGATCGTCAGATAGTTCCTGACTATGGAACTGAACTTCTCCAGGCTGAGGGACTGACAACCTCAAATTCTACGACTTCAAGGGTGATGGACTGATTACATCGCCTTCACATCTCTACTGTTCCTGCCTACTTTCTGTATTCGACTGAAGAAGCCTACTGTGTAGGTGAAACGTTTCAGAATAAAATTGCCTAACTGTTGCCTATGTGTCTTACCTACCAACCTGTCGGTATTGTATACCATTTTGATGCTGCCTATTTGTCAGCCATGCCTCTACCCAGGAAAAAAATTCTCCTATTCCGTGTGCCTTAAGTTTCCTCAATAGCCTCTGATGTGGAACTCTATCGAAAGCCTTACTGAAGTCCATATACACAATATCATATTCATTACCATGATCTACCTCCTCAAACACCTTAGTGAAAAAAGTTAGCAAATTCGTAAGACAGGAACGCCCCTTTGTAAAACCGTGTTGAGATTCATTAATCAATTTATGCCTATGAAGATGGCTACGAATTGCTTTGGAAATTATTGATTCCGTAAATTTTCCCACTATGGAGGTAAGGCTTATTGGTCTATAGTTCGAAGCCAAGGACCTGTCACCTGCCTTGTAAATAGGTATTACATTTGCCATTTTCCACTTATCAGGCACTATGCCAGTTTGTAGTGATATGTTAAAAAGATTAGCCAAAGGTATGCTAAGTTCCTCATTACATTCCTTTAACACTCTTGCAAACAGTTCATCAGGGCCTGGGGATTTGTTAGGTTTTAGTTTCTCTATTTGTCTGAGGACTATGTCACTAGTTACAGCAATCGTGCATAGTTTATTATCGTCCTGTTCTACATAATCTATTATTTCAGGAATTTTGCTAGTATTTTCCTGGGTAAAAACTGAGAGGAAGTAGGTATTGAAAATTTCACGCATATCCTTACCACTGTCAGTGATCTGACCAGAGTTACTCTTAAGTGGGCCTATCTTGTCCCTAGTCTTACTTCTGTATACCTGAAAGAACCCTTTTGGGTTAGTCTGGAGTTCCTTGTGACCTTAGCCTCATAATCCCGTTTTGCTTTTCTTATTCCTTTTTTTATTTCTCTCTTTAATTGAATATATTGATTTCTTAACTGCCCATCCCCTCTTTTGATATGCCTATATATGCCTCTCTTTTGACCATTGAGATATTTTATTCAATTGTTCATCCATTTGGGATCATTTTCGTTAGATCTAATTTCCCTACTCGGAACAAAAGTTGTCTGGGCAGCTAGAACTATGCTCTGAAAAACGTCATATTGGCAACCAAGATCACCTACCTGACCCATAGTCAGGTCATCCCAATTTAGCCCACCCAGGTAATTTCTCAGTCCCATGAAATCGGCCAAGCAAAAAGTCAGGGACAGAGACTTGATTGCAGTTATCTGGGTAATTCCAGGATATATTGAAACTAAATGATTTGTGATCACTTTCCCGAAGCTCATCATTAACCTCAAGATTATTAATTAGTGTTTCTTTGTTGGCAAGAACCAAGTCAAGCAGATTGTTTCCTCTAGTTGGCTCTGTCACAAACTGTTCTAAAAAGCAATCCTGAACCGTATCAAGAAAGTCACTAGATTCAAGATTTCCTGTTGTATTGTTCCAATCAATTTGTCTAAAGTTAATATCTCCCATTAACACAACATTTTCATATCTAGATGCCTTATGAAGTTCGTCCCATAACAGCTTACTGCACTCCCTATCAAGGTTTGGGGGCCTATAAATCACGCCCAAAATTAATTTGTCACGACCCTCGAGAAACTAGAGCTAAACTGATTCTGTGTCTGATGTTTCTAATCTTATATCATGTCTAAGACAACAGTTTAAATTATCTCTGACGTACATCGTCACTCCACCACCCTTCCTGTTGACCCTATCAGTGTGGAATATTTTATAACCCTGTATGTTGCATTCAGAAGGCATTTCTCTATCAGGTTGAACCAGGTCTCTGTTATACCAATAATATCTATATTACCTGTGCTTGCAAGTAATCTTAACTCATCTATCTTATTTCTTAGACTCCTATTATTTGTATAGTAAACCTTAAGGGAGCTAGTCACTCGTTGCCCTCTACTATCTCTCTTTGTTTGTTGACCATTTGATTTGCCTTTACTCGCAACTTTATTTTGAATATTGTCTTTTAAACATATCCTTGAGGTATCCCTGTAATATCTGCTGTTTTCAACCCTAATACTGCAAGCTGATTGTTTCCCACAAACACCCATACCCCTATAATCTATGAGTTTAAAGTCCTAGACAAGTCATCAATTATCCCCTCAATTGAATTGGCTAATGCAACCACTCCAGCCCCAGAGAGATGAACCCCATCCCTTGCATACATATCACATTTGCCATAGAATTTGTCCCAGTTATCAATGAATGGGATTGCAAGTTCCTTGTGGTACCTGTCTAGCCAGCAATTTATACCAGTTGCCCTAGACATCCATTCATTGCCCACTCTCTTTCTAGGCAAGATGCTACATATAACTGGGATCCCTCCCTTAGACCTGACTACTTCTATGACTGACCTGTACTTATCCAGGAGCTCATGTCTCCTGCCCTTCTCAATGTCATTACCCCCAGCATTAAGACAGATAATGGGCTTGTTCCCATTACCTGACATAATATTATCCAACCTGCTGACTATGTCACCAACACCAGCTCCTGGGAGGCACACCCTCTGTCTGACCTATCTCTGTTACAAAAAGCACGGTCCATATATCTTACCTGAGAATCTCCTGCAATTAAAATATTCTTACGTTGATTAGCAGGGGAGTCAGTGGTACCTTCAACCTCACTAACCACTGAAGTACACTCGTCCTGGAGAACAGAGAATCGATTTCCTACCTTTACATCTTCTCTATTAACCCTCTTTATCTTCCTTCTTCCTGAACTGTGAACCACTTGCCACTTAGAGTGGCTGCCACTCTCACTGCTGGTGACCATTTCCTCCTTACAAGCTAAATCCATCTCGCACTTGCTCCCAAACCCATCTATGCGAAGCTTCAGCTTTGCATAATTTTGTACCAAAAGGACCTTAGGAAACTTAACAAATCCAGCTAAATATATTTTATATAATAAACAAGCACAATGAAATACATTTTTTTTCCTTAGATTCAGAATGATTTTTGCAAAATTATTGTATTCACAAATTTTAGCTTGTCTTATTCGGCAAGAAGTGCGTTGCTATTTAAGCCAAAATCGCAAGTTTTACTTATTCGGCACAGACACAGACACACACAGACACAGACACACACACACACACACACACACACACACACACACACACACACACACACACACACACACACACACACACACACACACACACACACATACACATACACATATATATGCATATACATATATATATATATATATATATATATATATATATATATATAATATATATATATATATTGTAATTAAATATTCCTATTGGTAAAAAAAAATAGTTTAAAAGATGGGGTGGTAGGGGAAGTGGAATATTCAAATGGCTTCAGGAAGAAATCCAAATATTCTTCCTTGAAGCCTTTTTATCCACTTCTCCGAGGCTATGGGTCCCACAATTTACACCAGAGGTGGACCCCATCCTATATATATATATATATATATATATATATATATATATATATATATATATATATATATATATATATATATATATGTATATATATATACATAAATATATATATATAATATATATATATATATATATATATATATATATATATATATATATATATATATATATATATATATATATATATATATATATATATATATATATATACATATATATATAGGGATTTTATAGACAGAGTCGATCAAACAATCCCGTCTATTCTAAAAATAAATATTTTCGAAATGTTATCTTTGAACTGACAGATATAGTTTGTGAATTAGCATGGTATGCAAATTTTTAATTTTGCACCAAAACTCACTCAGCAGCCTAAACTTGATCAAATTTACATTATATATATATATATATATATATATATATATATATATATATATATATATATATATATATATATATATATATATATATATATATATATATATATATATATATATATATATATATTATGTATTCTGTCTATTAATAAAGTACATGTCTAATATAAATTATAGGAGGTGGTAGCAGGGGAAGAAAATATTCAAACAGCTCCGGGGAGAACCTTGAGTTTACCCTGAGGTACGTTTATTGTCTTCTCTGAGGATGAGGGGTCCCTAGTAAAGTTCTAGAGGAGGTACCGCCTTATATATATATATATATATATATATATATATATATATATATATATATATATATATATATATATATATATATATATATATATATATATATATATATATATATATATATATATGCCGTCTCCCACCTTGGCCTGGTGACCCAGAAAGAAAGAAAATCCCCGAAACGAAAATACTTTCATCATAGAAGCCCGGCCATGGGCCAGGCTCGTCTGGTGCTCGCCTGGTCAACCAGGCTGTTGCTGCTGGAGGCCCGCTGCCCCACATATCCATCACAACCTGGTTGATCTGGCACCTGGTGAAGATACTTGTCTAGTTGCTTCAACACTTGTTCCAGCAGTGTTTCTGATATCTTCTGGTAAGATGTTGAAAAGTCTGTGACCCCGGATGTTGATACAGTGTTCTCTTATTATCCCCACCGCACCCCTGCTCCTCACTGGGTTTATTTTACACTTCCTCCCATATCTCTTACTCCAGTATGTTGTTATGGCAGTGTGCAGGTTTGGGACCAAGCCCTCGAGTACTTTCCAGGTATATATTATCATGTACCTCTCTCTCCTCCGCTCCAGTGAGTACATGTTCAAGACTTGCAGGCGTTCCCAGTAGTTTAGGTGCTTTACTGGCTCAATGTGAGCCGTAAACGATCTCTGTATTTGTTCCAGCTCCGATATTTCTCCTGCCCTGAACGGGGCCGTCAGCACTGAGCAATATTCTAAGTGAGGGAGCACTAGTGATTTGAAGAGTGTCACCATCGGCATTGTTTCCCTTGTTTTGAAAGTTCTCAATACCCACTCCGTCATCTTCCTGGCTGTCGTGATCTTTGTCTTGTTATGGTTTTTAAAAGAAAGGTCAGCTGACATAATTATTCCCAGGTCTATTTGGTGACCCTCTTGAGTTTTGTATATAGAGCTGGAACTTATCACCACTGAACGTCATGTTGTTTTCCACTGCCCACTGGAAAACCCTGTTTATGTCTTCCGGTACTTTTTCAGTGTCATCCGCAAATGATGATACAAAAGTGTGCCGGGTGTTTTTGTCTATGTCTGCTATGAGGATGAGAAACAGCAGAGGTGCCAGGACAGTGCCTTGGGGCACTGAGCTTTTGACCTCGCTGATGCTGGATCTTGCCCTGTTCACTACTACTTGTTGTGTCCTGTGTGATAGGAAACCGAAAATCCATCTGCCTACCTTCCCCGTAATGCCCATGGCCTTCATTTTGTGCGCTATCACTCCATGATCGCATTTGTCAAACGCTTTTGCAAATTCTGTGTAAATCACATCTGCGTTTTGGTCGTCTTCCAGTGCCTCCGTAATTCTGTCATAATGGTTCAGCAGCTGTGACAGACATGATCGTCCTGCTCTAAAACCATGTTGGTTCGGGTTATGTTGGTTGTGCTGGTCCATGAAATGTGTAACCTGCCGTCTCATCACTCTTTCAAAGATTTTTATGATGTGAGAAGTTAGGGCTACTGTAATTTTTAGCTAGTGCTCTACTACCTCCCTTGTGTAAAGGAGCTATGTCTGCACTCTTTAAGGCCTCCGGTATTTCACCTAGATCCAGGTCCTTTCTCCAGAGAATACTGAGGGGTCGTGGTAGTGGTACTTTGCACTTCTTTATAAATATGAGCATTCCATGAATCTGGTCCAGGTGCTGAGTGAGTGGGCATGTTAGCCATTTCTTTTTCGAAATTTATTTGATTTGTACTAATGTCAGTTAGTTGGTCTGTGCCGCCTTCTTCTGGAGTGAAAAATATTTCTGCATTTTCTACCTTGCTGTCATTTAGTGGGTTGCTGAACACCGACTCATACTGTTCTTTTAGGATTTCACTCATTTCCTGTTCATCGTCAGTATACGAGTCTCCTCTCAGTAGTGGTCCAATTTACAGGTAGTTCTTAGCTTGGATTTTGCGTAGGAATAGAAATATTTTGGGTTTCTTGCAATATACTGTATGGCCTTTTGTCCATATAGAATATAATATTAGGGCCTCAATTATATATATATATACCCTCCTATCACACATCCCTCCAAACTGCCAATATCCCAAACCCCATTTCCAGAACTCAAATCCGGCAATATGAAAATAACCGGTTTCTCTGAATCCTTCACTAAATATTGCCCTGCTCACTCTCCAACAGCTCGTCAGTCCCAAAAACCATTCGTCTCCATTCACTCCTACCTGACACGCTCATACACGATTGATTTAAGTCCAAGCCCCTCGCCCACAAAACCTCCTTTACCCCCTCCCTCCAACCTTTTCGAGGACAACCCTTACCCCGCCTTCCTTCCCCTACAGATCTATACCCTCTCCATGTCACTCTGCTTTGATCAATTTTCTCTAAATGACCAAACCACCTCAACAACCTCTCTTCAGCCCTCTGACTAATACTTTTATTAACTCCACACCTCCTAATTTCCACACTTCGAATTCTCTGCATAAAATTTACACCACACATTGCCCTTAGACAGGACATCTCTACTGCCTCCAACCGCCTGCTCTCTGCACCATTTACAACCCAAGCTTCACACCATATAAGAGTGTTGATACCACTATACTTTCATGCATTCCCTTGTTTGCCTCCATTGATAATGTTTTTGTCTCCACATATACCTGAACGCATATATTATATATATATATATATATATATATATATATATATATATATATATATATATATATATATATATATATATATATATATATATATATATATATAGGTACCACTTCTAGAACTTTACTAGGGACCCTCATCCTCAGAGAAGACAATAAACGTACCTCAGGGAAAATTCAAGGTTTTCCCTACTTTTCCCTTTTCCCTGTTTTTCCAGCATGTACGTGGTTGGTACCTTGCCAGTCACAGTGGACCAAGACTGTTGTGTACTTTAATTATTCAGCCACGTTTCGGTCATGAAATCCCACTCATCAAGACTTCTTATTCCAAATATCATCTTGAAAGTGGCTGTCTAGGCCTGGAAGCCACTAGCAGCAACAACCTGGCTTGTCAAGCAAGGTAGCCTGGCCTCACCTTGACAAGGTGAGGCCAGGCTTCTGATCTCTCTTCCACTGCCTCCTTTTATTCCCTTACTCTATGACTGAAGAAATACTTCCTAACATCCCTTTAACTCATGAGAGTCTTCACCTTCCAATTGTATGTCTCTTTAAGGTATTAAGAGTGCTGGCGCTCAGGGGACAACTTAAGGGGGGTGCAGGTGTTAATGGAGGTGAGGGTAAAGGGAGTAGAAGTGTAAGTTGCATGGTATGCATTAAGGGGTTAATGGAGGTGAGGGTCGGGGGAGAGGTAAAGGGAGAAGAGGGGCGGAGTGGGGTAAAGAGGGGCGGAGTGGGGTGAAGAGGGGCGGAGTGGGGTGCACTGAATAGGGTTTCAAAAAATAGAACTCTACACTTTTATTCTGGAGGTGAAAACATTAGAGAAGAAATTTACGTTAATTTTAAGCGATAGATTTTTTCCACTCTACCTACTGCCCTCCTGCTCTTCCTCCTCCTCTTCCTCCTCCTCTTTTTCCTCCTTCACCACCTCTTTCTTATGTTTCTCTTCATTTCTCCATACTTCCCCTTTTCCTGTAACCTCAAATTATCTTTTCCGCCTCATTATTTCATATTACCCGTGTCTCGACTCTCCCTGCCTCTAATCTCTCTTCCACTGCCTTCTTTTATTCCCTTGCTCCCCCTTCCTGTTATCCTTTCCTCTGCTCTTCCTATTCCTTCCTCCTGTACATATATAAATTATAGTGTTTGTTTCGACCCTTTCTCTGCTTTTATAGTTTTATCCACATCCTCCATCGCTCCCTTCCTTCCCTACTCCTCCCCCTTCCTTCGCTACTCCTCCCCCTTCCTTCCCTACTCCTCCCCCTTCCTTCCCTGCTCCTTCCCCTTCATTCCCTACTACCGCCCTTCCTTCCCTATTTTATTCCCATTGTCTCCATCCCTACTTCCCGTCCTCCCTTCCTTCCTCTCCCTTTCCTCTTTGCCTCACTTCTCCGTTCCTCCAATATCTCTTCGTTTCTTAGCCATTCCTTCCTCCCCACTCACCCCTGATGCTACAGCATCCTCACTTCCCGTCCTTGGTTCAAACCCATACTTCTCCATTAATCCTCCCCTTCTGGAGACTCGTCGCCCATCATTCCCCCCAAAAGAATCAAGCCAGCAACCAAATGCCTGGAAAATTGCGAGATAACACTTAGTACGTGATATTCAAATGCAGGAATCAGCGCCTGAAGACAGAGTAGGAGAGGAGAAACCAGACAACACAGTCTTCATGAAGATAAAACTCGCATGAGAACGAATGCGATATTTCCAGAAGGATACCAGATAATAAAATAAGATGCTTAACGCAGAAGAGTGGCATGGATGATCTACAACCACTGGAGATCTGAAGGACTGGGAAATCTGGACTCAACATTATTCAGAGGGTATATAGCAGGTATAGTCTTGGCTTGAGGCGACCAAAGGCAGCGTTGATAGTGGTATATGTAATATCTCTATATCACCATCCTCATCCTTTACTGCAAGTGTCCACAGGTGGCACACAAGTGTTTCAGAAATTTAGCAGTTGGTCTGGAGAGGGAAATGTAGGAACATGTAAATGATGGAGGGTGGATGAGAGAGAGAGAGAGAGAGGAAGGGTTGAAGGAAGAGTGTGAGGGTTGAAGGAAGAGTGTGAGTGTTGAAGGAAAAGTGTGAGGGTTGAAGAAAGAGTGTGAGGGTTGAAGGAAGAGTGTGAGGGTTGAAGGAAGAGTTTGAGGGTTGAAGAAAGAGTGTGAGGGTTGAAGGAAGAGTGTGAGGGTTGAAGGAAGAGTGTGAGGGTTGAAGGAAGAGTGTGAGGGTTGAAGGAAGAGTGTGAGTGTTGAAGGAAAAGTGTGAGGGTTGAAGAAAGAGTGTGAGTGTTGAAGGAAGAGTGTGAGGGTTGAAGGAAGAGTGTGAGGGTTGAAGAAAGAGTGTGAGTGTTGAAGGAAGAATGTGAGGGTTGAATGAAGAATGTGAGGGTTGAAGGAAGAATGTGAGGGTTGAATGAAGAATGTGAGGGTTGAAGGAAGAATGTGAGGGTTGAATGAAGAATGTGAGGGTTGAAGGAAGAATGTGAGAGTTGAATGAAGAATGTGAGGGTTGAAGGAAGAATGTGAGGGTTGAAGGAAGAATGTGAGGGTTGAAGGAAGAATGTGAGGGTTGAAGGAAGAATGTGAGGGTTGAAGGAAGAATGTGAGGGTTGAAGGAAGTGTGTTAGGATTGAAGAGAGAATAATAGTGGGAGGGAGGGAGGGAGAATTTGGGTTGAAGAGTACCAGAGGGTGGAAAAGAGGGACATACTGAGGGAAGAAGAGTCTGAGGGAGAGTCTGAAGGGGAGTGGGAAGGGAGGAATGGAGGGGGAAGGGAGGGAGGGAGGGGAGGGGAGGGAGGGGGATAATCACTACACATAATGGTGACTTGACAACCGTCTTTGTTCTAGTTGTGATTTATTGATTATGTTTTCCATTTTTACTACACTCCCCTTCCAGCTCCCCTCCCAGCTCCCCTTCCAGCTCCCCTCCCAGCTCCCCTTCCAGCTCCCCTCCCAGCTCCCCTTCCAGCTCCCCTTCCAGCTCCCCTCCCAGCTCCCCTTCCAGCTCCCCTCCCAGCTCCCCTTCCAGCTCCCCTCCCAGCTCCCCTTCCAGCTCCCCTACCAGCTCCCCTACCCGCTCCCCTTCCAGCTCCCCTCCCCTTCCAGCTCCCCTTCCCCTTCCAGCTCCCCTCCCAGCTCCCCTTCCAGCTCCCCTCCCAGCTCCCCTTCCAGCTCCCCTCCCAGCTCCCCTTCCAGCTCCCCTCCCAGCTCCCCTTCCAGCTCCCCTTCCAGCTCCCCTCCCAGCTCCCCTTCCAGCTCCCCTTCCCCTCCCAGCTCCCCTTCCAGCTCCCCTCCCAGCTCCCCTTCCAGCTCCCCTCCCAGCTCCCCTTCCAGCTCCCCTCCCAGCTCCCCTTCCAGCTCCCCTTCCAGCTCCCCTCCCAGCTCCCCTTCCAGCTCCCCTCCCAGCTCCCCTTCCAGCTCCCCTCCCAGCTCCCCTCCCAGCTCCCCTACCAGCTCCCCTTCCAGCTCCCGTTCCAGCTCCCCTTCCAGCTCCCCTTCCAGCTCCCCTTCCAGCTCCCCTCCCAGCTCCCCTTCCAGCTCCCCTTCCAGCTCCCCTTCCAGCTCCCCTCCCAGCTCCCCTTCCAGCTCCCCTCCCAGCTCCCCTTCCAGCTCCCCTCCCAGCTCCCCTCCCAGCTCCCCTTCCAGCTCCCCTCCCAGCTCCCCTCCCAGCTCCCCTCCCAGCTCCCCTCCCAGCTCCCCTCCCAGCTCCCCTCCCAGCTCCCCTCCCAGCTCCCCTCCCAGCTCCCCTTCCAGCTCCCCTCCCAGCTCCCCTCCCAGCTCCCCTTCCAGCTCCCCTCCCAGCTCCCCTCCCAGCTCCCCTCCCAGCTCCCCTCCCAGCTCCCCTCCCAGCTCCCCTCCCAGCTCCCCTCCCAGCTCCCCTCCCAGCTCCCCTCCCAGCTCCCCTCCCAGCTCCCCTCCCAGCTCCCCTCCCAGCTCCCCTCCAGCTCCCCCCAGCTCCCCTTCCAGCTCCCCTCCCAGCTCCCCTCCCAGCTCCCCTCCCAGCTCCCCTCCCAGCTCCCCTCCCAGCTCCAGCTCCCCTCCCAGCTCCCCTCCCAGCTCCCCTCCCAGCTCCCCTCCCAGCTCCCCCCAGCTCCCAGCTCCCCTCCCAGCTCCCCTCCCAGCTCCCCTCCCAGCTCCCCTCCCAGCTCCCCTCCCAGCTCCCCTCCCAGCTCCCCTCCCAGCTCCCCTCCCAGCTCCCCCCAGCTCCCAGCTCCCCTCCCAGCTCCCCTCCCAGCTCCCCTCCCAGCTCCCCTCCCAGCTCCCCTCCCAGCTCCCCTCCCAGCTCCCCTCCCAGCTCCCCTCCCAGCTCCCCCCAGCTCCCTCCCAGCTCCCCTCCCAGCTCCCCTCCCAGCTCCCCTCCCAGCTCCCCTCCCAGCTCCCCTCCCAGCTCCCCTCCCAGCTCCCCTCCCAGCTCCCCTCCCAGCTCCCCTCCCAGCTCCCCTCCCAGCTCCCCTCCCAGCTCCCCTCCCAGCTCCCCTCCCAGCTCCCCTCCCAGCTCCCCTCCCAGCTCCCCTCCCAGCTCCCCTCCCCTCCCAGCTCCCCTCCCAGCTCCCCTCCCAGCTCCCCTCCCAGCTCCCCTCCCAGCTCCCCTCCCAGCTCCCCTCCCAGCTCCCCTCCCAGCTCCCCTCCCAGCTCCCCTCCCAGCTCCCCTCCCAGCTCCCCTCCCAGCTCCCCTCCCAGCTCCCCTCCCAGCTCCCCTCCCAGCTCCCCTCCCAGCTCCCCTCCCAGCTCCCCTCCCAGCTCCCCTCCCAGCTCCCCTCCCAGCTCCCCTCCCAGCTCCCCTCCCAGCTCCCCTCCCAGCTCCCCTCCCAGCTCCCCTCCCAGCTCCCAGCTCCCCTCCCAGCTCCCCTCCCAGCTTCCCTCCCAGCTCCCCTCCAGCTCCCCTCCCAGCTCCCCTCCCAGCTCCCCTCCCAGCTCCCCTCCCAGCTCCCCTCCCAGCTCCCCTCCCAGCTCCCCTCCCAGCTCCCCTCCCAGCTCCCAGCTCCCCTCCCAGCTCCCCTCCCAGCTCCCCTCCCAGCTCCCCTCCCAGCTCCCCTCCCAGCTCCCCTCCCAGCTCCCCTCCCCTCCCAGCTCCCCTCCCAGCTCCCCTCCCAGCTCCCCTCCCAGCTACCCTCCCAGCTCCCCTCCCAGCTCCCCTCCCAGCTCCCCTCCCAGCTCCCCTCCCCGCTCCCCTCCCAGCTTCCCTCCCAGCTCCCCTCCCAGTTCCCCTCCCAGCTTCCCTCCCAGCTCCCCTCCCAGTTCCCCTCCCAGCTTCCCTCCCAGCTCCCCTCCCAGCTCCCCTCCCAGCTCCCCTCCCAGCTCCCCTCCCAGCTCCCCTCCCAGTTCCCCTCCCAGCTCCCCTCCCAGCTTCCCTCCCAGCTCCCCTCCCAGCTCCCCTCCCAGCTCCCCTCCCAGCTCCCCTCCCAGCTCCCCTCCCAGCTCCCCTCCCAGCTCCCCTCCCAGCTCCCCTCCCAGCTCCCCTCCCAGCTCCCCTCCCAGCTCCCCTCCCAGCTCCCCTCCCAGCTCCCCTCCCAGCTCCCCTCCCAGCTCCCCTCCCAGCTCCCCTCCCAGCTCCCCTCCCAGCTCCCCTCCCAGCTCCCCTCCCAGCTCCCCTCCCAGCTCCCCTCCCAGCTCCCCTCCCAGCTGCCCTCCCAGCTCCCCTCCCAGCTCCCCTCCCAGCTCCCCTCCCAGCTCCCCTCCCAGTTCCCCTCCCAGCTTCCCTCCCAGCTTCCCTCCCAGCTCCCCTACCAGCTCCCCTCCCAGCTCCCCACCCAGCTCCCCACCAAGCTACCCTTCCAGCTCCCCTCCCAGCTCCCCTCCCAGCTCCCCTCCCAGCTCCCCTCCCAGCTTCCCTCCCAGTTCCCCTCCCAGCTCCCCTCCCAGCTCCCCTCCCAGCTCCCCTCCCAGCTCCCCTCCCAGCTCCCCTCCCAGCTCCCCTTCCAGCTCCCCTCCCAGTTCCCCTTCCTGCTCCCCTCCCAGCTCCCCACCCAGCTCCCCTCCCATCTCCTCTCCCAGCTCTCTTCTAAGTTCTCCCAGCATTCCTCCCACCTACTACTACTCTCGGAGCCCGGCCATGGGCCAAACTCGTCTGGTGCTTGCCTTGTCAACAAGGCTGTTGCTGCTGGAGGCCCGCTGCCCCACATAACCATCACAGCCTGGTTGATTTGGCACCTGGTGAAGATACATGTTCAGTTTCCTCTTGAAGGCTTCTACACTTGTTCCAGCAGTGTTTCTGATATCTTTTGGTAAGTTGTTGAATAGTCTGGGACCCCGGATGTTGATACAGTGTTCCCTTATTGTCCCCACCGCACCCCTGCTCCTGACTGGATTTATTTTACACTTCCCCCTTACCATCCACATCCCTCCCACCCCCCCTACCATCCCCTTCCCTCCGTATCATTCATTTCTCTCCCGTCCCATCTACCCCATGTCCCCTCCCCCTCCCTTCTACCCCATGTCCCCTCCCCCTCCCATCCGATGTACTATATTTCCACCCAGTCAGCCCTCTCCCCTTCATCCCCTCCCATCCATCTCTCCCACATGTAAACTTCCATTCCATCCACTTCGCATGTCAATCAATGGCCAGTTTTCCAATCTTCTATCCCATTTACTCTCTTCCCATCCTACAATCCCCCCCCCCCCACTCTCCCCCAACAGCCACCCAGTTAAATTTTCTCTGATATCCTGTCGCTGGACCAGCTTGATATCATGCTGTCATGTGAGGCTGGACCAGCTTGATATCATGCTGTCATGTGAGGCTGGACCAGCTTGATATCATGCTGTCATGTGAGGCTGGACCAGCTTGATATCATGCTGTCATGTGAGGCTGGACCGGCTTGATATCATGCTGTCATGTGAGGCTGGACTAGCTTGATATCATGCTGTCATGTGAGGCTGGACTAGCTTGATATCATGCTGTCATGTGAGGCTGGACTAGCTTGATATCATGCTGTCATGTGAGGCTGGACTAGCTTGATATCATGCTGTCATGTGAGGCTGGACCAGCTTGATATCATGCTGTCATGTGAGGCTGGACTAGCTTGATATCATGCTGTCATGTGAGGCTGGACTAGCTTGATATCATGCTGTCATGTGAGGCTGGACTAGCTTGATATCATGCTGTCATGTGAGGCTGGACTAGCTTGATATCATCCTGTCAATGTGAGGCTGGGCCAGCTTGATATCATGCTGTCATGTGAAGCTGGGCCAGCTTGATATCATGCTGTCATGTGAGGCTGGACCAGCTTGATATCATGCTGTCATGTGAGGCTGGGCCAGCTTGATATCATGCTGTCATGTGAGGCTGGACCAGCTTGATATCATGCTGTCATGTGAGGCTGGACTAGCTTGATATCATGCTGTCATGTGAGGCTGGACTAGCTTGATATCATGCTGTCATGTGAGGCTGGACTAGCTTGATATCATGCTGTCATGTGAGGCTGGACTAGCTTGATATCATCCTGTCAATGTGAGGCTGGGCCAGCTTGATATCATGCTGTCATGTGAGGCTGGGCCAGCTTGATATCATGCTGTCATGTGAGGCTGGACCAGCTTGATATCATGCTGTCATGTGAGGCTGGGCCAGCTTGATATCATGCTGTCATGTGAGGCTGGACCAGCTTGATATCATGCTGTCATGTGAGGCTGGACCAGCTTGATATGCTGTCATGTGAGGCTGGACCAGCTTGATATCATGCTGTCATATGGGGCTGGACCAGCTTGATATGCTCTCATGTGAGGCTGGACCAGCTTGATATGCTGTCATGTGAGGCTGGACCAGCTTGATATACTGTCATGTGAGGTTGGACCAGCTTGATATGCTGTAATGTGAGGCTGAACCAGCTTGATATGCTGTCATGTGAGGCTGGACCAGCTTGGTATGCTGTCATGTGAGGCTGGATCAGCTTGATATGCTGTCATGTGAGGCTGGACCAGCTTGATATCATGCTGTCATGTGAGGCTGGACCAGCTTGATATCATGCTGTCATGTGAGGCTGGACCAGCTTAATATCATGCTGTCATGTGAGGCTGGACCAGCTTGATATCATGCTGTCATGTGAGGCTGGACCAGCTTAATATCATGCTGTCATGTGAGGCTGGACCAGCTTGATATCATGCTGTCATGTGAGGCTGGACCACCTTGATATGCTGTCATGTGAGGCTGGACCAGCTTGATATCATGCTATCATGTGAGGCTGGACCAGCTTGATATCATGCTGTCATGTGAGGCTGGACCAGCTTGATATCATGCTGTCATGTGAGGCTGGACCAGCTTGATATCATGCTGTCATGTGAGGCTGGACCAGCTTGATATCATGCTGTCATGTGAGGCTGGACCAGCTTGATATTATGCTGTCATGTGAGGCTGGACCAGCTTGATATTATGCTGTCATGTGAGGCTGGACCAGCTTGATATCATGCTGTCATGTGAGGCTGGACCAGCTTGATATTATGCTGTCATGTGAGGCTGGACCAGCTTGATATTATGCTGTCATGTGAGGCTGGACCAGCTTGATATCATGCTGTCATGTGAGGCTGGGCCAGCTTGATGTCATGCTGTCATGTGAGGCTGGACTAGCTTGATATCATGCTGTCATGTGAGGCTGGACCAGCTTGATATCATGCTGTCATGTGAGGCTGGACCAGCTTGATATTATACTGTCATGTGAGGCTGGACCTGCTTGATATGCTGTCATGTGAGGCTGGACCAGCTTGATATTATGCTGTCATGTGAGGCTGGACCAGCTTGATATTATGCTGTCATGTGAGACTGGACCAGCTTGATATCATGCTGTCATGTGAGGCTGGACCAGCTTAATATCATGCTGTCATGTGAGGCTGGACCAGCTTGATATCATGTTGTCATGTGAGGTTGGACCAGCTTGATATCATGCTGTCATGTGAGGCTGGACCAGCTTGATATCATGCTGTCATGTGAGCCTGGACCAGCTTCATATCATGCTGTCATGTGAGGCTGCACCAGCTTGATATCATGCTGTCATGTGAGGCTGGACCAGCTTGATATCATGCTGTCATGTGAGGCTGGACCAGCTTGATATTATGCTGTCATGTGAGGCTCGACCAGCTTGATATTATGCTGTCATGTGAGGCTGGACCAGCTTGATATTATGCTGTCATGTGAGGCTGGACCAGCTTGATATTATGCTGTCATGTGAGGCTGGACCCGCTTGATATTATGCTGTCATGTGAGGCTGGACCAGCTTGATGTTATGCTGTCATGTGAGGCTGGACCAGCTTGATATTATGCTGTCATGTGAGGCTGGACCAGCTTGATATCATGCTGTCATGTGAGGCTGGACCAGCTTGATATTATGCTGTCATGTGAGGCTGGACCAGCTTGATATTATGCTGTCATGTGAGGCTGGACCAGCTTGATATCATGCTGTCATGTGAGGCTGGGCCAGCTTGATATCATGACTGAAGAATTTTTCCAGAGAGAGAGAGACTGACACAGAAAGACACAGACAGACACAGACTGACACAGACAGACACAGACAGACACAGACTGATGCAGACAGACACAGACAGACACAGACAGACACAGACTGACACAGACAGACACAGGCAGACACAGACAGACACAGACTGACACAGACAGACACAGACAGACACAAACAGACACAGACAGACACAGACAGACACAGACTGACACAGACAGACACAGACTGACACAGACAGACACAGACAGACACAGACTGACACAGACAGACACAGACAGACACAGACAGACACAGACTGACACAGACAGACACAGACTGACACAGACAGACACAGACTGACACAGACACAGACAGAGACTGACACAGACAGACACAGACAGACACAAACTGACACAGACAGACACAAACAGACACAGACTGACACAGACTGACAGACTGACACAGACAGACACAGACTGACACAGACAGACACAGACTGACACAGACAGACACAGACTGACACAGACAGACACAGACAGACACAGACTGACACAGACAGACACAGACAGACACAGACTGACACAGACTGACAGACTGACACAGACTGACAGACTGACACAGACAGACACAGACTGACACAGACAGACACAGACTGACACAGACAGACACAGACTGACACAGACAGACACAGACTGACACAGACTGACACAGACAGACACAGACTGACACAGACAGACACAGACTGACACAGACAGACGCAGACTGACACAGACTGACACAGACAGACACAGACTGACACAGACAGACACAGACTGACACAGACAGACACAGACTGACACAGACTGACACAGACTGACACAGACTGACACAGACAGACACAGACTGACAAACAGACACAGACAGACACAGACTGACACAGACAGACACAGACTGACACAGACTGACACAGACAGACACAGACAGACACAGACTGACACAGACTGACACAGACAGATAGAGAGAGGAGAGAGAGATTTTATTAGTTCGTAATGTGGTCGTGTTTGAACACTCTTATTGTTGATTATTTTCTATATGCCTGCGGCAGTGACGGCAGTGGCGGCAATGGCGGCAGTGGCGGCAGTGACGGCAGTGGCGGCAGTGGCGGCAGTGGCGGCAATGGCGGCAGTGACGGTAGTGGCGGCAGTGGCGGCAATGGCGGCAGTGGCGGCAGTGACGGCAGTGGCGGCAGTGGCGGCAGTGGCGGCAGTGACGGTAGTGGCGGCAGTGGCGGCAGTGGCGGCAGTGACGGCAGTGGCGGCAGTGACGGCAGTGGCGGCAGTGACGGCAGTGACGGCAGTGACGGCAGTGGCGGCAGTGGCGGCAGTGACGGCAGTGACGGCAGTGGCGGCGGAGGCGGCACTGGAGGCAGGCTGGGGTAGTTGCCGCAGCTAACATGGAGGGTGGGATGGCTGGTAGATAGGGTCGGGTAGCTGGTAGAGAGGGTGGGGTAGCTGGTAGAGAGGGTGGGGTAGCTGGTAGAGAGGGTGAGGTAGCTGGTAGAGAGGGTGGGGTAGCTGGCAGAGATGGTGGGGTAGCTGGGAGAGAGGGTGGGGTTGCTGGCAGAGAGGGTGGGGTTGCTGGGAGAGAGGGTGGGGTCCATGCTGTGGGAGAGAGGGTGGGGTCCATGCTGTGGGAGAGAGGGTGGGGTAGCTGGCAGAGAGGGTGGGGTTGCTGGGAGAGAGGGTGGTGTAGCTGGCAGAGAGGGTGGGGTAGCTGGGAGAGAGGGTGGGGTTGCCGGGAGAGTGGGTGGGGTTGCCGGGAGAGTGGGTGGGGTAGCTGGGAGAGTGGGTGGGGTTGCTGGGAGAGTGGGTGGGGTAGCTGGGAGAGAGGGTGGGGTAGCTGGGAGATTGGGTGGGGTAGCTGGGAGAGAGGGTGGGGTAGCTGGGAGAGAGGGTGGGGTAGCTGGGATAGTGGGTGGGGTAGCTGGGAGAGAGGGTGGGGTTGCTGGGAGAGAGGGTGGGGTAGCTGCCGCAGCTTTAGATTGATATTAGTGCAAATAGAAATGCCATTTATGCCTTTGATGGAAGGCCGGATAAAAGCACACTGTTGAAGCCTCCAGTCAAAATTCCCGATATTTCTGAGCCTTTGAAGTATTTTAGATTGAAATTATGAATGTGGAATGACCGTCCCGAGGCCAGCCGGGCTCCAGTTGGTTTAGTTGTCTGGGGCCCTCCCCTCTCTCTGGGGGCCCTCCCCTCTGTCTGGGCCCTCCCCATTCTCTGTGTGGGGCCCTCCCCATTCCCTGTCTGGGGCCTTCCCCTTTCTCTGTCTGGGACCCTCCTATTTGTCTGGGGCTCTCCACTGTGACGCCCTCCATCCCTGCTGTCCCCATCATCTGGGGTCTTCCCCTGCTGTCTGGGGTTTTCCCCTGCCACCACCCCTGCTGTCTGGGGTCTTCCCTGCCACCACCCCTGCTGTCTGGGGTCTTCCCTGCCAATATCCCTGCTGTCTGGGGTCTACCCCGCCATCACCTCTTCTGTCTGGGGTCTACTCCGCCAACATCTCCTTCTGTCTGGGGGTCTTTCCTGCCATCACCCCTTCTGTCTGGGGTCTTCCCTGCCACCACCACTGCTGTCTGGGGTCTACTCCGCCACCACCCCTGCAGTCTGGGGTCTTCTATGCCACCACCCCTGCTGTCTAGAGTCTTCCATACCACCACCCCTGCTATCTGGGGTCTTTCCTGCCACCACCCCTGCTGTCTGGGGTCTTCCTTACCACTACCCCTGCTGTTTGGGGCCTTCTCCGCCACACTATGGAGGAGGAGCTTGGACATGGGTGAAATTCCACAGTCACTTAAAACAACGGATATAGCCCCGCTCCATAAAGGTGGCAGCAAAGCATTAGCTAAGAACTATAGACCAATAGCTCTGACGTCCCACATCATAAAAATCTTTGAAAGAGTGCTAAGAAGCAGGATTGCAAATCACCTGGATTCCCAAAATCTGCACAATCAAGGGCAACATGGGTTCAGGGCAGGTCGCTCCTGCCTCTCACCACTACTGGATCACTATGACATGGCCTTGGATGCACTGGAAGAAAATCAGAATGCAGATGTAATATACACAGACTTTGCAAAAGCATTTGACAAATGCGATCATGGCGTAATAGCCCATAAAATACGTGCTAAAGGAATAACTGGGAAAGTGGGGAGATGGATCTTCAACTTCCTAACAAATCGAACACAAAGAGTAGTGGTCAACAGAGTTAAATCGGAGGCTGCCATAGTGAAGAGCTCTGTTCCACAAGGCACAGTACTCGCCCCCATCTTATTCCTTATCCTCATATCAGACATAAACAGAGATATACACCACAGCACCGTATCATCCTTTGCGGATGATACTAGGATCTGCATGAGGCTGTCATCTGCTGAGGACGCGGTTAACCTCCAAGAAGATATAAACAAAGTTTTCCAGTGGGCCACGGTAAACAATATGATGTTCAATGAGGACAAATTCCAACTACTCCGTTATGGAAAACTGGAGGAGATAATAACTAGAACAGAGTATACTACTGACTCCGGCCATACAATAGAGCGGAAAAATAATGTAAGGGACCTGGGAGTAGTAATGTCTGAGGATCTCACTTTCAAGGATCACAACAGTGCCACGATCGCACGTGCAAAGAAAATGATAGGATGGATAATGAGAACTTTCAAAACGAGAGATGCCAAGCCCATGATGATCCTTTTCAAATCACTTGTTCTCTCTAGGCTGGAATACTGCTGTACATTAACATCTCCATACAAAGCAGGTGAAATCGCAGATCTAGAGAGTGTACAGAGATCCTTTACCGCACGTATAAGTTCTGTCAAGCACCTTAACTACTGGGAACGCTTGAAAGCACTTGACTTGTACTCGTTGGAACGCAGGAGGGAGAGATATATCATAATCTACACTTGGAAAATCTTGGAAGGAATGGTCCCAAATCTGCACACAGAAATCACTCCCTACGAAAGTAAAAGACTGGGCAGGCGATGCAAAATGCCGCCAATAAAAAGTAGGGGCGCCATTGGTACACTAAGAGAAAACACCATAAGTGTCCGGGGCCCAAAACTGTTCAACAGCCTCCCATCAAGCATTAGGGGAATTGCCAATAAACCCCTGGCTGCCTTCAAGAGAGAGCTGGACAGATACCTAAAGTCAGTGCCGGATCAGCCGGGCTGTGGCTCGTACGTCGGACTGCGTGCGGCCAGCAGTAACAGCCTAGTTGATCAGGCCCTGATCCATCGGGAGGCCTGGTCGTGGACCGGGCCGCGGGGGCGTTGATCCCCGGAATAACCTCCAGGTAACCTCCAGGTAACCACTGCTGTCTGGGGTCTACTCCGCCACCACCCCTGCTGTCTGGGGTCTTCTATGCCACCACCCCTGCTGTCTGGGGTCTTCTATAGCACCACCCCTGCTGTCTGGGGTCTTCCATGCCACCACTCCTGCTGTCTGGGGTCTACTCCGCCATCACCCATGCTGTCTGGGGTCTTCCATAGCATCACACCTGCTGTCTGGGGTCTTCCATGCCACCACTCCTGCTGTCTGGGGGTCTTCCTTAGCACCACCCCTGCTGTCTGGGGTCTACTCCGCCACCACCCCTGCTTTCTGGGGTCTTCCATTCCACCACCCCTGCTGTATGGGGTCTTCCTTACTACCACCCCTGCTGTCTGGGGTCTACTCCGCCACCACCCCTGCTGTCTGGGGTCTTCCATAGCACCACCCCTGCTGTCTGGGGTCTTCCATGCCACCACCCCTGCTGTCTGGGTTCTTTCCTGTCACCACCCCTGCTGTCTGGGGTCTTCCATACCACCACCCCTACTGTATGGGGTCTCCCTTACTACCACCCCTGCTGTCTGGGGTCTACTTCGCCACTACCCCTACTGTCTGGGGTCATCCATACCACCATCCCTACTGTATGGGGTCTTCCTTACCACCACCCCTTCTGTCTGGGGTCTTCCATGCCACCACTCCTGCTGTCTGGGGGTCTTCCTTAGCACCACCCCTGCTGTCTGGGGTCTACTCCGCCACCACCCCTGCTTTCTGGGGTCTTCCATTCCACCACCCCTGCTGTATGGGGTCTTCCTTACTACCACCCCTGCTGTCTGGGGTCTACTCCGCCACCACCCCTGCTGTCTGGGGTCTTCCATAGCACCACCCCTGCTGTCTGGGGTCTTCCATGCCACCACCCCTGCTGTCTGGGTTCTTTCCTGTCACCACCCCTGCTGTCTGGGGTCTTCCATACCACCACCCCTACTGTATGGGGTCTCCCTTACTACCACCCCTGCTGTCTGGGGTCTACTTCACCACCACCCCTACTGTCTGGGGTCATCCATACCACCACCCCTGCTGTCTGGGGTCTTCCATTCCACCACCCCTGCTGTCTGGGGTCTTTCCTGCCACCACTCCTGCTGTCTGGGGTCTTCCATACCACCACCCCTGCTGTCTGGGGTCTTCTATGCCACCACCCCTGCTTTCTGGGGTCTTCCTCAACACCACCCCTGCTGTCTGGGGTCTACTTCGCCACCACCCCTACTGTCTGGGGTCATCCATACCACCACCCCTGCTGTCTGGGGTCTTCCACTCCACCACCCCTGCTGTCTGGGTTCTTTCCTGCCACCACCCCTGCTGTCTGGGGTCTTCTATGCTACCACCCCTGCTGTCTGGTGTCTTCTGTGCCACCACCCCTGCTGTGTGGGGTCTTCCTTAACACCACCCCTTCTGTCTGGGGTCTTCCATACCACCCCTGCTGTCTGGGGTCTTCTATGCCACCACCCCTGCTGTGTGGGGTCTTCCATACCACCACCCCTGCTGTCTGGGATTTTCCATACCACCACCCCTGCTGTCTGAGGTCTTCCTTAACACACCCCTGCTGTCTGGGGTCTACTCCGCCACCACCCCTTCTGTCTGGGGTCTTCCATGCCACCACCCCTGCTGTCTGGGGTCTTCCATGCCACCACCCCTGCTGTCTGGGGTCTTCCATGCCACAACCCCTGCTGTCTTGGGTCTTCTATGGCACCATGCACAGGTCCAGGGCTCCATTCTGCGCTGCACCTCCACTCTGTGCTGGGGTTCCACTCTGTGCTGGGGTTCCACTCTGTACTGGGGTCCCGCTCTGTGCTGGGGTTCCACTCTGTGCTGGGGTTCCACTCTGTGCTGGAGTTCCACTCTGTGCTAGGGGTTCCACTCTGTGCTGGGGTTCCGCTCTGTGCTGGGGTTCCACTCTGTTCTGGGGTTCCACTCTGTGCTGGGGTTCCACTCTGTGCTAGGGGTTCCACTCTGTGCTAGGGGTTCCTCTCTGTGCTGGGTTCCGCTCTGTGCTGGGGTTCCACTCTGTGCTAGGAGTTCCACTCTGTGCTGGGGTTCCACTCTGTGCTAGGGGTTCCACTCTGTGCTAGGGTTCCGCTCTGTGCTGGGTTCCACTCTGTGCTGGGGTTCCATTCTGTGCTAGGGGTTCCACTTTGTGCTAGGGGTTCCACTCTGTGCTGGGGTTCCGCTCTGTGCTGGGGTTCCACTCTGTGCTGGGGTTCCACTCTGTGCTGGGGTTCCACTCTGTGCTGGGGTTTCACTCTGTGCTGGGGTTCCACTCTGTGCTGGGGTTCCTCTCTGTGCCGGGGCTCTAGTCTGTGCCGGGGCTCTAGTCTGTGCCGGGGCTCTAGTCTGTGCCGGGGTTCTTGTCTGTACCGGGACTTTGGTCTGTTCCGGGGCTCTAGTCTGTGCCGGGGCTCTAGTCTGTGCCGGGGCTCTAGTCTTTGCCAGGGCTCTAGTCTGTGCCAGGGCTCTAGTCTGTGCCGGGGCTCTAGTCTGTGCCAGGGCTCTAGTCTGTGCCGGGGCTCTAGTCTGTGCCGGGGCTCTAGTCTGTACCGGGGCTCTAGTCTTTGCCGGGGCTCTAGTCTGTGCCGGGGCTCTAGTCTGTACCGGGGCTCTAGTCTGTACCGGGGCTCTAGTTTGTACCGGGGCTCTAGTCTGTGCCAGGGCTCTAGTCTGTACCGGGGCTCCACTCTGGACTGGGATACCACCCTGGACCAGGACGCCACTCTGTGCTGGGGCTCCTCCTTGGGCCGGGGCTCCACCCTGGACCGGGGCTCCACCCTGGACCGGAGCTCCACCCTGGACCGGAGCTCCACCATGGACCGGAGCTCCACGCCAGGAAGCACTTATACACGTGTTAATTAGCACTTCTCATTAACTACAGGTGCGCACGCTCACGCGCGCACACACCTGTGAGGGCCAAGGGACAGGTGCTTTATGCGGCTATCACCGCACTTGTGCGACACTGGCGCAGCAGGTGTCACTGAGACGCTGACTAATCTTATGGCAAAGCCCGAGCATCTACGTACCTTCCCTCTACACTTCCCTCCCCATCCACTTCCCTTCCCCCTCCACTTCCCTCCCCCTCCACTTCCCTTAGCCCTACACTTCCCTTCACCCTCCACTTCCCTCTCCCTCCACTTCTCTCCCCTTCCACTTCCCTTCCCCCTACACTTCCTTTCTCCTATTTTCTAACCCCTAATCAGATTCCTCCTCCTCCTTTCTCCTTCCCTTCCATCTCTGCTTCCCCTTTTCCCTCTCATTCCCCTCTCTACCTGTCATTCCCCTCTTCCCCTTTACCTGTCATTCCCCTCTTCCCCTCTACCTGTCATTTCCCTCTTCCCCTCTACCTGTCATTCCCCTCTTCCTCTCTACCTGTCATTTCCCTCTTCCCTTCTACTTGTCAGTCCCCTTTTCCTCTCTACCTGTCATTCCCCTCTTCCTCTCTACCTGTTATTCCCCTCTACCTGTCATTCCCCTCTTCCTCTCGACCTGTCATCCCCCTCTTCCTCTCTACCTGTCATTCCCCTCTTCCCCTCTACCTGTCATTTCCTTCTTCCCCTCTACCAGTCATTCTCCTCTACTTCTCATTCTCCTTGTACTCTCCCTCTCCTTCCACTCAGACTTTTCCTCCTGGCTGCCTCTCCATTATAAAAAAAATGTATCAGAGCCTTGGCTATATTCTCATTAAAAAAAATAGATTTAATAGGATCTTACATTTTTCTCTGCTACTAACTGGTATTAGAATGGTGGTGTTGGTGTGTTGTGCTCCCCCACCACACTAACCTGGGTGAAGCAGTGTTGGTGTGTTGTGCTCCCCCACCACACTAACCTGGGTGAAGCAGTGTTGGTGTGTTGTGCTCCCCCCACCACACACTAACCTGGGTGAAGCAGTGTTGGTGTGTTGTGCTCCCCCACCACACTAACCTGGGTGAAGCAGTGTTGGTGTGTTGTGCTCCCCCACCACACACTAACCTGGGTGAAGCAGTGTTGGTGTGTTGTGCTCCCCCCACCACACACTAACCTGGGTGAAGCAGTGTTGGTGTGTTGTGCTCCCCCACCACACACTAACCTGGGTGAAGCAGTGTTGGTGTGTTGTGCTCCCCCACCACACACACTAATCTGGGTGAAGCAGTGTTGGTGTGTTGTGCTCCCCCACCACACACTAACCTGGGTGAAGCAGTGTTAGTGTGTTGTGCTCCCCCACCACACACTAACCTGGGTGAAGCAGTGTTAGTGTGTTGTGCTCCCCCACCACACACTAACCTGGGTGAAGCAGTGTTGGTGTCTTGTGCTCCCCCCACCACACACACTAACCTGGGTAAGACAGTGTTGGTGTCTTGTGCTCCCCCCACAACACACACTAACCTGGGTAAGACAGTGTTGGTGTCTTGTGCTCCCCCCACCACACACACTAACCTGGGTAAGGCTGTGTTGGTGTCTTGTGCTCTTCCCACCACACACACTAACCTGGGTAAGACAGTGTTGGTGTCTTGTGCTCCCCCCACCACACACACTAACCTGGGTAAGGCTGTGTTGGTGTCTTGTGCTCCCCCCACCACACACACTAACCTGGGTGAAGCAGTGTTGGTGTCTTGTGCTCCCCCCACCACACACACTAACCTGGGTAAGACAGTGTTGGTGTCTTGTGCTCCCCCCACCACACACACTAACCTGGGTGAAGCAGTGTTGGTGTCTTGTGCTCCCCCCACCACACACACTAACCTGGGTAAGACAATGTTGATGTCTTGTGCCCCCTACACTAAACTGGGTGAGGCAGTGGTAGTGTCTTGTGCTCCCCCCACTAACCTGGGTGAAGAAGTGGTAGTGTCTTGTGCTCCTCCCACTAACCTGGGTGAAGCAGTGGTGGTGTCTTGTACCCCCGTACACTAACCGGGTTGAGGTAGTGGTGGTGTCTTGTGCTCCCCCCACACATACTAACCTGGGTGAGGCAGTGGTGGTGTCTTGTGCTCCCCCCCCCACTAACCTGGGTGAGGCAGTGGTGGTGTCTTGTGCTCCCCCCCACTAACCTGGGTGAGGCAGTGGTGGTGTCTTGTGCCCCCTACACTAACCTGGGTGAGGCAGTGGTGGTGTCTTTTGCCCCCCACTAACCTGGGTGAGGCAGAGGTGGTGTATTGTGCCCCCCACTAACCTGGGTGAGGCAGTGGTGGTGTCTCGTGTCCCCACTAACCTGGGTGAGGCAGTGGTGGTGTCTCGCGCACCCCATTAACCTGGGTGAGGCAGTGGTGGTGTCTTGTGCCCCCCACTAACCTGGGTGAGGCAGTGATGGTGTCTTTTGCCCCCCACTAACCTGGGTGAGGCAGTGGTGGTGTCTTTTGCCCCCCACTAACCAGGGTGAGGCAGTGGTGGTGTCTCGTGCCCCCACTAACCTGGGTGAGGCAGTGGTGGTGTCTCGTGCCCCCCACTAACATGTGTGAGGCAGTGGTGGTGTCTCGGTGTCCCCACTAACCTGGGTGAGGCAGTGGTGGTGTCTCATGCCCCCTCCACTAACCTGGGTGAGGCAGTGGTGGTATCTCGTGCCCCCCTAACTAACCTGGGTGAGGCAGTGGTGGTGTCTCGTGTCCCCACTAACCTGGGTGAGGCAGTGGTGGTGTCTCGTGCCCCCCACTAACATGTGTGAGGCAGTGGTGGTGTCTCGGTGTCCCCACTAACCTGGGTGAGGCAGTGGTGGTGTCTCATGCCCCCTCCACTAACCTGGGTGAGGCAGTGGTGGTATCTCGTGCCCCCCTAACTAACCTGGGTGAGGCAGTGATGTCGTCTCGTGCCCCCCACTAACCTGGGTGAGGCAGTAGTGGTGTCTCGTGCCCCCCCCCACTCACACTAACCTGGGTGAGGCAGTGGTGGTGTCTCGTGCCCCCCCCCACTCACACTAACCTGGGTGAGGCTGTGGTGATGTCTCGTGCTCCCCCCCACTCACACTAACCTGGGTGAAGCAGTGGCAGTGTCTTGTCCCCCCACTAACCTGGGTGAGGCAGTGGCATTGTCTTGTCCCCCACTAACCTGGTTGAGACAGTGGCAGTGTCTTGTCCCCCCCCCCACTAGCCTGGGTGAGACAATGGTGGAGGTAAAAACTCAATACACAGATTCAAGAGTAAATATGATAAGTTCCTGGAGTCCAAAGAATCAGCGTTACCGATCAAAGCAGTGTGAGAGGTAAGGCCAGGAGCCGAGTCTCAACACCCATAAACAAGGCGATAAAAACTTGTTCTTCGTTATTATTATTATTACTATTATTATTATTATTATTATTATTATTATTATTATTATTATTATTATTATTGATTTATCAACACTCATTTTCTGGCTAGTGGCATTACGTTTATTTTAGGGTAAGTTTATGGTGCTGATCCCTGATATGTCATCGGTTTTGCTTGATTTTCTCTGGTTTTTGAGATATTTGGTGTCACAATGAAAAACATAAAAGATAGGAAGAACATTGATCAAGCTGAGCTAGCTTATAGATCGTATTAAAATTATTATTTTAGATCATGCAAGCAAGCAAGTTGACTGTGTTCAAATCAACACAGTAAACATCTTGTGCTCATGACAGCAAACATTCTGCAACACCATTTTCATATTCTTCTTTAAGAGAGAGTGAGCAGTTGGAAGAGATGTATATTGGTTACCATTGTGCAGTAAGACACATTTCATGGTTTTAATGGAGTTGTCTATAAACAGCCGCCAATCTCCTGGTAGATATTCAAGTCCCATTCGAGGAAGAAGATCAGGGATGTTACTGCAGTGTACAAGTTCTTCATCTTGGCTGAAGTAAGGAAGGAGTTCAAGCTTTCTTGTCCAATAAGCTGTTATTTTAACTTCTTGTTGTAGACAGTTCTTTTCTTGTAGTGTGGATGCTGAAAGTTCAGATGCTTGTTATGGTAGACTGATGTCACGTATCAGATCATTGAGTTTTTCCTGGTAGAACTGCTGGAGTGTTGACATGTTTACATCATATTCACTTCGACTGCCATCACCTGTGTTCCTAAACCCTGAGTCTTTAACATGTGATAACTGAAGGTCAGTCAGTGTTGTAAACACTGGTATGGTAACGTCTTCACTGTGTTGATCAGGCCCTGATCCACCGGGAGGGCTGGTCGTGGACCGGGCCGCGAGGACGTTGATCCCCGGAATTCCCTCCAGGTAGACTCCAGGTATGTTACTTATTTAAATTGGTAATGCGAACTGATTTTTACCTCATTGATTAACTTTTCGTGTCACGTGAAGAACATAGAACAAGCTGTGTCAGGTGTCATGAACATGGAACAAGCTGTCATTGTTGTGTCATGAAGAACATGGAACAAGGTGTCATTGTTGTGTCATGAAGAACATGGAACAAGGTGTCATTGTTGTGTCATGAAGAACATGGAACAAGCTGTCATTGGTGTGTCATGAACATGGAACAAGCTGTCATTGTTGTGTCATGAAGAACATGGAACAAGCTGTCATTGTTGTGTCATGAAGAACATGGAACAAGCTGTCATTGTTGTGTCATGAAGAACATGGAACAAGCTGTCATTGTTGTGTCATGAAGAACATGGAACAAGCTGCAATTGTTGTGTCATGAAGAACATGGAACAAGCTGCAATTGTTGTGTCATGAAGAACATGGAACAAGCTGCAATTGTTGTGTCATGAAGAACATGGAACAAGCTGTCATTGGTGTGTCATGAACATGGAACAAGCTGTCATTGTTGTGTCATGAAGAAAATGGAACAAGCTGCAATTGTTGTGTCATGAAGAACATGGAACAAGCTGTCATTGGTGTGTCATGAAGAACATGGAACAAGCTGTCATTGTTGTGTCATGAAGAACATGGAACAAGCTGCAATTGTTGTGTCATGAAGAACATGGAACAAGGTGTCATTGGTGTGTCATGAAGAACATGGAACAAGCTGTCATTGTTGTGTCATGAAGAACATGGAACAAGCTGTCATTGGTGTGTCATGAAGAACATGGAACAAGCTGCAATTGTTGTGTCATGGAGAACATGGAACAAGCTGTCATTGGTGTGTCATGGAGAACATGGAACAAGCTGTCATTGGTGTGTCATGGAGAACATGGAACAAGCTGTCATTTGTGTGTCATGGAGAACATGGAACAAGCTGTCATTGGTGTGTCATGAAGAACATGGAACAAGCTGCCATTGGTGTGTCATGAAGAACATGGAACAAGGTGTCATTGGTGTGTCATGGAGAACATGGAACAAGCTGTCATTGGTGTGTCATGGAGAACATGGAACAAGCTGTCATTTGTGTGTCATGGAGAACATGGAACAAGCTGTCATTGGTGTGTCATGGAGAACATGGAACAAGCTGTCATTGGTGTGTCATGGAGAACATGGAACAAGCTGTCATTTGTGTGTCATGGAGAACATGGAACAAGCTGTCATTGGTGTGTCATGGAGAACATGGAACAAGCTGTCATTGGTGTGTCATGGAGAACATGGAACAAGCTGTCATTTGTGTGTCATGGAGAACATGGAACAAGGTGTCATTGGTGTGTCATGAAGAACATGGAACAAGGTGTCACTAATGATCCGAATAAATAAAACTGGTCAGTTAGCAAGAACTCATTTTAAAATTTTCTCTTATACATTTAAAGATATATTTTTCACTTATGTTAATATAAAAATTAATAATTTTGTACCAAAAGAACCTTAGAAAACTTACCTAACTTTGTTATAACAAGCGCAATTTAACCTAATCCAACTAAATATATATATATATATATATATATATATATATATATATATATATATATATATATATATATATATATATATATATATATATATATATATATATATATATATATATATATATATATATATATATATATATATATATGTATGTATGTATATGATGAGTGAAATTCATCAGGTGATTGTTAAGTTTGCAGTCATGATATTTAAATTAAGTCGTACACGATATTTGCTGCTCTATTAATGACAATTGAGTTGTCAGAAGAGACTCGAAACGAATTGGCAAACATGGAACGTCACCATTAACAAATTGGTTGCGTCACAACTATGTTTTGTAATGCTTAGCAAGGTAGAACAGGTGATTAATATAGCGGGTCCTGCTGTGTTGTGTGTGGCTGCTGCTGCTGTGTTGTGTGTGGCTGCTGCTGCTGTGTCAAGTGTGGCTGCTGCTGCTGTGTTGTGTGTGGCTGCTGCTGCTGCTGTGGTGTGTGTGGCTGCTGCTGCTGTGGTGTGTGTGGCTGCTGCTGCTGCTGTGTTGTGTGTGGCTGCTGCTGCTGCTGTGTTGTGTGTGGCTGCTGCTGCTGCTGTGTTGTGTGTGGCTGCTGCTGCTGCTGTGGTGTGTGTGGCTGCTGCTGCTGTGGTGTGTGTGGCTGCTGCTGCTGCTGTGTTGTGTGTGGCTGCTACTGCTGTGTTGTGTGTGGCTGCTGCTGCTGTGTCAAGTGTGGCTGCTGCTGCTGTGTTGTGTGTGGCTGCTGCTGCTGTGTTGTGTGTGGCTGCTGCTGCTGTGTCGTGTATGGCTGCTGCTGCTGTGTTGTGTGTGGCTGCTGCTGCTGCTGTGTTGTGTGTGGCTGCTGCTGCTGCTGTGGTGTGTGTGGCTGCTGCTGCTGTGGTGTGTGTGGCTGCTGCTGCTGCTGTGTTGTGTGTGGCTGCTGCTGCTGCTGTGTTGTGTGTGGCTGCTGCTGCTGCTGTGTTGTGTGTGGCTGCTGCTGCTGCTGTGGTGTGTGTGGCTGCTGCTGCTGTGGTGTGTGTGGCTGCTGCTGCTGCTGTGTTGTGTGTGGCTGCTACTGCTGTGTTGTGTGTGGCTGCTGCTGCTGTGTTGTGTGTGGCTGCTGCTGCTGTGTTGTGTGTGGCTGCTGCTGCTGTGTTGTGTGTGGCTGCTGCTGCTGTGTCGTGTATGGCTGCTGCTGCTGTGTTGTGTGTGGCTGCTGCTGCTGCTGTGTTGTGTGTGGCTGCTGCTGCTGCTGTGTTGTGTGTGGCTGCTGCTGCTGCTGCTGTGTTGTGTGTGGCTGCTGCTGCTGCTGTGTTGTGTGTGGCTGCTGCTGCTGCTGTGGTGTGTGTGGCTGCTGCTGCTGCTGTGTTGTGTGTGGCTGCTGCTGCTGCTGTGTTGTGTGTGGCTGCTGCTGCTGCTGTGTTGTGTGTGGCTGCTGCTGCTGCTGTGGTGTGTGTGGCTGCTGCTGCTGTGGTGTGTGTGGCTGCTGCTGCTGCTGTGTTGTGTGTGGCTGCTACTGCTGTGTTGTGTGTGGCTGCTGCTGCTGTGTCAAGTGTGGCTGCTGCTGCTGTGTTGTGTGTGGCTGCTGCTGCTGTGTTGTGTGTGGCTGCTGCTGCTGTGTCGTGTATGGCTGCTGCTGCTGTGTTGTGTGTGGCTGCTGCTGCTGCTGTGTTGTGTGTGGCTGCTGCTGCTGTGTTGTGTGTGGCTGCTGCTGCTGCTGCTGTGTTGTGTGTGGCTGCTGCTGCTGCTGTGTTGTGTGTGGCTGCTGCTGCTGCTGTGGTGTGTGTGGCTGCTGCTGCTGCTGTGTTGTGTGTGGCTGCTGCTGCTGCTGTGTTGTGTGTGGCTGCTGCTGCTGCTGTGTTGTGTGTGGCTGCTGCTGCTGCTGTGGTGTGTGTGGCTGCTGCTGCTGTGGTGTGTGTGGCTGCTGCTGCTGCTGTGTTGTGTGTGGCTGCTACTGCTGTGTTGTGTGTGGCTGCTGCTGCTGTGTCAAGTGTGGCTGCTGCTGCTGTGTTGTGTGTGGCTGCTGCTGCTGTGTTGTGTGTGGCTGCTGCTGCTGTGTCGTGTATGGCTGCTGCTGCTGTGTTGTGTGTGGCTGCTGCTGCTGCTGTGGTGTGTGTGGCTGCTGCTGCTGCTGCTGCTGTGTTGTGTGTGGCTGCTACTGCTGTGTTGTGTGTGGCTGCTGCTGCTGTGTCAAGTGTGGCTGCTGCTGCTGTGTTGTGTGTGGCTGCTGCTGCTGTGTTGTGTGTGGCTGCTACTGCTGCTGTGTTGTGTGTGGCTGCTGCTGCTGCTGTGTTGTGTGTGGCTGCTGCTGCTGCTGTGTTGTGTGTGGCTGCTACTGCTGTGTTGTGTGTGGCTGCTGCTGCTGTGTTGTGTGTGGCTGCTGCTGCTGCTGTGGTGTGTGTGGCTGCTGCTGCTGCTGTGGTGTGTGTGGCTGCTACTGCTGTGTTGTGTGTGGCTGCTGCTGCTGTGTCAAGTGTGGCTGCTGCTGCTGTGTTGTGTGTGGCTGCTGCTGCTGTGTTGTGTGTGGCTGCTGCTGCTGCTGCTGTGTTGATTGTGGCAGCGGCTACTGCTGTGTTGTGTGTGGCTGCTGCTGCTGTGTTGTGTGTGGCTGCTGCTGCTGTGTTGTGTGTGGCTGCTGCTGCTGTGTCGTGTATGGCTGCTGCTGCTGTGTTGTGTGTGGCTGCTGCTGCTGTCGTGTGTGGCTGCTGCTGCTGTGTTGTGTGTGGCTGCTACTGCTGTGTTGTGTGTGGCTGCTGCTGCTGCTGTGTTGTGTGTGGCTGCTACTGCTGTGTTGTGTGTGGCTGCTGCTGCTGTGTCAAGTGTGGCTGCTGCTGCTGTGTTGTGTGTGGCTGCTGCTGCTGTGTTGTGTGTGGCTGCTGCTGCTGCTGCTGTGTTGATTGTGGCAGCGGCTACTGCTGTGTTGTGTGTGGCTGCTGCTGCTGTGTTGTGTGTGGCTGCTGCTGCTGTGTTGTGTGTGGCTGCTGCTGCTGTGTCGTGTATGGCTGCTGCTGCTGTGTTGTGTGTGGCTGCTGCTGCTGTCGTGTGTGGCTGCTGCTGCTGTGTTGTGTGTGGCTGCTACTGCTGTGTTGTGTGTGGCTGCTGCTGCTGCTGTGTTGTGTGTGGCTGCTACTGCTGTGTTGTGTGTGGCTGCTGCTGCTGTGTCAAGTGTGGCTGCTGCTGCTGTGTTGTGTGTGGCTGCTGCTGCTGTGTTGTGTGTGGCTGCTGCTGCTGCTGCTGTGTTGATTGTGGCAGCGGCTACTGCTGTGTTGTGTGTGGCTGCTGCTGCTGTGTTGTGTGTGGCTGCTGCTGCTGTGTCGGATATGGCTGCTGCTGCTGTGTTGTGTGTGGCTGCTGCTGCTGTCGTGTGTGGCTGCTGCTGCTGTGTTGTGTGTGGCTGCTACTGCTGTGTTGTGTGTGGCGGCGGCTACTGCTGTGTTGTGTGTGGCTGCTGCTGCTGTGTCGTGTATGGCTGCTGCTGCTGTGTTGTGTGTGGCTGCTGCTGCTGTCGTGTGTGGCTGCTGCTGCTGTGTTGTGTGTGGCTGCTGCTGCTGTCGTGTGTGGCTGCTGCTGCTGTGTTGTGTGTGGCTGCTGCTGCTGTCGTGTGTGGCTGCTGCTGCTGTGTTGGGTGTGGCTGCTGCTGCTGCTGCTGTGTTGGGTGTGGCAGCGGCTACTGCTGTGTTGGGTGTGGCAGCGGCTACTGCTGTGTTGTGTGTGGCAGCGGCTGCTGCCGTGTTCGGTGTTGCGGCTGCTCCTGCTGTGTTGTGTGTGGCTGATGCTGTTGTGTTATGTGTGGCGGCGGCTGCTGCTGTGTTGGGTGTGGCAGCGGCTACTGCTGTGTTGGGTGTGGCAGAGGCTGCTGCTGTGTTGGGTGTGGCTGCTGTTGTTGTGTTGTGTGTGGCGGCGGCTGCTGCTGTGCTGGGTGTGGCTGCTGCTGCTGTGTTGGGTGTGGCAGCGGCTAATGCTGTGTTGGGTGTGGAGCGGCTGCTACTGTGTTGGGTGTGGCTGCTGCAGCTGTGTTGGGTGTGGCAGCGGCTACTGCCGTGTTTGGTGTTGCGGCTGCTCCTGCTGTGTTGTGTGTGGCTGCTGCTGTTGTGTTGTGTGTGGCTGCTGCTGCTGCGTGTGGCTGCTGCTGCTGTGTTGATTGTGGCAGCGGCTACTGCTGTGTTGTGTGTGGCTGCTACTGCTGTGTCATGTGTGGCTGCTGCTGCTGTGTTGTGTGTGGCTGCTGCTGCTGCTGTCGTGTGTGGCTGCAGCTGCTGTGTTGTGTGTGGCGGCGGCTACTGCTGTGTTGTGTGTGGCTGCTGCTGCTACTGTGTTGTGTGTGGCTGCTGCTGCTGTGTTGTGTGTGGCAGCTGCTGCTGTGTTGTGTGTGGCGGCTGCTGCTGTGTTGTGTGTGGCGGCTGCTGCTGTGTTGTTTGTGGCGGCTGCTGCTGTGTTGTTTGTGGCGGCTGCTGCTGTGTTGTTTGTGGCTCCTGCTGCTGTGTTGTTTGTGGCGACTGCTGCTGTGTTGTGTGTGGCGGCTGCTGCTGTGTTGTTTGTGGCTCCTGCTGCTGTGTTGCTTGTGGCGGCTGCTGCTGTGTTGTTTGTGGCGGCTGCTGTTGTGTTGTGTGTGGCGGCTAATGCTGTGTTGTGTGTGGCGGCTACTGCTGTGTTGTGTGTGGCGGCTGCTGCTGTGTTGTTTGTGGCTCCTGCTGCTGTGTTGTTTGTGGCGGCTGCTGCTGTGTTGTTTGTGGCGGCTGCTGTTGTGTTGTGTGTGGCGGCTACTGCTGTGTTGTGTGTGGCGGCTGCTGCTGTGTTGTTTGTGGCGGCTGCTGCTGTGTTGTTTGTGGCGGCTGCTGCTGTGTTGTTTGTGGCGGCTGCTGCTGTGTTGTTTGTGGCGGCTGCTGCTGTGTTGTTTGTGGCGGCTGCTGCTGTGTTGTGTGTGGCGGCTGCTGTTGTGTTGTGTGTGGCGGCTGCTGCTGTGTTGTGTGTGGCGGCTGCTGCTGTGTTGTTTGTGGCGGCTGCTGCTGTGTTGTTTGTGGCGGCTGCTGCTGTGTTGTTTGTGGCGGCTGCTGCTGTGTTGTTTGTGGCGGCTGCTGCTGTGTTGTTTGTGGCGGCTGCTGCTGTGTTGTTTGTGGCGGCTGCTGCTGTGTTGTGTGTGGCGGCTGCTGTTGTGTTGTTTGTGGCGGCTACTGCTGTATTGTGTGTGGCGGCTGCTGCTGTGTTGTTTGTGGCGGCTGCTGCTGTGTTGTTTGTGGCGGCTGCTGCTGTGTTGTTTGTGGCGGCTGCTGCTGTGTTGTGTGTGGCTTCTGCTGTCACACCAGCAGTCACATACATACATCTGCTGCTGTTATTAATGCTGTTTTGTGTAATATATATATATATATATATATATATATATATATATATATATATATATATTTATATATATATATATATATATATATATATATATATATATATATATATATATATATATATATATATATATATATATATATATATTTATATATATGTGTATATAATTCAGTTAAAAATTGTCACATTATTTTTATCATTTATTATTATTATTATTATTATTATTATTATTATTATTATTATTATTATTATTATTATTACAATTAGTGCATAGGGAAGCGCTAAAACCGAAGGAATAAAAATTGATTACGTGACGTGTTCCGGTGGTGATGATCGTCCAGGATCACTACTGCCTCAGTAACACGTGACTCTTACTTTATATCTGAAGTTTATTCTTCTGTTTTTTTTTCGTTTTTTTCCCTATTATTAGAATTTTACCCGCGCAGGAAGACACGGGCTTGGGGTCTGCTAGCATAAATAACCTAGTTAACCAGACAGTTGACCGGGAAGCTTGGTGTCAGGTGGGACAACAAGGGTAGAGGAGCCATGAAGCTCGTCACTGTGTCTCAATATTACCATAAACATGTCCCCTTGAAAGACTAGTCTAGATAACATGAAAGAACAGAAGCTAAGTGTGAATGTGCCCGATAAAGCGCTAAGGAATCCTGACAAAGACACTTTCAAAACTCACTTTTCCTCATATGTGCGACCCATTAGAGTATAGAGCACCGGTGTAAAGCCCTCGTCTAGTAAGACACAAAGAAAAATCAAGAAAAATCCCAAGAAGTACATCAAGATTGTGGCTTAAACAGAGAGGAACTGTACTGCTTATCAAGAGGGAAAATAGAGGGAAAGAGAGAGAGAGAGAGAGAGAGAGAGAGAGAGAGAGAGAGAGAGAGAGAGAGAGAGAGAGAGAGAGAGAGAGAGAGAGAGAGAGAAAACTCTTTCAGCAGAGGTTACATGATACAAAATACTCATGGTAGAGAGAGAAGCTCTTTACCGCTCCCTTGAACAAGGGATGGTGAATATAAAGGTTTTGGTACATATATCTACTAGACAAGTATTGCAACATTGACGATGATTCCTGGACATTATATTGGAACGGACTACAGGAATACCAGAAAACATATCTTCACAAAACTTTGAGAAGCTGAACAGTGAGACAGCGGAGGCAGACAATATATGAGAGTTCAAAAACAGATGTAACTGGGCTATTTCACTTTGGTCTGTCGAAAGTTAGCAAGACAGACCAGGAGCTGGAATTCAGCGCCTTACAACTCAAATAGGTAATTACACACACACGTATGGTAATGTGGGCTCTACTGCACAAACTTGCATCATTAATTTTTGCAAGCAGACATTTCTCTGCAAAGTTGGAAAGGACTTGGGAGAGAGAGAGAGAGAGAGAGAGAGAGAGAGAGAGAGAGAGAGAGAGAGAGAGAGAGAGAGAGAGAGAGAGAGAGAGAGAGAGAGAGAGAGGGAGGGAGGGAGAGAGAGAGACAGACAGACAGACAGACAGAGAGTTTGGATAAGGAAATGAGAACTAAGACTTAGAGACTGAGAACAAAGATACGCTGGTAAGTGAAGAAGTGTACAGCCAAATGTAGGGAGATGTTTGGAGGAAGTATGTGGACCTGTCTTTAATACATCTTCATCCACTGATTCCTTCATCTTTTATTCCCCTTCTTCCCCCCCCCCCCCACACACACACTTTCATCAAGTACCTCAGACCAGGACATTTAAACGGACAGAGAGCACATTCATTTCCCTTCTTTTATTAATTAAAAAGTTTACACAGAATAATAGCAATCCTTGTATATAGTATCCACTGAGAAACGTATTTTCTCAAGTCACAAGACCTGTTTTAAGCGGATAGAAAAAGCTTGGGGCCGGCTATTATACCTTCTGATTTAATAATACTTGACATCTCAAACCCTCCTTCCCCATATGGGGGTGAGGGGGATGGTGGTGGTGCGGGTTTAGCACCAACTGTTGGCCCACATTCTGAGAGAGGCTGCAGGAGGTGACAGATACACACTGCGCTACTCTGAGAAAACTTCCCCTCACTTCTTTAGTTGCTGCCTTGCAACATTGCATAGCTCCTGATGATGCACTGAGAAGTATGACAGTATTTGATCTTGTACATGGCTTGTCTTTCATATATATATGTATATATATATATATATATATATATATATATATATATATATATATATATATGTGTGTGTGTGTGTGTGTGTGTGTGTGTGTGTGTGTGTGTGTGTGTAAAACAACCACTGTGAAAGAATAGAGAAATTCCAAGCGCTTTCGTGACTACTCCTTGATAATGTGAGTAGTCACGAATGCGCTTGGAATTTCTCTGTTCTTTCACAGTGGTTGTTTTGCATATTCTGAAATCACCTGTTTACTGTGATCTTATTGCATATATATATATATATATATATATATATATATATATATATATATATATATATATATATATATATATATATATATATATATATATATATATATATGTCGTGCCGAATAGGTAAAATTGGTCACTTAGCAAGAACTCATTTAAAATTAAGTCCTTTCAAAAATTTTCTCTTATACGTTTAAAGATATATTTTCTCATTTATGTTAATGTAAAAATTAATAATTTTTTACCAAAAGAACCTTAGCAAATTTATCTAACCTTATAACAAGCGCAATTTAATTTAGCCTAATCCAACTAATTCTACAATAATTTAATAATAAGCAAACACAATGAAATATTTTTTTCGTTGGGTTCAGAATGATTTTTGCGAAATTATTGCATAAACAAATTTTCGCTTCCCTTATTCGGCAAAAATAGCGTTGCTATTTAAGCCAAAATCGCAGATACAAATATTGCCGGAACTAAGTTTCCGGTTCGTTTTCAGCCATGTTATATGGGCCTACACGAACAACCTAGATGATGAGGAAAGCTTGTTGTGAGGCTTAGCTGTTGTTAGGAGCACAAGAAGCTTGAAGCTGGAAGCTGTCGTTTGGTGGTTGTGACCAACACTGAAGTGGAAGCTTGCTGTGTTTACAAGCTGGCGTTATGCTGGTAGTGGCTACTTAGTTACCATCATGACTCGCGAAATCGTAATAACACCATTGTAAACAAACCACAGTACGGGAGGGGTTAGAACCCGTGGCGAGTGAGTCGTAAAACTCCAGGTCAGTACGTAAGCCACTGGGCCAGCTGGCCACAGTAAGATTCGTCCAACTAGATATGTTTATAAACCATTGCGATGTTAGCATGGCCCCACCATTCCCTGGTTTAATTACTATCTCTCATAGATACTTACTTGACCTGTTGAGTGTTTCTTACCGTGTGTATTTACCTAATTGTACTCACCTAATTGTGGTTGCAGGGGTCGAGACTCAGCTCCTGGCCCTGCCTCTTCACTGAGTGCCACTAAGTCCTCTCCCTGCTCCATGAGCTTTATCATACCTCGTCTTAAAGCTATGTATGGTTCCTGCCTCCACTACTTCACTTGCTAGGCTATTCCACTTCCTGACTACTCTATGACTGAAGAAATACTTCCTAACATCCCTTTGACTCATCTAGGTCTTCAACTTCCAATTGTAACCCCTTGTTTCTGTGTCCCCTCTCTGGAACATCTTGCCTCTGTCCACCTTGTCTATTCCACGCAGTATTTTGTGTGTCGTTATCATGTCTCCCCTAACCCTCCTGTCCTCCAGTGTCGTCAGGCCGATTTCTCTTAACCTTTCTTCGTAGGACATTACCCTTAGCTCTGGAACTAACCTTGTCGCAAACCTTTGCACTTTCTCTAATTTCTTGACATGCTTGATCAAGTGTGGGTTCCAAACAGGTGCTGCATACTCCAATATGGGCCTCACGTACACGGTGTACAGTGTCTTGAACGATTCCTTACTAAGGTATCGGAACGCTGTTCTCAGGTTTGCCAGGTGCCCATATGCTGCAACAGTTATCTGGTTGATGTGTGCTTCCGGAGACGTGTTCGGTGTTATACTCACCCCAAGATCTTTCTCCTTGAGCGAGGTTTGCAGTCTTTGGCCACCTAGCCTATACTCCGTCTGCGGTGTTTTTTGCCCTTCCCTGATCTTCATGACTGCATTTGGCGGGGTTAAATTCGAGAAGCCAGTTGCTGGACCAGGTGTCCAGCCTGTCCAGGTCTCATTGAAGTCCTGCCTGATCCTCGTCTGATTTAATTCTCCTCATTAACTTCACATCATCTGCGAACAGGGACACTTCTGAGTCTAACCTTTCCATCATGTTCACATATACCAAAAATAGCACTGGTCCTAGGACCGACCCCTGTGGGACCCCGTTCGTCACAGATGCCCACTGTGATACCTCATCACGTACCATGACTCGTTGTTGCCTCCCTGTCAGGTATTCTCTGATCCATTGCGGTGCCCTTCCTGTTATACACGCTTGATCCTCTAGCTTCTGCACTAATTTCTTGTGAGGAACTCTATCGAAGGCCTTCTTGCAGTCCAAGAAGATGCAGTCAACCCACCTCTCTCTCTCGTGTCTTTCTTCTGTTACTTTATCATAAAACTCCAGAAGGTCTGTGACACAGGATTTGTCTTCCATAAATCCGTGCTGGTTGGCGTTTATACTCTTGTTCCCTTCCAGGTGCTCCCCCACTCTCCTGATAATCTTCTCCATGACTTTGCATACTATACACGTCAGTGACACTGGTCTATAGTTTAGTGCTTCTTTTCTGTCTCCTTTTTTAAAAATGGGAACTACATTTGCCGTCTTCCATACCTCAAGTAGGTACCCAGTTTCAAGGGATGTGTCGAAGATTGTGGTTAGTGGCACACACAGCATTTCTGCTCCCTCTCTAAGGACCCACGAGGAGATGTCCGGTCCCATTTCCTTTGAGGTATCAAGGTCCCTTAGCAGCTTCTTCACCTCCTCCTCAGTTGTATGTATGCCATCCAACACTTGTTGGTATATTCCTTGTTGATGTCCCCCTCTATTCTGTCCTCCCAGAGGCCTTCCTGTCTCCACTGTAAATTTTTCCTTAAATCTCATGTTGAGCTCCTCACATACCTCTTGATCGTTTCTTGAGAGTTCCCCAATCTCTTCCCTCAGCCTGATCACCTGGTCTTTGCCAGTTTCGGGTCAGACTTGACTTTCGATGCTATGTCATTTTCGTACTGTCGCTGAGCCTCCCTCCTTATCTGTGCATACTCGTTTCTGGCTCTTCGACTGATCTCCTTATGTTCCTGGGTCCTTTGCCTTCTGTACCTCTTCCATTCTTTAATGCACCTAGTTTTTGCCTCCCTACACCTTCGGGTAAGCCAAGGACTCGCTTTGGACTCCCCATTATTTTTACTGCCCATGGGAACAAATCTTTCCTCTGTCTCCTTGCATTTTGTTGTTACATATCCCATCATCTCGTTTACTGACTTTCCTACCAGTTCTCTGTCCCACTGAACCTCCTGAAGGAAGTTCCTAATACCCTTTTATAGTTTGGCTTTTCCCATTCAATTCCTGTTACCCTCTCCACTTGTAACTGTACTATATATTCAAAACTCAGAACCACGTGATCACTAGCTCCAAGGGGCCTCTCATAAGTGATGTCTTCAATGTCTGAGTGGCTCAGGGTGAACACAAGGTCTAGTCTTGCTGGTTCATCCTCCCTTCTCTCTCTGGTAGTGTCCCTGACATGTTGATGCATGAAGTTTTCCAGTACCACATCCATCATCTTGGCTCTCCATGTTTCGGGACCCCCATGGGGCTCCAGGTTTTCCCAATCGATCTCCCTGTGGTTGAAATCGCCCATTACTAGTAACTTTGCTCTGCTCGAGTGAGCTTTTCTTGCCACCTCAGCCAGTGTGTCCACCATCACCCTGTTGTTTTCTTCGTACTCCTCTCTTGGCCTCCTGCAGTTCTGTGGTGGGTTATACATCACTCCAATGACTACTTTGTTCCCCAGACTGAATTGTACCTACTATGTAATCCCTTCCTCCAGTCTCGTCCATGCCTTCCATTTGCTCAAAGCCCCATCGGTTTTTTATGAGAAGTGCAACCCCTCCTCCCCCTCTACTCCTTCTATCTTTCCTCAGGATCTGATGGTGGTAGTGGTGTGCAGGTGTTGGTGGTAGTGGTGTGCAGGTGTTGATAGTGATAGTGGTGAGCAGGTGTTGATGGTGGTAGTGGTGTGCAGGTGTTGGTAGTGGTGTGCAGGTGTTGATGGTGGTAGTGGTGAGCAGGTGTTGATGGTGGTAGTGGTGAGCAGGTGTTGATGGTGGTAGTGGTGAACAGGTGTTGATGGTGGTAGTGGTGAGCAGGTGTTGATGGTGGTAGTGGTGAGCAGGTGCTGATGGTGGTAGTGGTGAGCAGGTGTTGATGGTGGTAGTGGTGAGCAGGTGCTGATGGTGGTAGTGGTGAGCAGGTGTTGATGGTGGTAGTGGTGAGCAGGTGCTGATGGTGGTAGTGGTGAGCAGGTGTTGATGGTGGTAGTGGTGAGCAGGTGCTGATGGTGGTAGTGGTGAGCAGGTGTTGATGGTGGTAGTGGTGAGCAGGTGTTGATGGTGCTAGTGGTGAGCAGGTGTTGATGGTGCTAGTGGTGAGCAGGTGTTGATGGTGGTAGTGGTGAGCAGGTGTTGATGGTGGTAGTGGTGTGCAGGTGTTGATGGTGCTAGTGGTGAGCAGGTGTTGATGGTGCTAGTGGTGAGCAGGTGTTGATGGTGGTAGTGGTGAGCAGGTGTTGATGGTGCTAGTGGTGTGCAGGTGTTGATGGTGGTAGTGGTGCTAATAGTGTTCTGTTGACACTTTTTGTTACCCTGTTCATGTTCTCTGTTCTCTTAGCTCTGTTGTGTTGGTTGTGTTCTCTCTTGGCAGTGTTCAGTTGCTTGTGTTCTCTTGACAGTGTTCTGTTGGTTGTGTTCTCTTGACAGTGTTGTGTTGGTTGTGTTCTCTCTTGGCAGTGTTCTGTTGGTTGTGTTCTCTTGGCAGTGTTGTGTTGGTTGTGTTCTCTCTTGGCAGTGTTTTGTTGGTTGTGTTCTCTTGGCAGTGTTGTGTTGGTTGTGTTCTCTCTTGGCAGTGTTCTGTTGGTTGTGTTCTCTTGGCAGTGTTGTGTTGGTTGTGTTCTCTCTTGGCAGTGTTCAGTTGCTTGTGTTCTCTTGACAGTGTTGTGTTGGTTGTGTTCTCTCTTGGCAGTGTTTTGTTGGTTGTGTTCTCTTGGCAGTGTTGTGTTGGTTGTGTTCTCTCTTGGCAGTGTTCAGTTGGTTGTGTTCTCTTGACAGTGTTGTGTTGGTTGTGTTCTCTCTTGGCAGTGTTGTGTTGGTTGTGTTCTCTTGGCAGTGTTGTGTTGGTTGTGTTCTCTCTTGGCAGTGTTGTGTTGGTTGTGTTCTCTCTTGGCAGTGTTCAGTTGCTTGTGTTCTCTTGACAGTGTTCAGTTGGTTGTGTTCTCTTGGCAGTGTTCAGTTGGTTGTGTTCTCTTGGCAGTGTTGTGTTGGTTGTGTTCTCTCTTGGCAGTGTTCAGTTGGTTGTGTTCTCTTGGCAGTGTTCAGTTGGTTGTGTTCTCTTGGCAGTGTTCAGTTGGTTGTGTTCTCTTGGCAGTGTTCAGTTGGTTGTGTTCTCTTGGCAGTGTTCAGTTGGTTGTGTTCTCTTGGCAGTGTTCAGTTGGTTGTGTTCTCTTGGCAGTGTTCTGTTGGTTGTGTTCTCTTGGCAGTGTTCAGTTGGTTGTGTTCTCTTGGCAGTGTTCAGTTGGTTGTGTTCTCTTGGCAGTGTTCAGTTGGTTGTGTTCTCTTGGCAGTGTTCAGTTGGTTGTGTTCTCTTGGCAGTGTTCTGTTGGTTGTGTTCTCTTGGCAGTGTTGTGTTGGTTGTGTTCTCTCTTGGCAGTGTTCAGTTGGTTGTGTTCTCTTGGCAGTGTTCAGTTGGTTGTGTTCTCTTGGCAGTGTTCAGTTGGTTGTGTTCTCTTGGCAGTGTTCAGTTGGTTGTGTTCTCTTGGCAGTGTTCAGTTGGTTGTGTTCTCTTGGCAGTGTTCAGTTGGTTGTGTTCTCTTGGCAGTGTTCAGTTGGTTGTGTTCTCTTGGCAGTGTTCTGTTGGTTGTGTTCTCTTGGCAGTGTTCAGTTGGTTGTGTTCTCTTGGCAGTGTTCTGTTGGTTGTGTTCTCTTGGCAGTGTTCAGTTGGTTGTGTTCTCTTGGCAGTGTTCAGTTGGTTGTGTTCTCTTGGCAGTGTTCAGTTGGTTGTGTTCTCTTGGCAGTGTTCAGTTGGTTGTGTTCTCTTGGCAGTGTTCTGTTGGTTGTGTTCTCTTGGCAGTGTTCTGTTGGTTGTGTTCTCTTGGCAGTGTTCAGTTGGTTGTGTTCTCTTGGCAGTGTTCTGTTGGTTGTGTTCTCTTGGCAGTGTTCAGTTGGTTGTGTTCTCTTGGCAGTGTTCAGTTGGTTGTGTTCTCTTGGCAGTGTTCTGTTGGTTGTGTTCTCTTGGCAGTGTTCAGTTGGTTGTGTTCTCTTGGCAGTGTTCAGTTGGTTGTGTTCTCTTGGCAGTGTTCAGTTGGTTGTGTTCTCTCTGACCTGGTCCTCACTTATCAGTAGTGAGTGTATTATTTGTTGCATGTCTGTGTTCTTCCTGTGTTGGACTGTTGCGGATCCCGTTTTAACAGGCTGTTAGTGCAGGATTTCTGCACCTAGTATTTGAAGTTATTGTTGCACGAAAAGGTTTAACTAATCTGAGGTGTACCTTCTCTGAGGTGTAACTCATCTGAGGTGTAACTTCTCTGAGGTGTAACTTCTCTGAGGTGTAAATCGTCTGAGGTGTAACTTCTCTGAGGTGTAACTTCTCTGAGGTGTAAATCGTCTGAGGTGTAACTTCTCTGAGGTGTAACTTCTCTGAGGTGTAACTCATCTTAGGTGTACCTTCTGGTAATGCCTATGTCAGAATCGCCATGGGCCAGCCAGGTCCACGGTAGGCCAGCGAAGGGCCACGATGGGCCAGCCAGGTCCATGGTAGGCCAGCCAGGGGCCACGATGGGCCGGCCAGGTCCACGGTAGGTCAGCGAAGGGCCGCGATGGGCCAGCCATGTCCATGGTAGGCCAGCCAGGGGCCACGGTAGGCTCGCTAGGGGCCAGGGTGAGCTATCTAGAGGTATCAGATACCAAGGAGGCAGAGTGTCGGGATGCATGCGGCTCGGCATGGAAAGATGGCGGAGATGATGTTTAAGTCTGGCAAATAGCTGACACTTACTCTCTGTCTCTTATCTCTTGCCCTCGCTTCCTCTTAATGTCTCGCTTTGTCTCTTCCACGCCTCTCTCTCTCTCTACACAGGGTTTGACAAGGTTAAGGATCCCTAGCTTTATTGTCAAGCTATTTACAGGTTAAGGATTCCTAACTTTATTGGCAAGCTAAGAGCTGTTACCTACATCAGCTCATTTGAAAGCATTTTTATTGTTATGAGACATACAAGTACGGGACAGGATGAAGTTGGAGCCATCTGTGGGCCAGCATTTTCATTTGATCAACTGACGTTATCTCGTTGACATCATTATGCTGTACGAATGTGTTCCATACTCGAGTCATCCTGGGTATATATGATCTCAGATGGAGTGATGTTCTGGAGAAGGGTACAGCCAGAGTGAAGTTGCTGCTTTCTGCCCGTCTTGTGGCATAAAAGCTTGTTTCACGCTGTCCTCTCTCTCTCTCTCTCTCTCTCTCTCTCTCTCTCTCTCTCTCTCTCTCTCTCTCTCTCTCTCTCTCTCTCTCTCTCTCTCTCTCTCTCTCTCTCTCTCTCTCTCTCTCTCTCTCTCTCTCTCTCTCTCTCTCTCTCTCTCTCTCTCTCTCTCTGCTGTGGCTACTCCCTGATACATCTGGCTGTGGTTGTTATAATGGTGTGTGTGTACTCACCTAGTTGTGGTTGCAGGAGACGAGTCATAGCTCCTGACCCCGCCTCTTCGCTGGTCGCTACTAGGTCACTCTTCCTGCTCCATGAGCTTTATAATACCTCTTCTTAAAGCTATGTATGGATCCTGCCTCCACTACATCACTTCCCAGACTATTCCATTTCCCGACAACTCTGTGACTGAAGAAATACTTCCTAACATCCCTGAGTCTTCAACTTCCGTGTGTGTGTGTGTAGTTGTACTCACCTAGTTGAGGTTGCAGGGGTCGAGTCCAAGCTCCTGGCCCAGCCTCTTCACTGGTCGCCACTAGGTCACTCTCCCTGAACCATGAGCTTTATCGTACCTCTCCTTAAAGCTGTGTATGGATCCTGCCTCCACTACATCTCTTCCCAAACTATTCCACTTCCTGACTACTCTGTGGCTGAAGAAATACTTCCTAACATCCCTTTGATTCATCTGTGTCTTCAGCTTCCAACTGTGTCCCCGTGTTGCTGTGTCCAGTCTCTTGAACATCCTGTCTTTGTCCACCTCGTCAATTCCTCTCAGTATTTTGTAAGTCGTTATCATGTCCCCCCTATCTCTCCTGTCCTCCAGTGTCGTCAGGTTGATTTCCCTTAACCTCTCCTCATAGGACATACCTCTTAACTCTGGGACTAGTCTTGTTGCAAACCTTTGCACTTTCTCTAGTTTCTTTACATGCTTCGCTAGGTGTGGGTTCCAAACTGGTGCCGCATACTCCAATATGGAGCCTAACGTACACGGTGTACAGGGTCCTGACGACTCCTTATTAAGATGTCGGAATGCTGTTCTGAGGTTTGCTAGGCGCCCATATGCTGCAGCAGTTATTTGGTTGATGTGCGCTTCAGGAGATGTGCCTGGTGTTATACTCACCCCAAGATCTTTTTCATTGAGTGAGGTTTGTAGTCTCTGGCCCCCTAGACTGTACTCCGTCTGCGGTCTTCTTTGCCCTTCCCCAAACTTCATGACTTTGCACTTGGTGGGATTGAACTCCAGGAGCCAATTGCTGGAACAGGTCTGCAGCCTGTCCAGATCCCTTTGTAGTTCTGCCTGGTCTTCGATCGAATGAATTCTTCTCATCAACTTCACGTCATCTGCAAACAGGGACACCTCGGAGTTTATTCCTTCTGTCATGTCGTTCACAAATACCAGAAACAGCACTGGTCCTAGGACTGACCCCTGTGGGACCCCGCTGGTCACAGGTGCCCACTCTGACACCTCTCCACGTACCATGACTCGCTGCTGTCTTCCTGACAATTATTCCCTGATCCATTGTAGTGCCTTCCCTGTTATCCCTGCTTGGTCCTCCAGTTTTTGCACTAATCTCTTGTGTGGTACTGTGTCAAACGCCTTCTTGCAGTCCAAGAAAATGCAATCCACCCACCCCTCTCTCTCTTGTCATACTGCTGTCACTATGTCATAGAACTCCAGTAGGTTTGTGACACAGGATTTCCCGTCCCTGAAACCATGTTGGGTGTTGTTGATGAGATCATTCCTTTCTAGGTGTTCCACCACTCTTCTCCTGACAATCTTCTCCATGACTTTGCATACTATACATGTCAGTGACACTGGTCTGTAGTTTAGTGCTTCATGTGTGTGTGTGTGTGTGTGTGTGTGTGTGTGTGTGTGTGTGTGTGTGTTTGGAAACATATCATGTACTTCTCTGCGACATTTTTTGCTTGTGCCGAGAGAGAGAGAGAGAGAGAGAGAGAGAGCCAGGTAGTCCTCTAAGTAGTGCAGGTAAGATGTGTCTGTGTACTAGAGACAGTAGTGTTAAGGTCTTGTCACAGGTGATCTCTGACAATAACAAAATTTCACTTTCTTATCATATATTGCGTTTCCTCTACTTCTTCCTTTCACCTTCTCTCCCTTTCCGCAGTCCTCCACAACCCTCCTGTGTGTGTCTCTCCCCTCCCCTTCCCTCCCCACCATCCTTTCTTCCCGCTTTCTTCTCTCTCTCATTCCCTTACCCCCTCCCCTCCCTCCATCTCTACCTTCTCCCTTTCTTTCTCCCCACCCTCCCCCTCCCTTTCTCCCCTTCTTCCTTCACGCTGTTCAAACATTCGTTAATTAAGAATCTTACACACAAGGTTGTCTTGTTCTCGCTATTTCCCTCGTTTCCTTTCCTCTTCCTTCCTGCTCTCCGTCTCCCCCACATTTTCTATCCCCTTTCCCTCGTTTCCTTCCTCTCTCTCATTTTAAATATACATTTCTTCAATCCCTCTTCGTCACCTATTCTTTCAGTCTATACCTCTCTCTCCCTCTTTCTCTCTTTCTCGCTCTCTCTCTGTGTCTCCTCTCCTCTCTCTTTCCTCCCTCCTGGCAGCTTTTTGTGTCACTTGGCGTTAGAATTTAAGATGAAGCGATTATGTATGCAAACCCTTTTTCCTCGCTATAATTCCCACTTGCTCTCTCTCTCTCTCTCTCTCTCTCTCTCTCTCTCTCTCTCTCTCTCTCTCTCTCTCTCTCTCTCTCTCTCTCTCTCTCTCTCTCTCTCTCTCTCTCTCTCTCTCTCTCTCTCTCTCTCTCTCTCTCTCTCTCTCTCTCTATCTCTCTCTCTCTCTCTCTCTCTCTCTCTCTCTCTCTCTCTCTCCTCTCTCTCTCTCTCTCTCTTCTCTCTTCTCTCTCTCTCTCTCTCTCTCTCTCTCTTTTTTTTTTTTACACAGGGTTTGACAAGGTTAAGGATCCCTAGCTTTATTGACAGCTATTTACAGGTTAAGGATTCCTAACTTTATTGGCAAGCTAAGAGCTGTTACCTACATCAGCTCATTTGAAAGCATTTTTATTGTTATGAGACATACAAGTAGGGAACAGGATGAAGTTGGAGCCATCTGTGGGCCAGCATTTTCATTTGATCAACTGACTTTATCTCGTTGACATCATTATCCTGTACGAATGTGTTCCAGACTCGAGTCATCCTGGGTATGTATGATCTCAGATGGAGTGATGTTCTGGAGAAGGGTACAGCCAGAGTGAAGTTGCTGCTTTCTGCCCGTCTTGTGGCATAAAAGCTTGTTTCACGCTGTCCTCGAAGTGGATCCAAGTGTGGTATTTTGACAATATTGGCCTTGTACATAACAGTAAGGCCACCCACATCCCTCCTATGTTGAAGGCTCTGCTGAAATGACAGATCTATCCAGGATGGGCCCAGGCGAGAGATGAGACGTCTTGCTCTGTTCTCTACTCTGTCAAGCAGTCGCAGATGAGAGGGGGGGAGGGGCAGGCAAACCAAGAAAGTGGAGCATACTCAAGGTGCGAGCGTACTTGTGCCTCGTACAGGATCTTGCAACCCCTACTGTCAAGCAGATGGGAGATACGGCGAAGTGCTGTAAGCTTCCTGGCTGCCTTGTTTGCAAGATTTACAACATGGTTCTTCATGGTTAGTTTGGAGTCAAATTTCACCCCAAGGATATCAACTTCTTCTCCAGGTGCCAACATACTCCCATTCATCCTTACTACTGCACAAGCATTACCATCATGGTGCTTAGAGACGATCATCATTTGCGTTTTCTCAGGTGCAAATGTTACTTGCCATCTATTTCCCCAAGCTGATATAGCTCTCTGCTGGTGATTGATGTAGCTTAGAGCAGCTGGCATTTCTTCTCTTGGATAAGTGAATGTCAGTGTACAGTCGTCTGCATATGCATGTGATTCTGGGATGAGATGAAGAAGGTCGTTGAAGTAGACATTCCATAACAATGGACCCAGCACGCTTCCTTGTGGAACACTTGCCCCAATAGGATGTCTTGCTGATTCCGTTCCATTGAGAACTACACTTAGAGATCTACCATGAAGGTAGTCACTGAGGAGACATAGCGTAGAGCCTGCAATTCCCAGTGCTTGAAGTTTTGCTAAGAGGCCCTGGTGCCACACCCGGTCGAAAGCGCCAGCAATGTCCAGTGCTACCACACAGCTGACTTTGGATTCATCCAGTGACTGGTGCCACTTAGTGGAGAGGTTTAACAACAGATCAGCAGCAGAGTAACCTTTCCTGAAGCCATATTGACGATCACAAAGTAGTGAGTGGTAGTCAAAAAACTCTGTCATTTGTCTTGAGATTGTTGTCTCAAGGATCTTACCAGTGATTGACAAGAGTGACACTGGTCTGTAGTTGCTGATTTCTGCTCTGCTCTTCTTTTTGTGAACAGGGACTACATTTGCCTCTTTCCATAGAGAGGGCCATTTACACTGTACTAGGCAGTGCTGAAAGATGCGAGTTAGAGGTGCTGCTAGCTGGTCTGCACATCTCAGCAATCTTGGGCTCAACTTGTCTGGGCCCACAGCCTTTTCTTGGTCAAGCGATTTAAGTAGGAAATGCACCTCCTCCTGCCTTATTGTCACCACTGACAGTTTTGACACAGTTCTTGCAGCTAGCCAAGGAGGGTCCCTTGCTGGATCAGGAACTTGCATTTTGGTAGCAAAGTGTTCAGCAAAGAGGTCCGCCTTCTCTTGACTACTAGTAGAGGTGGTCCCATCCTGTCGATTTAGAGGTGGAATAAGTTCATCAGGCAGATAACCTTGTCTGTCCTTGACCAGGGACCACCAGGTTTTGGATTATTATTATTATTATAATCAAAAAGAAGCGCTAAGCCACAAGGACCAGGTTTTGGAGCCTACCCTACCTGATGCTAGCTTTCTTTTAGTGTCCACCTCCCATTTAGCAGTGGCCCACTTTTGAACATCACCCATATGCCTACAGGCTTGCATGTGCAAGTTCCTGTTATAGGTGGTAGGATGTCTCTTATACCTTCGCCATGCTTTGTACTTAGCAGCAGCAGCCTCTCTACAATGAAAGCCAAACCAAGGCTGATCTGTAGGCTTCGTCACATATTGCCGGTGAGGAATGTGTTCTTGTTGTAGATTAAGGATGTGTCCAGTGAAGGCTTTCACTTGGTTGTCAACATCCCCTTGGAGAAGAGCATTCCAATCGGTGGTGGCGAGCTCAGAGCAAAGGGCTGGCCAATTACCTCTTTCCCATAGCCAGGTTGTGCGTGTGGTCGAGTTTGCTATATTGAAGTTTATTATAATCAAATGAATGTTTTTAAGTCTTGTTTGTATAAGGTTGAACGTTCACTTTGTATAGATGTGTAGTGAGTGAATGTTTGGTACACCAGTGTGTCTTTAGTAAATGTATAGTGCTGCGTGAAACTAGAGAGAGAGAGAGAGAGAGGAGAGTCAGAGGAGGAGGGGTGAGAGGCAGGGTTGTGTGATATAACACTGGTTACAAAGGTTTGATCCCCCGCTGCTGCTGGAATGAACCCTGAAGGTTTGCATATCTTCTACACGCACAGTTGGACTGAAAATATACATGATAGACGATAAACAGGTAATATAACTTCCCTCCCTTACTCTCGCTAACGCTACAGCGAGGGGTAGCTGTAAGGGGGAAGGGAATCTGGCAGTGGGGAGGGGGAAGGTGGGAAGCTGGCAGTGGGGAGGGGGAGGGAGGGGGCCTGGCAGTGGGGAGGGGGAGGGAGGGGGGCCTGGCAGTGGGGAGGGGAGGGAGGGGACCTGGCAGTGGGGAAAGGGGAGGGGACCTGGCAGTGGGGAGGGGGAGGGAGGGGGCCTGGCAGTGGGGAGGGGGCCTGGCAGTGGGGAGGGGGCCTGGCAGTTGGGAGGGGAGCTGGCAGTGGGGAAGGGGGAGGGGACCTGACAGTGGGGAGGGGGGCCTGGGAGTGGGAAGTGGAGGGAGGGGACCTGGCAGTGGGGAGGGGGAGGGGACCTGGCAGTGGGGAGGGGGAGGGAGGGGACCTGGCAGTGGGGAGGGAGAGGGAGGGGACCTGGCAGTGGGGAGGGGGAAGGAGGAGACCTGACAGTGGGGAGGGGCCTGGTAGTGGGGAGGGGGAGGGAGGGGACCTGGCAGTGGGGAGGGGGAGGGAGGGGACCTGGCCGTGAGGAGGGGGAGGGAGGGGACCTGGCAGTGGGGTGGGGGAGGGAGGGGGCCTGGCAGTTGGGAGGAGTAGGGAGGGGACCTGGCAGTGGGGAGGGGGAGGGAGGGGGAAGCAACAACCGCTAGAAAAGAAGAAAAAATGTTTTCGAAAAATCTTGGTGGAAACGGCCTCTATTCTCCCCTTTCCTTCCTTATCTCCCTTCTCTGTTTCTACCCTCCCCCTTGTCTCCCCTACCCGCCCCTTGTCTCCCCTACCCTCCCCCTTGTCTCCCCTACCCTCCCCATCTATTACCCATGCCCTGAGTGTAAAGCAGCTTGGGGTATGAAAGACGACGGCCAGGTCGTTTAGATTCCGTGAACGAGGTGCTCCAGACCCGACCAATTATGTTTTGTTTACCTGTTTACTGAACGACTCCGGGGATAGCCGCCCCTTCTTACCCTCCCCTCTCCCACCCTTCCTTTCCTTCCTTCCTCTCCCCATCCATTTCCTCATTCTCTCCTCTCCCAACAATATGGTTGATAATGTCTTGGGCCGGGAGGCCAGGTCTGGAACCTGGCTGAGGGGGCGTTGACCCCCCAAAACCGTCTGTAGGTAAACTCCTACCCTCTCTCTCTCTCTCTCGTTTCTCTCTTACACTCGCATCTCTCACTTTTTTCAACAATAAGTCTATGTTATTTACATACTGATGTTTGTATTTATTCTTATCTATAATGTAATCCAGTTTTCTTCTTCCCTTCTTTTTTTTATATTTAATTTTTGTTGCCCTGCTGTTATGATGTGTGGAATAAACCACCTGCGTGCGTCCTGAGACATGGTAATTACTAAGTAATAGAAACTCCAGTGCTGCTGGAACGAAACTCCAGTGTTGTTGGAACGAAACTCCAGTGCTGGTGGAACGAAACTCCAGTGTTGCTGGAACGAAACTCCAGCGCTGCTGGAACGAAACTCCAGTGTTGCTGGAACGAAACTCCAGTGTTGCTGGAACGAAACTCCAGTGTTGCTGGAACGAAACTCCAGTGTTGCTGGAACGAAACTCTAGTGCTGCTGGAACGAAACTCCAGTGTTCCTGGAACGAAACTCCAGTGTTACTGGAACGAAACTCTAGTGCTGCTGGAATGAAACTCCAGTGCTGCTGGAAAGAAACCCTTGAAGGTGTCGCAGCTGATGAATCATTAATGGAATACTTGACGATATCCTTATCGTCCTATAGAAATCTCTCAGCTCATTCTGGCACATTTCAACACTTTATGAAGCCCGTTCTGTGTGATGGAATATGACAGGGAAACAACTAGCTTTTGGTCCCAAGTGCAACTGTCATATAGAATAGGGCAGCAGCACACTGCTGGTGTATCCTATTGTGTTTGTGGGGGGGGGGGCGGAGATTGTAAGTATGGGGTGTAGGAGAATGACTGTAAGAAAGGTTTTCCTAATATACAAGAAGTTTAAAGATGCAGACACTCTGGGTGAACACTGGTAACAGACAAGTAGCAGCGGGAAGCGTAGAGAGAACAATGATAATATACATCCCCCCTCGTCCCCAGCAGTGTTGCTACAATATTGACACTGTGTAATGTCGAGGAAGGGAAGGCAGTGTTGCAGAAATATTGGCGTGAGGTACAAGGAATCCACAAGTTGTGGGCGATGTCTGTGTTCTCGACGCTCTCAAGTCTGTCGTCACCACTATTAGCACCAGCAGCACCTTTGTGGGTTTAGCACTTCCTGTTAAGATAAGATAAGATTTCGTTCGGATTTTTAACCCCGGAGGGTTAGCCACCCAGGATAACCCAAGAAAGTCAGTGCGTCATCGAGGACTGTCTAACTTATTTCCATTGGGGTCCTTAATCTTGTCCCCCAGGATGCGACCCACACCAGTCGACTAACACCCAGGTACCTATTTGCTGCTAGGTGAACAGGACAACAGGTGTAAGGAAACGTGTCGAAATGTTTCCACCCGCCGGGAATCGAACCCGGGCCCTCCGTGTGTGAAGCGGGAGCTTTAGCCACCAGGCCACCGGGCCACCGGCCTCGTAGGTCGAGGATAAGGCACATTAGCTTAACTCACAACTACCTGCTTGTAGATGTCCCTGCCCCTCTCTGTACAACCTCTTACATGTTACTTAAGTGTGACACATTATACCTTCTTGTCCACGGTTTCAGCCTTTTCATTCATTTTTTTTGTTTGCTGGGGTTACTGTGGGGACCTCGGGGAAACTTTACATTTACCTTCTGATGTTAACCACGTATTTTTGTATTGATGCAGTTAGTTGTTCTTTGTGATATATTACATTTGGTTTGCTTGTAGCTTGTGAGTTAACACAAGCTACAATTGTGTATATGTTTAGTGACAGTAGTGAATGATCTCATGGCCGCTCAAATGTCAAATTTTGAAATGTATTTTCTTCATTTCAAGTTTATTTAGTTAGGTTGAGTTGAGTTACATTACAGCAACGGTGGGCAAACTGCGGTTCACGAGCCACATGTGGCTCACGAGCCAAATGCACCTCACGAGCCACATGTGGCTCACTAGCCACACACGCACACACACACACACACACACACACACACACACACACACACACACACACACACACACACACACACACACACACACACACACACACACACACACACACACACACACACACACACACACACACACACACACACACACACACACACACACACACACACACACACACACACACACATACACAGAGTTGTAAGGCAGTGGAATAGCCTAGAAAATGACGTAGTGGAGGCAGGAACCATACACAGTTTTAAGACGAGGTTTGATAAAGCTCATGGAGCGGGGAGAGAGAGGGCCTAGTAGCAACCGGTGAAGAGGCGGGGCCAGGAGCTAGGACTCGACCCCTGCAACCACAAATAGGTGAGTACAAATAGGTGAGTACACACAGTAAGACAGGAAAAAGTTTGTTTTCTGCACGTCCCATAGAAATTCCACCATTTGAAACATTACATACGTACATACATGCAGAGAGAGCATTGTACATATACTCACTGTGTATAAGTCACACAAGCACACACACACACATACACACATACACACACACACACACACACACACACACACACACACACACACACACACACACACACACACACACACACCATATATATATATATATATATATATATATATATATATATATATATATTCCAACAGGAATATTTTATTGCATAATATGGTACAAAAGATTTAAGAGATACATTGTTGATATAAAGGTGGCATATACGGTACATGTTGTTACGTGTGTATCTCCGATTATAAAGCGAAAATCTCATCCAGCTCCTCATATATATATATATATATATATATATATATATATATATATATATATATATATATACAGAGAAAGATCGCAGTCAGCAGGATTCGATACTGCTACTGGGGGCGATCAAGATTCCCAGGCAGCGCTCTCATCCACTCAGCCACAGTTGCACAGAGTACAGTTGCATCATCCATAATTGTTTAAAACATGTTATGATAATGTTCAGTGAGTTTAAACAGCATTTAAGACGCACAATGCATATGGATGTTTGAAAAAATAATGTGAATTTCCCGTATGTATACCATATTATGTAATAAAATATACCTATTAGTAAAAGAGAATGAAAAAATGGGGTGGTAGGGGGAGTGGAATATTCAAACGGCTTCAGGAAGAAATCCAAATATTCTTCCTTGAAGCCTTTTTATCCTCTATATATATATATATATATATATATATATATATATATATATATATATATATATATATATATATATATATATATATATATATATATATATGTCGTGCCGAATATGTAAAACTGGTCAATTAGCAAGAACTTATTTAGAGTTAAGTCCTTTCTAAAATTTTCTCTTATACGTTTAAAGATATATTTTTTTCATTAATGTTAATTTCAAAATTTATAATTTTGCTCCAAAAGAATCTTAGAAAACGTACCTAACCTTATTATAACAAGAACAATTTATTTTAGCCTAACCCAACTAAATATATTTTAAACACGTTTACAATAATTTAGTACTAAACAAACACAATCAAATATATTTTTTTCGTTAGGTTCAGAATGATTTTGGCAAAATTATTGCATACACAAATTTTCACTTGTCCTATATGGCAAGATGAGCGTTGCTATTTAAGCCAAGATGGCAAGTTCTGTCTATTCGGCACGACATATATATATATATATATATATATATATATATATATATATATATATATATATATATATATATATATATATATATATATATATTGATTAATAAGTACTTAAAATTTATTTTAGTCCTACTTATAAAACCCTTGTTAAAAGTGACCAAGCAACAAACGAGTAGAAAACGGAAATACGAGAATGAAATGACTGTTTAACCAACAATGGGCAAACGATTTTGCTTGTACTGTTAAGGGTGCAAAGGCTGTGTGCCTTACCTGTCATACAAGCATCAGCCACGTTAAGTCACTAATTTAAAGCGTCACCATTAATGTACCCATAAAAAAATGATATCTGAATTTCCTGAATCAGAACTGCGAGAAAATAAGATGAAAATTTTGTGATTTAATTTAGTCACTCAACAAAATAGCCTATTTTCCCTCTGTAAGCAAAGTGATTTGGCTACTGAAGCTGGTTTGGTTATAGTTTGGAATATTGCATGACGTAAACTACCTTACAGTCATGGAGAATTTGTAAAAAAGAGAATATTAATGATGTTATTGCAATTCTCGTTCCAGGCCTGGTCACAGACCGGGCCGCGGGGGCGTTGACCCCCGGAACTCTCTCCAGGTAAACTCTCCAGAGAACTCAAAATTTAAACAGACAGTAGAGCAAATTTCAGTCTCTCGCCGCACTACTGAGAAACGCATTTCTGAAATTAGTTCTATAGTCGTATGTTCACTGCAGAGTGATCTGACAAGCTTGAATCTACAGACATTCAAGATATCCCTAAGCTGGCTATATTTGTTCGCTATGTTACAAACGATGAAAATGTTAAAGAATTCTTAGGGGAAATCACAAAAGGTATTGATATAAAAAATGAACTTAAAGGTTTATTAAATGCTCAACTGCATTGCATAAACTTGTTGGGATTGCAACAGACAGAGCACCAGTTATGGTAGGTCAAAATACTGACGTAGTTGTGCAACTGACACTTCTCAACTATCCTGAATGTCTCTTTTTCCATTGTATCATCCACCTTGAGCATTTAATAAGTAAATACTTCAAGATCAACAGTGTCATAAACTGCGTTTTAGAAATTGTGAATTTTATTCGGGCAAGTGCAAAAATACACCGTGAATTTAGAAATTTTATTGAAGAGTTGAAGCTTGAAGAAAAGTCAAGTGACCTTTCATTCTATTTTAAGATGAGTGTCAACTACCAATCTTTTGAATAAGTTTGTTGCTCTTTTTAAACCAGTCATTGTTTTCATGAAAGAAAAGAAAAAGAAATACAACTAGATGATGACGAATAGGTACAGCATCTGATGTTGTTTACAGATGTAATGGATCACCTAAACCTGGCACTTCAAGGAAGAAACAAAGTTATTACACAACTTGCCCAATCAGGTTTCAGTTTTCATAATAAAGATGTTTGAAAGAGATCTGAGAACAAAGAAATTTGACCACTTTCCTAACCTTCAGTTAAGAATAACTACTTTTCCTGATGTTAAAATTCAAGACATTAAACTGAAACAATACGAAGGAAACTTAGAAACTTCTTACAATGATTCTGAGAACAGGTTTAAGAAACTAGAAAAGTTAAAGCCATAATTTGAATTTCTTGTGTATCTTTTAGTGATTGATGTCCTCTTGTTACACCTTTTGCCTCGGATGTTGTTTCAGTACAAACAGAGCTTATTGAGCTGCAGGAAGATGTAGGTTTGAAGCTAGTATAGAAAAGAGCATCTCTATCTGACTTTTGGAAACAAATCCCAGAAGCAAAGTATCTCAATCTTCAGAAAACTGGCTTCCGACTACCCTGTTTTTGGGACAACTTACTACTGTGAATCTTTCTTCTCTGTAATGAAATTTATCAAGTCAGAACATGGTGCTATCCCCACTGACAGTCACCTCACTCAGCTGCTTAGAACACCTTTGACATCCTACCAGGCAGATTTAAATTATTAACTGCAAAAATGAAGACTCAATCGAAGTCTTCAACGATCAGAAATTAAACATATCCTGTTTTGGTGAGTAGACTTCTATATAATTGTATTTTTTATTATTTATAAATACAATTCTAATATAATATTTTGTATGGCTCTTGAACATTCTGAAATGTATGAAAAGTATTATATGTGACTCTTCGTGTCGAAGAACTTGCCCGTCCCTTCCCTGTAGCAAGAACATCTGGCCACAGATACGAAACACGCCACGTTACGTCTACCAACAAGGAGGCAGAGAAAAAAAAAACAGGAAACGTTTAAAGCTGAAAGTGCATCACTATTGGTGCGAGAATGGCACGACCACCACGTAAATACCATTATCTTACCAAAGACAAGTGTCGTTCCAGTATCTGCAAACTTTCCCACTCATGTTTTGAGAATTCGAAAAGAAAAACTGTGAAACAGACTTTTCCTCATTCAGAAGTCAAGGAAACTAGCGATAACCCTGATTATTTAAGCTATTATGGAAATGATGACAACTATACTACCCAGCTGTATATTGAGAGGAAAAAGAGTGGATTAAGAAAGCTTGTACCTTACTGGTCACAACACTGGCCTACTGATTGCCACATTCTATATAATAGCTCCTACATATTTTCCAGCACAGACACAAATATTGTCTTAATCATTCCTAGGAACATACAGTGTCTTAACCAAACAGTAACATCAAGAAGTTTCCTCCTGACCAAGACAATGTTCACAGCCTTCACAGAGACTCGTCTGAGAGGTTATTATAGCATTGGTGTATTGATACAGAGTTATAACCTTATCAGATGTGAAGGTTGATCTAAATGTTAGTGTCACTTATTTTCACTGAGCTTCTTCAAAAAAAAAAGCACTGAAGATATAAGTGAAACGTTTAACTGATAATTGAAAATCGGAATTTAGTCACTGTTCTTACATTGAAACCAGAGGAAAGTCACATTAGTTTAAAGTTCGGGTTGTGAAATTTGAACACTGCCTCGCAAGTGTTGTAAATCCAGACTGAATCAGTATTTTTCATGGTGACAGAAGAGAATGTCACGTAAGGAAGTTTACGTGGATAATACACTTACCTTTATATTGAAAAAAAAAAAACGATGATCTTGTACGTAAAAACAGTGTTCAGCACAGCCATCTTGGACCACAACGTTATTAAAGACCTCAGCAGCTTAATACAAATGTCTTCTAAACCAGTAATAAACACTTAACTGAGAACAAAAAAAAATCACAAAGATGTAAGGAGTGCCATAAATAAAATAGTTTCTAGAGGATGGTGCCATGAATGGTTGAGTGCGTATAAGGTGCCGTGATTGGTTGAGTGTACAGGTTGTTTGAGTGAATTGAGTGTGAACAAGGTTGCCACTGAAGGATTGCAAATAGATTTCTTTTCCTTTCGTATTTCTTATTTTAAATCAAAAGAATTACAAAAGCCTACAGGCTTTGTTGTTCCTGATATTGCACTCGTGAAATACCTTACTCAAGAAAGCCTCTTTCTCGTGCAGCTGCAAGCGTTCCCAAGACACTCTGAGCTCCTGAGCTCCACGCTGACGGAGAGTTTTGGTTAGGTGTCACCTCCGTACATCAGCACGTCCACCCCTGACCTAGAGTGTGATGGAGAATACTGAGACAAGGAAGAATAACCAGTGACCGAGAGTAATTCGAGTCTTGAGTGAGCAGTGACCCCGGCTGGAAACCTTTCATTCTATTGAGAACGCCAGGGAGAGACATGTGGATGATTCGTCAGCTTGTTAACGTGACGAAGACGACTGTGGCGGCAGCTCCAGCCGGCGCCAAGGACGAAGAATGAGACTAAAGGGGATGAGGGATGGTTTTACGAAACTATTGACAGAGACTAGCGAGATGAAAAAAGCCTGAGAGAGACAATACGGGAAGACTAGGGAAGATTAAATGACATGGAAGAAGCAAATGAAGATAGGAGAAATGAAGTTCCGAGAGACAGGATGCTGTAGAGAAGATTGAAGACTGAAGAGAAGCTGTTCACAGGTGACAATGAGATCTGAGGTACGTGCAGGACATATTGAAAGAGATGCAAGGTAATATACGAAGGTTCTGAAGGAGACAGTGGAAGACCTGAAGGAGACGACGGAAGGACCTAAAGAAGACGACTTAAAGGAGACGACGGAAGGACCTGTAGAAGATAGTGGAAGTCCTGAATTAATATACAGAGAGAGAGTTTTAGGAAGTGACAAAGAACACATAGAATATAGATTACCCGGAGATGGTTACAGGGGTTAGTGCTTCAGATGCCTGGTCCCAGACAGGGACTCGTCCCAGACCAGGCCTCCCCATGGAACAAAAAGGGAGAACACTCCTGGAACAACGATGTGTAAGCGCTCCAGCAACAAAGTGATAACACTAAGAACACAGAGTGAACACACAAATAACGAAGAGAAAACGCGAACACTCCTCGAATACAAAATAGGTAATTGTTTTGGAATTTATATAGACGATAAAATAAAACTCTATAAACGGCTAGAAGATGTAATTAATTTTATCTTTACATTTTAATCATTAAATCTTATCGGTGACCACGTCATTTTTCACCGAAATTATATTACCCAAAGTAATGAATAGATTTAGAAGGGTGAACAATGAATATTTTTGTCATGTGGAAGGAGAGGAGAACAAGAGATAATGAGGGAGGAGCTGGAGGAGGAGGCAAGGCAAGAGATAATGAGGGAGAGAGGAGGGAGGAGGAAGAGAATAATATAAGAAAGAAGGATCTCTGGCCATTAATTCGGCCTCCTGCCGGGACGAATTGTATCACAGGGTCCGCCTTTGATAGCGGCACCCACCACCCTCACTGAAATGTGTTACATGTTAAATACAGGGAAAAAAATGTTTAATGTTGTTACCTCCTTTGATGTGAGCTGAGCATTTTGCTGTAGGAAGGCATCACCCTTGTCACCGCCCTCGGAAATGTGTTCGCCAGACACACACCAGAGAAAGAGAGACCAACGAACGAATGATTTTTAAAAAATGTTTGCCATTAACTTTCTGGTTATGTTTTCCAAACAGTGGATTTTTTTTATCACATTATGCAGTGGGTTCTTGCAGTTTACCTGACAGACGCTTCCATGGGTCAACGCCCCCGCGGCCCGGTCACAGACCAGGCCTCTTGCTGGATCAAGGCTTGATCAACCAGGCTGTTACTGCGTGTTGACTAGTGTTTAAATTTGTGAGGTGTACGAGTGAAGGCGGATCCTTGAGGAAGGATGATACCTACGCTGCCTGCACCACTACTCACCCTTCATGATACCTACGCTGCCTGCACAACTCTCACCCTTCATTATACCTACGCTGCCTGCACCACTGCTCACCCTTCATTATACCTACGCTGCCTGCACCATTATTCACCCTTCATTATATATACGCTGCCTGCACCACTACTCACCCTTCATTATACCTACGCTGCCTGCACCACTACTCACCCTTCATGATACCTACGCTGCCTGCACCACTCTAACCCTTCAAGAAACTTCATGCTGCCTGCACCACTCTAACCCTTCAAGAAACTTCATGCTGCCTGCACCACTCTCACTCTCCAAGAAGTTTCATGCTCCCTGCACCACTACTCACCCTTCAAGAAGCGTCATGCTGCCTGCACCACTACTCACCCTTCAAGAAGCTTCATGCTGCCTGCACCACTACTCACCCTTCAAGAAGCGTCATGCTGCCTGCACCACTCTCACTCTCCAAGAAGTTTCATGCTGCCTGCACCACTACTCACCCTTCAAGAAGCTTCATGCTGCCTGCACCACTACTCAGCCTTCAAGAAGCGTCATGCTGCCTGCACCACTGCTCAGCCTTCAAGAAGCATCATGCTGCCTGCACCACTACTCAGCCTTCAAGAAGCGTCATGCTGCCTGCACCACTACTCAGCCTTCAAGAAGCTTCATGCTGCCTGCACCACCACTCAGCCTTCACGAAGCGTCATGCTGCCTGCACCACTACTCAGCCTTCACGAAGCGTCATGCTGCCTGCACCACTCTCACTCTTCAAGAAGTTTCATGCTGCCTGCACCACTACTCACCCTTCAAGAAGCTTCATGCTGCCTGCACCACTACTCACCCTTCAAGAAGCGTCATGCTGCCTGCACCACTCTCACTCTTCAAGAAGTTTCATGCTGCCTGCACCACTACTCAGCCTTCAAGAAGCTTCATGCTGCCTGCACCACTACTCAGCCTTCAAGAAGCTTCATGCTGCCTGCACCACTACTCAGCCTTCAAGAAGCTTCATGCTGCCTGCACCACTACTCAGCCTTCAAGAAGCGTCATGCTGCCTGCACCACTACTCAGCCTTCAAGAAGCGTCATGCTGCCTGCACCACTACTCACCCTTCAAGAAGCTTCATGCTGCCTGCACCACTACTCAGTCTTCAAGAAGCTTCATGCTGCCTGCACCACTACTCAGCCTTCAAGAAGCTTCATGCTGCCTGCACCACTACTCAGCCTTCAAGAAGCGTCATGCTGCCTGCACCACTACTCAGCCTTCAAGAAGCGTCATGCTGCCTGCACCACTACTCAGCCTTCAAGAAGCGTCATGCTGCCTGCACCACTACTCAGCCTTCAAGAAGCGTCATGCTGCCTGCACCACTACTCAGCCTTCAAGAAGCGTCATGCTGCCTGCACCACTACTCAGCCTTCAAGAAGCGTCATGCTGCCTGCACCACTACTCAGCCTTCAAGAAGCGTCATGCTGCCTGCACCACTACTCAGCCTTCAAGAAGCGTCATGCTGCCTGCACCACTACTCAGCCTTCAAGAAGCTTCATGCTGCCTGCACCACTACTCAGCCTTCAAGAAGCTTCATACTGCCTGCACCACTACTCAGCCTTCAAGAAGCTTCATGCTGCCTGCACCACTACTCAGCCTTCAAGAAGCGTCATGCTGCCTGCACCACTACTCAGCCTTCAAGAAGCGTCATGCTGCCTGCACCACTACTCAGCCTTCAAGAAGCGTCATGCTGCCTGCACCACTACTCAGCCTTCAAGAAACGTCATGCTGCCTGCACCACTACTCAGCCTTCAAGAAGCGTCATGCTGCCTGCACCACTACTCAGCCTTCAAGACGCGTCATGCTGCCTGCACCACTACTCAGCCTTCAAGAAGCTTCATGCTGCCTGCACCACTACTCAGCCTTCAAGAAGCGTCATGCTGCCTGCACCACTACTCAGCCTTCAAGAAGCTTCATGCTGCCTGCACCACTACTCAGCCTTCAAGAAGCGTCATGCTGCCTGCACCACTACTCAGCCTTCAAGAAGCGTCATGCTGCCTGCACCACTACTCAGCCTTCAAGAAGCTTCATGCTGCCTGCACCACTACTCAGCCTTCAAGAAGCTTCATGCTGCCTGCACCACTACTCAGCCTTCAAGAAGCTTCATGCTGCCTGCACCACTACTCAGCCTTCAAGAAGCTTCATGCTGCCTGCACCACTACTCAGCCTTCAAGAAGCTTCATGCTGCCTGCACCACTACTCAGCCTTCAAGAAGCTTCATGCTGCCTGCACCACTACTCAGCCTTCAAGAAGCTTCATGCTGCCTGCACCACTACTCAGCCTTCAAGAAGCTTCATGCTGCCTGCACCACTACTCAGCCTTCAAGAAGCTTCATGCTGCCTGCACCACTACTTAGCCTTCAGGAAGGTTATCTTGATGCTGCTGAAGGTTCATAAGACTGGCAGGTAGCCGCTCCTTCCTTGGATGAAAACTTATTACCTCGCATCCCTCACCCGCTGAATGATGTTGCAAGTATCACTCTTGTTCTAACACTGAATGTTGACTGCTTCAGTTAACATGTTCTAACACTGAATGTTGACAGTGCTTCAGTTAACATGTTCTTACACTGAATGTTGACAGTGCTTCAGTTAACATGTTCTAACACTGAATGTTGACAGTGGTTCAGTTAACATGTTCTAACACTGAATGTTGACAGTGCTTCAGTTAACATGTTCTAACACTGAATGTTGACAGTGGTTCAGTTAACATGTTCTAACACTGAATGTTGACAGTGCTTCAGTTAACTTGTTTTAACACTGAATGTTGACAGTGGTTCAGTTAACATGTTCTAACACTGAATGTTGACAGTGCTTCAGTTAACTTGTTCTAACACTGAATGTTGACAGTGCTTCAGTTAACTTGTTCTAACACTGAATGTTGACAGTGCTTCAGTTAACTTGTTCTAACACTGAATGTTGACAGTGCTTCAGTTAACTTGTTCTTACACTGAATGTTGACAGTGCTTCAGTTAACATGTTCTAACACTGAATGTTGACATTGCTTCAGTTAACATGTTCTAACACTGAATGTTGACAGTGCTTCAGTTAACATGTTCTAACACTGAATGTTGACAGTGCTTCAGTTAACTTGTTCTAACACTGAATGTTGACAGTGCTTCAGTTAACATGTTCTCACAGCAAGTGTTGACGATAATTCAGTTAACTTGGTCAAAGTAGAATCTTTTAAGACCAGACTACTCTGTATTTTTTTTAAATCCACGAGAAGTGTTCAATTTCAATGGTTCATTTTGTAGGTGTATGGTGTGAAGAGGTTCCACCCTCCGTCCCCTAACTCCTACCATTCATATTACGCCGGAGTGTAGAAGACAAATATTTACAGTGTTACTTTTGGGATTATTAGAGCCTCGCTCCTTCCGTATATTTATTCATGGAATTTCGCAAATTTATTACTGCAAAAATCAAGTGTTTAATTCTGAATCTCCGTGATGTACGCGCGCATATGTATGTGTGTGTGTGTGTGTGTGTGTGTGTGTGTCTAGGTGTGTACTTACCTATTTGTGGCTGCAAGGGTCGATCCAGAGCTCCTAGCCCTGCCTCTTCAGTGATCGCTACTAGGTCCTCTCTTTCTCTGTGTTACGCAGAAATGTGGGATACCTGGGAGCTAGAGCCTTGTCTAAGGGCAAAGATAAAAGTTACACACAACTCAGGCATAAACAGGCCACCCAGGGCTATCCCAGTCAAAACAGAAAGTGCTAAACCCTTATTTGTTACTTCAATGGGTTGGTTAACAGAGGGTTAGGCAAAAATCCTAGTTAAGAAAATATATCTATTTATTCAATATAACACTATATACACACTCTAGAAAACACCTTCATGTATCTCCTATCCTAAACGCCCAAATAGCGGTCACAAGAAGCAGGCGGCTGGCGGTCCAGTAACCATAACACTAGGCCTAGTCAGCGCCAGGTCGTCACTGCCCCAATACCAACCCCATTTCTTATTTCCTCACTCATCCCACAGCACCCTGACCATGTCAGAGCCTCGGTGAGCATACAGGTAAACCATAGAAGAGCCTATGGCTTGGGTTAGCTAAACAAAAGGAGTACACAACTACAAAACTTAGCTTAAATACACAGCATCTCCGACGCCAGCCTCCATGCCATGCGGACTACATGTGTCTCTCCCCCACGCTTGTCCGCTCGCCCCCAAACACAGTTGGAAAATAAATCCCTGGCAGGATTTCTTTTTAATTTACATTAGAGTACTTTACAGTGCCCCCAAGTGCACATTATGAATTATAAAATTATGCTTTACAATTATAACATTCATACTATTATGACACCCTTCTCTACTGTATGTACCTTACAATGTCATGCAGAACCCTGCATAACAACATTACAATGTCATGCACAACCCTGCATAACACCCTGCTCCACGAGCTTTATCATACCTCGTCTTAAAACTGCGTATGGTTCCTGCCTCCACTACGTCACTTGCCAGACTGTTCCACTTCCTGATGACTCTATGACTAAAGAAATACATCCTAACATCTCTGACTCACCTGAGTCTTCAACTTCCAATTGCGACCCCTTGTTTCTGTGTCCCATCTCTGGAACATTGTGTCTTTGTCCACCTTGTCAATTCCTCGCAGTATTTTGTATGTCGTTATCATGTCTCCCCTAACCCTCCTGTCCTCCATTGTCGTCAGGCCGATTTCCCTTACCATTTCTTCGTAGAGTATTCCCTTTAGCTCTGGAACTATTCTTGTTGCAAACCTTTGCACTTTCTCTAATTTCTTGACGTGCTTGACCAGGTGTAGGTTCCAAACAGGTGCTGCATACTCCAATATGGGCCTGACGTACACGGTGTACAGAGTCTTGAACGATTCCTTACTGAGGTATCGGAACGCTATTATCAGGTTTGCCAGGCTCCCATATGCTGCAGCAGTTATCTGGTTAATGTGTGTGTGTGTGTGTGTGTGTGTGTGTGTGTGTGTGTGTGTGTGTGTGTGTGTGTGTGTGTGTGTGTGTGTGTGTGTGTGTGTGTATGTGTGTGTGTGTGTGTGTGTGTGTGTGTGTGTGTGTGTGTGTGTGTGTGTACTCGCCTAATTGTAGTTGCAGGGGTCGAGTCATAGCTCCTGGCTCCGCCTTTTCACTGGTCGTCACTAGGTCCACTCTCTCCCTGCTCCAGGAGCTTTATCTTACCTCTTCTTAAAGCTATGTATGGTACCTGCCTCCAGTACCTCACTTTCCAGACTATTCCACTTTCTGACAACTCTATGAGTGAAGAAATACTAACATTCCTGTGGCTCATCTGAGTCCTCAACTTCCAACTGCGTGCCCTTGTTGCTGTGTCCCATCTCTGAAATATCCTATCTCTGTCCACCTTGTCAATTCCGCTCAGTATTTTATATGTCGTTATCATGTCCCCCCTATCCTCATGTCTTCCAGTGTCGCCAGGTTGATTTCACTTAACGTCTCCTCGTAAGACATACACCTTAGCTCCGGGACTAGTCTTGTTGCAAACCTTTGCACAT